>NW_020954590.1:64686219-65239501 GCF_900497805.2 Vombatus ursinus
AAAGAAAGAAAGAAAGAAAGAAAGAAAGAAAGAAAGAAAGAAAGAAAAGAAAAGAAAGACGTGTTGTTCAACTGGCCAGTTCCAGTTCCCCACTGTATCTTGGGCCATCTCCAGTTGTCCTGATCTCACCACTGGACCCAGATGGCTCTGAAGGAGAAAGTAAGGCTGGTGACTTTGCACAACCCTCCCTCACTTAAATCCAACTCACTTGCATGTCAGGGTCCTCTTCAAGAATGAAGGACAAACAACAACCTCTGTGAGTAAAAAGGAGCTGCCCACTGGGGACCAAAATGGAACTATCCAGTTGGCAACACACTTTTCTCTCTCTTTTCTTTTCTTTTCTTTTCTTTTCTTTTCTTTTCTTTCTTTCTTTCTTTCTTTCTTTCTTTCTTTCTTTCTTTCTTTCTTTCTTTCTTTCTTCTTTCTTTCTTTCTTTCTCTTTCTTTCTTCTCTCTCTCTCTCTCTCTCTCTCTCTCTCTCTCTCTCTCTCCCTTTCTTCCTTTTATTTCCCTCTGTCCACAGGTATTGATGAGGATGGGATCTGGACCCTAAAAAGGAAAAACCTGGACTTTCCCACATGGCTAAATCTCTGGTAGTTGCCTGAGGGTATAATCCTATCAACTGTCCTTTTATTATTGCTTATACCC
The DNA here is from genome assembly GCF_900497805.2 of Vombatus ursinus. NCBI lineage: Eukaryota > Metazoa > Chordata > Mammalia > Diprotodontia > Vombatidae > Vombatus > Vombatus ursinus. The sequence continues at coordinate 64,686,867 of NW_020954590.1, forward strand.
AATCTCCCAGTTCTGTTACCTAGCCCTCCATTGTCTATTACCTCCAGATGGCCCAGGGCCACTTCCCACCCTTAATCCTATCTAGAGTCCACTCTCCCTTGGCCTCATGGTCCAGGTCCCTGGCCTTCTGTTCACCCCAGCTTCCTGGCCACTCCCATCCAGATCTTCCTTAGACCCCTCCTCCAGTCACCCCAAACTACTTGGTCACTCCTAGATCCCTCCCACAGTCTTTCCATATATAAGGTTTGTCCTGTCTCCATTAAGGTGCTCAGATTCTTAAAATCTAGCCAAATGCTAAGGTTCTTAACATCTAGCCACTGCTCAGATTCTTAAGTTCTGGCCCACTTGCATCAGTGATACAATGTTTAGATTCCTTAGGAGTCTGGCCAATATGTAGGATGTTCTAATAAACCTTATCTTTGGTTGAAAGAAGGTTTGAGTTGAATTCTTTTGGGCAGGACCCACCAGTGTGGTGATTTCAGCATCTCAGCACACCTCAACCAGTATAGCACCTATTAATTTAGAGTGCTCTGCCCAAAGGGTATGCAAATTTTAATCTCTGATTAATTTCTTTCTTAAAGACCAGCCTTAATCCCAAATCATTCTGGTTCTGGAGTTGATTGGCCAGTAATAGGTCCCTGGCCAAGCCCTACTTGGTCATTGTTTGGGCCCTAACTGTCTCAGAATGAATGTAAATAGCAATTGTTTCTATTTTGGCCAGAAACCCTGAGGATCTTCCTCTCCCAGATCAATTCCTTTTTTTAATTAGGTAAAGGGGCCATTCTCTGCCTCATTTCTTATTAAGCTTTAATCACTGAATGGGCATTGCCTCAGTCAAAATGAGACCTGTTAAAGACCTTAGCTTGAAAAGGCCAAGGTCTCCCACTGCATCCTGGGCTATCTCCAGTTGTCCTGATGGATATCTGGCCACTGGATCTAGATGGCTCTAGAGGAGAAAGTGAAGCTGTTGACTTTGCACAGCCCTCCCTCACTTAAATCCAATTCACTTGCATATCATGGCATCACCTCCCTGATGTCATGGTCCTCTTAATTTACTAGGTTCTTTCGAAAACCTATTGTCCTTAATTAGGTTATCTCTATGGATCCTGTCTTTGAAATTATTCTGTTTTGCTTTGATAGAGAGTATATTTTCTTTTAAGGTTATTGTTTTTGTTTCTCTCAAGTAGAAATGAGAGCCACTAATCTGTACATAAGGATCCATATAGGTACATTTTGATTTAGTTTTAAAATGCAATTTTATCAGTTTTATTGTATTTTTTATTTTATTGTGTTTTGCCAAATATTTCCCAATTATGTTTTAATCTATTTTAAGCCTCACTCAGTAGTGTTATGGGCTACATGCAGTCTACAAGCCATGTATCTGATACCTCCATTTTAGATTGTCCTTCACTTCTGTGTATTTGCATTCCCAATCCATTGTTCTCACTTCTTTTTCTTTGGTGAAACCGGCCATAAAGGATTCAAGTTTTTTTATCCTGTCTGTTATTTTTGCATTGCAAGCCATAAATTCTGCTGTCATAATTCTCTTTCATCTTTTAAACCACTCAGAAACAGCGTGCTGTGGTTTCACATTGTCCTTAAATTCCATAGAGTCTTCTCTCTTACCAAATATTGGATCATTTTTCTTTATTTTACAGTAATTATTCCTATATTCCTGAACTTGTGTAGATCTGGAGGCCAGATTTCCTTCTGCTGTTGATATTTTCTCCTTTGATTTATCTACTTATGTTCAAGGTCTTTGAATTTTCTTTCTCCCAAGACCTTTGATAATTTCAGTCTTTTCCCCCTTTATTTTCCCCTATTATGTCTCCTTCCCTTCTTTTTTTTTTTAATTTTTAGGCAATTGGGGTTAAGTGACTTGCCCACAGTCACACAACTATTAAGTGTCAAGTGTTTGGTCTGAGGTCAAATTTAAACTCAGGTCCTCTTGACTTCAGGGCTGGTTCTCTATCCACTGTGCCACCTAGCTGCCCCTCTCCTTTCCTTCTGATGGTAGTTTCCCTGTGGGCCAGATCTCAAAATGTATCAGCCTCCACTTATGCTGGACAATTCATGATTCATGTGATTCTAGATCTCTGCTCCAAGTGACTTTTTGGAAACAGAAAGTGGCCCCAGCTAGATGTTGGGTATTTTTCCCCAAGCTTAATGGAGTGCCGTAAGTCCATCCTTCTAATCCATAAACACTGTTTTGTTCTGTTCCGCCTGTTACTCATTTCTCTTACCTGGCAGTTCAAAGTACTGCCATACAAGTGTCACTGTAGCTGCGGATGTTTTCTATCATTTAGAGTTTGGGTCTCTAAGGCTTTTAGAAGAAGAGAGAGGTTGAGGTGTGGGAGTAAGCTGTATTTCAAGTCCATACCTGTGTCCTGCCCCTATCCTACTCCTTCTCTGCTCTCTTGCAGAGATTTTTTTTGTAGCAGTGTGCTGCCACAGTGCTGTCACATCTTTAACATATTTCTATGGTTTGGATCCCAAATCTTCACAGTATTCAAAAGAGAGAGGGATGACCAGAATTAAGCTTTGTTGCAAACCCATGGGTTGGATCCTCAGGTTGGCTAGTGTGGCCTTACTTCCAGCAGCTTAGTGGGCAGTGGTGGGGGGAGTGCTGTGTGAGCTTGGAGTAGGAATCAATTCATCATTTGTTTGTTTTTACCTTCTTTGGAGTTCCTGGTATCTTAGATCATGGAAACAGCTAACATTGCTTTATCCCTGGTGTATAATTTCTGTTTTGGAGAAATCTGAACTGTCACAGAGATCAGAGAAAATGTCTAGTCCTTCACATAACCTTATATTTCATTTTTCATCATAAATAGTTTGCTTAAATCAATTAGGTTAAAGTTCTTTTAATTTTATACCATATCTTTTTTGCAATTTTATTATTTCTTCCACCTCTGTAGAAGTTTTGAAATTTGCACTAACAAGTCAGTAATCTGGTTATGTACAAAGAACTTATTCTGATTCAACTCACATCATTTCCTCTATTAAAATATTATCATTTTCTATTTATAGCAGCTCTTTTTGTGGTTGCTAAGAACTGAAAATTGAAAGGATGCCCATTAATTAAGGAATGACTATTGTGGTGGAATATTATTATGCTATAAGAAATGACAAGCAGGATGATTTCAGAAAAAACCTGGAGAGACTCATATGAACTGATGCAAAATGGAGGGAACAGAACCAGGAGAATGTTGTACATGGTAAAAGCAGTAATGTTAAATGAAGAATTGTCAATGACTTAGCTATTCTCAGTAATACAATGATCCAAGAAAACCCCAAAGAACTAATGAAGAAGCATACTGTCCACCTCCAGTGAAAGAACTGATATTGTTTGAATACAGACTGAAGCATGCTATTTCTCATTTTCTTTCTTTTTTTTCCTTTATTCAAGTCTTCTTATACAAAATGACTAATATGGAAATGTTTTACATGATTGTATATGTATAACCTATATCTGATTGCTTACCATCTCAGGGAGGGAAGAGGGGAGGGAGGGATTAATAGAATTAGAAACTCAAAACTTCTTAAAAAATGTTAAAAAATTTATTTCAACATGTAATTGGGGGAAAATAGAATATACTAAATTAGAAAAAATTATAATTTTCATTTTTCTGTATTATTTGGTGCTCCTCATGTCCAGTGCCCACTGATTGTTTTATTGAAGATATTACTTATAATATATAGGCTTGAAGCTTGTGTAGTCTAAAAGTGTTTGTCCTCTTTTGTTCTTTATTCTTCATCCACATTTTCTGCAGTATTTCTCTATCTCTTCAACTAATGCAACAAATGTTAGCATAAAAGTCACAGCTATTATCATATTAGTCTTTTTGCAAATACTTATCATGAGTACCATACTATGAGATGACCAAATATCCCAGTAATATTTCTTGTTGCCTTTGGATGTATGAACAAACCAACTCTACCTGCTCCATTATTTACCTTTCCATGGAAACTTGTGAACCAAGGATGTTCAATCTGACATAATTCATTTCCTTAGTAGTATGTACATTGAACAAGGATATCATATTTCCAATGCCAATTTATGTTAGAGTAGATTGATTTAAATAAAAGTTACATGATTCACATTTCCCTCTGAGTTTTATATTTTTTCTTTATTTCATGGCCTGCCAATGGCAAAAGATTCATCACCAAGTAGCCAACCTGCAGGTGACCATTCTCTTTGTACTTAGCTAGGATAGGCCTTGGAAAGCAGGTAGAGTCCATAATTAGAACTATACTCTAAGTCTTTATGTGATAATAGACCATGAGAGAGATGGGGCTAAACTGGCATTACCTTTAAGACCAAACCCAGAATCAGTTATATGCCACAACTGGAAATCAGAGTAAGACTTTGTAAAAGTCTCTGTAATAATACATACTAGAATTTTGCCAAGAATCTGAGTCAAGATCACTGTAGTATAAGTTCAAATAATAGTAAAGAAATATTTATTATGTGTCTACTGTGTGCACGGCACTATGCCAGGTGCAAGGAATACAAGATAAAAAACAAACAGTTCCTGACATTATGGAGCTTACATTCTGTTGATAGGATATAACATATGCACAAGTAAGTACATAAGATATGCATATATGTATGTGTATATATATATATATACACATACATGTATACACGAATACAAAATAATTTCAAAAAGGGAAGAGTTCTAATAATTTGGGAATATCAGGAAATGTCTCATTTAGAATGTGGTACCTGAGCTGTGCTTTGAAAATATTTTTCTTCCGTGACCTTTTTTCTTTTCCTAACAATCAGGATATTATTGGCTAATATTGCTAGATACATGGCACTTCCTGCATTCTCCATAATCTTTTAAAATTATTGACAGTATTTCAGTCATTATTTCTATTGGTCCATTTAGTATCCAGAGATGTAGTTCATCTGGGCCTTGTGACTTGAACTCATTGGAACAATTAAGTGCTTTCTTACCCTCTCCTCATTCACCTTCCCTGTCAACCGCCTATTGACCTATTTTGTTCTATACTTTCCACAAAAAGATTGTTCCCCTTGGCAGAAAAAAAGCACATCATAGTTGAATACCAGCCCCTCATTAGCATTATCTTATCCATCTTCACTGGCAGTCTTATCTTTTCTTTGATTTTCATCTTGCCCTTCACATAACTTATAAAATCAGCCCTATCTTTTTTTTTTAACTTAGCTTTCATTATCCTCCTTACTTCATTCTTAGCTTTCATGCTCCAAACACTATGATCACAGGACTATATTTATCCTCCATTATGTGCCCCTTTTTCCATCTGCTATACTTATTTTTTTTTAAATTTGGTTGTTAAATGAGTTTCAGTGGATCTATATCAGTCTCTTTAGGCAGCTCTGCTTTTTCACCCTCTTGAAACTTGTCTATATCTTCAGAATTTCTTCTTGAGAGTTATTCCATCCCCTAAGAGATCTGAAGAACATTAAGCCATAGGGTCATTTATTTGGAATCTTGGAACTCCACTGTCCCAAAGTCTAGGGTACATTTCAAACTATACCTGACTTTCCTTTTCTGACCTATTATGAACTGGAGTGGTCACTTCCTCCCAAGGTTCACGTTACTTCTCCTTTAGCTACCAGTTCCTTCATGTTAATAAAAATCAGATTCCAGACAGCAATTCCTTTCATTACTTCCTTTACCTTTTGAAGTATAATGAGGATTGATCAGGCATGACCTGAGTCACCTTACTGATTGGTTACCCGTAACTGGGTCTGTCTCCAAGATGATTGGTGCCTGAGAGAGTAAATGAGCTCTTGTCAGAAGATCTACCTTCCTCTAACCCCCAGGGTATATAAAAATAAGCTGAGACATCCACTCAGCCTTTTTAATGCTCTCTCTCTTGGACTTCCAGACCAAAATATAATATGTGCATATATGGAGGATCCTGGAACCCTCCTCCCCATCTGATCCTGTTACAGGATCAGAAGAAAAAGGAGGAAAAGAATATAATAATAAATAGAATATAATAAGTTTCCAGAGCTGGTCTAGGTGGGCTGAAGAATGAGTGAGTGCATGGCCCTTGAGTTCCTGGCTGCCTTCTGAGCAGAGGTCTTGAGTGTTGACTTCCTAGAGGGAGGGAATTTCTTTAATAGTTCACCCACTAAAGGACAAAAAGGATTCTCATCAGATGATTGTTCTGAGGAAGAAATCTAGTTCTTGCCGACGCTGTTATTGCTATAAGTTGCTCATACTATGCAGACCCACGGTGAATGATGAAAATGTTTTTATCTCTGCCCCAAAGTGTCTTTACTTTCTGGAAGGAGTCCAAAGGGAAATGTGAGTGCTCTGGGTTTTTGTTAGTTTTGCTTCATGGTTTCCTCCAAGTCCTATGCATATATAGGAAGGGACAAAAATAAATGTGACATCAAACTTTTAATGGCTACCCTTTGGGTACAGCCATTTAACCAGGTCTCAATCCATCTGATTGTGACTCAGATGCTTACTAGCTATATGACCCTGGGCAAGTCACTTAACTTCTGTCTGCCTTATTTTCCTCATCTGTAGAACGGACATAATAATAGCATCTTCCTTGGAGTTGTTGTGAGGATCAACTGAGATGATATTTGTAGAGCTTAGCACAGTGCCTGGCATATAGTAGGTACTTAATAAATGCTTGATTCTTTTCTTCTTTCCTTCATCTAGCTCATTTCTATCCACTTTTTGCAAAAGGATAACATTACAGATTTGTCACTTTCCTAAAATCTAGGCAAGCTATATATATTTTATTACCTAATCCTATAGTATAATAATACTGTCAAAGCTAGAAATGAAGCCACTCTCCCATAATTTTTTTTGATTACTGCTTTTTTTTCCTAAGTATTCCTTCACTATCTCTTTTAAGATACACTTAATTCCCCTCCCCCCAGAAATTAGAATTCCATTCTCTTTCCCTGTTTGTAAAATCTGAACCTTTGGTTTTCTCAGATCTTACAGTACTTCTCCCATTCTCTACAGGCTTTCAAAATCTGCTGACAATAACTCAATAATAACTATGATTCTATGAAAACAATACATTGTTCAAAATGGCCCCATCTTACAGAGACCCAAGGACCATCTCCAACACTTATTGCACTGACAGGGATATGGGCTCAAATGGGAAACTAGCGCACTCTGCTCAACATGGGCTCTGACTTGGCTGGATAAAGGCATTCCACCACTGCCCTCCCACTAAGTAATATCCTTGAGGTCCACAGGGGTGTTCTGGAGTTAGAGGTGGTGTCCATGACCACACACAGCCTTATTGCAAAACTGAATCATAAGGGAGCATGGTAGAATACTCCCACACATCAGCACAGAACAACAGTGGGAAAAACCCATTGCTGCCTTCAAATTCCAAAACTTTAAGGAGATGGGTTTAATCAACACTCCCTGTACTCTATTCATGATTCAGTACTACCCTCACAGCATGAAATCTCTGTTTCTATAACTGGTTGCCTTCTTCAGCATAATCCCCTTGGATTTTAGAATTTCAAAGGAATCCTGGTACTTTTGGTTTATTATTGCATGGACCTTGATTCAGACCACAGCCCTCTCCCAAGGAGGGGGATTGCCTCTCTTTAACCTGTGTTCATACCCTAATGTATAAGCCCACCCATAGAGGATACAACATTCCAATGCAATTAATAATAACAAACATGAAGGTTACAAAAAATATGGAAAGACATCTATTAAGTAATATGAGTTAAAGAAAGTACAGTATATACATTACCTATATGTATAAATATACCGGAATAAGTTTGTAAACAAAAACAACAAAAGAAGACAGGTGATAACTAGTAAATTGTTCCATATATGTACATGTGTATATGTGCACATGTGAGTGCGTATATATACATTTGTGTGTATGTGCATATCTAGGTTGAAGATCATAAAATTGTAATTAGTTGTATGGTTTAATTAGGGAGGGAAGGAAGGAAAGGAGGAAGGAAGGAAGGAAAGAAGGAAGGAAGGAAGGAAGGAAGGAAGGAAGGAAGGAAGGAAGGAAGGAAGGAAGGAAGGAAGGAAGGAAGGAAGGAAGGAAGGAAAGAAGGAAGATACCTAGAAATTTTGGCTAAACAGAAGTACAGCACCCCCCAAAAAAAAATCTAATACCATCATAGGTCAGTCATGCTAATAGAAATGCAGTGACCAGAATCAGGGAGGTGATACTTAACTTAGTCAAATTACATCTGGAATTTTGTGTTTCGTTCTAGGCAGTATATTTTAGAAGGGGCATTGATAAGTGGGTATATTTGAATGGGTAGCAAATACAGGGAGGCAGACTTTACCTCAGCCTAAAGAAAAACTAGAGCTGCTCAAAGGTTGATTTTGTTGTATGGGGAATAATGAATTCCTTGTCACTAAAGAATTCAAAGTAGAATCAGGCAATGTAGATTTATTAAATGCTTACTATGTAACAGACACAGTACTACAGTGACAAAAGGAAGGCACAAACAGTTCTTTCCCCCTAAAAGCTTATATTTTTATGTCCATCCAATAAACTATACAACCCAATATACACTTATTAAGTTTCCATGAAGTGCGAGGCACTGGGGATACAATTAATTAAAAAAAAAATACAGTCCCTGCCTTCCATTGAGCTTACAACCTGAAGAAGGAGACAACACACAAAAGGAGGCAGGAAAGGCAGTAAAGGACAGCAGGGGACGCCTGGCACAAGGGCATCTTGTTCAATGGAGTTGAAACCAGGCTGAGCAGCAGATGCAAAATGGAGTGAGCTGAGGTCCATTTCCTGCCCTCTACAAAGAAAGCCCATACAGAGTAGAAAGAAGGTGATCTCAGAGAGAAAGGCACCGACAGCATGGGGATTAGTGAATTCCTTGTCACTAGAGAACCCAAAGTGGAGTCAGTTAACATACATTTATTAAATGTGTACTATCTACCACCACTCCAGTAAGCTCTAGGGCCACAAAGAAAGGCAAAGACAATTCCTTCCTTCAAAAAGCTCATATTCTAATGTGAGAGACAACATGAAAATAAGTAGGTACATAAGGCATATGCACAGTAGATAGAAGGCACTAGCAGCTAAGGGGGTCAAGAAAAGCATCCTAGAGAAGGTGGACTTTGAGCTGGAAGGTAGAGTGTATTGTGCTGAATCACTAGTTGTTGCAAATGGCATAAATAAGATATATGCATTGGCTGCGGGTTGAAATAGATGGTCTCCTTCCAACTCTTTAATTCTAGAATTCCATAATGAGAATGCAAGGTTTTAGTTAAGTACCTGCTTGTAACATAAACTTTAATGTTACATAAGTGGGAATTGTTATTTCTACACACACACACATACACACACACACACACTACACTATACTATACTACACTTCTGCTCTGATAATTCATTATGAAGGTGACTAAGTCTTGAAAACCACTAGAATAATACATGAGATCTGGCAGAGTCTACAGAACTGAAAATGCTTTGAGTATCTGGTAATGTACTCTACTATTAAAGCTATTCTAGCTAAGTTTGGGGAGGCTCATGACCAGAAAGTTAGCCACAAGTAGAGAATTCTTTTTGGCCTTAATCATTCATTAAATTATTTCATCAGGTATGGAAGGGTTGTCAGTCTTCATCAATCAAGCTTATTAAAGTACAAATCTTTTGATGTACTGAAATATAATTGTTATAACACAAACCCTCTGCTACCTTTCTGGTTATCTCCTTGGACCTTTCTGGCTATCTCCATTTAGGGTATGAACTGAATACAAGACCAACAAAAATGAAAACTGTCTTACTCACCTTACATTGCACAACTTAGTATAATGATGTCCTGGGTGTTTCTCATGTTTACAATAATCTGTTTCTCCCACTCAGGGGTGAGAATGTTGGGATCAGCAAGACATTGTTATTTCTTTTGTGTAGGAGTGAGACAAATTCATCCAAATATAACCGTGACATTCTAGGGTCAACTTCCATTAGAACTGATGTGCCGCTGGTACTTTATCAATCAAAAAGTTCACTTTAAAAAAATAGGATACTACATTTGTAATATGATTCCTTGCAGAAAATCTATAGCTTCTGAAACTTGGACTATCATTGTGCCATTGTACTAAGTGACAACCTCATCAGTATGTATCCAAAGAGGATATATTACCTTACTACATAAGGAGATTGTTATGTGTCTTTCACAGTGGAATATATGCACACTTAGTTGTGTTCATAGGAGGATAGTAGAACGTTTGGGGTGAAGAATAAGGAGGGTACCCCAAGGACAAATGTGACTTTCTGAATGGAGATTTATAGCCTCTCCTTGATGTGTAGACAGTTATGCACGTAAATCTTTGTGCACTAAGAAGAGAAGCTATTCCCTATGCTCTTTGTTAGGAGGAAAAAAGAGTGCTCAGTAAGAACAGATGTGACCATTTGCTCCGTTACCCAATGAAAACAAGTAATTACCATGGCAACTGGAGAACATCAAATGGGGGCATGAGCTGACCTCTACGATTCAGAGCACTTGCTTAAGAAAGGTATATAAATACATATGTGTGAAGTGGCCTTTTAGCCTATGTAAGAAGACCATAGGTTTAAAAACAATTTTTCTTTCTTTGCCTAATACTGTCTAGCTTTTACTGCAATCTGTGTCTGAGCTTACCTGGTGGGGAAGTACATAGTCCTTCATAGCACTTACAAAACAGGTTATTTAACTTTTTCATACCACCTATATGTCAGGTATGCCACACAGAAAGAGACCAGGTCTTCTTCTGATAAAAGACACCAGACTGAAAATGATAGGTTTATATTCCATAGAGTCTCTGCTGTACTTCAGATGCTGCATTGTTAGTCATGCTGCTTGGTTTCTGAGGAAGGCCCAAAATCCTTCCTCTGGAAAGGTAACCATATTATTGAATAAATAAATTGATTGTAATATCTAATATATGCAAGACCTGTAAGATGCAGGCATGTTAAAGGTAACAGGTCTCTAAGTGTTATATGCTATGTTAGGTGCCTTTCTAGCTGCAGGATCTTTGTGGTAAGCCTATAAATCAAACAATATAATTACAACATAATTACTGTGTAGTTAAAATGCCCAAGGTTTTGAACCCCGTCCCAAGCTTCAGTTTTGCCCTTGGTGACCTGGGATTTATCATCCTCTTTGGCCCTGAATTTCTTTGGATGTGAGATTATGTTATTGAGAAGGGGGAGGACCAGGGCTGACATTTGTGAAACTTCTGAAAGTGCCTTGATTTCCTCTCTGTTGGTCTTTCACCTGCTGAGTAGGGTCAACAGAGAGAACAGCGTGGGAGCTGGAAGCATACACATGCCTTTGTCTTCCCAGCCCCCACTCATTCCCAAGCTTAAATAGGCAGTGAAGGAAGGAAGGGTTTTTCAGAGAACCTTTGGTATTTTCTAAGCCAATGGGACCTGACTAACTAGTGTAATTTATTGATGGAAGGAAAAGGAAAGGAAAAAGGTCAAATGTACATGTCATTAACCTTAGTACTTGTCCACCAAAGCTGAAATGCATCTTATTTGCTTGAGGTTTTGCTCAGTCACCTACAATTCAATAATTCATTGAAATGAAAAGCCATTCCTGCTGGCATTTTTAATTGCAATACAGTGCTGATTATATCTTCACCTGATAAGCTCATTCTTAACAAACAAAATGTGATTTAAAAAACCTCTCCGTTTCAGATCTGATTATTAGATTGTAAGTTAAACCTCTGGGATTCCATGGCATCAGGAGTACTTACAGCAGCTAATGTAGGTATTGTTCTTTTTCTCTTTGCATGGTCAATAAATAGAAAAGACATTGTGACCTAAATTTTCAAAAACTATCATTTGAGTTTTCATAGATTTAGAACTAAAAAGGACTGTGTCATTCATACATGGAAAATAGGCCTAGGGTTCATGAATACACACAAACACAGCACTCAAAGGGAATAGAAATATATGTGAAATGAAGGTTAATTGCAGTTAGCCATTCTGAGGCTACTATTGAATATTTTACCACAGTTCTGAATTTAAAATGAGTGTTTGTGACTATTCTCTAATATTTAAGTGCCAGCAAAGACATGTATGGAAAGAAGCAAAACAAAACACTGCTACCTCCCATTCCTTTTAAATATAACACAAATTTATGCATCCAGTTGAATCAGACTAAACACTACCCAAACCACGAGTATGCTGATACCAGCTCTAACACGATGGATGGAGCCTGATTGTTAAATTTTCAAGCATAAACATTTACACATCAGAAATTGGCTAACACTATAAACCAGGGCTTGATTTATTATTTTGTTGATTGTGTAGACTTAAGAGAAGGATGAAGAAAATGTAATGCAGATTAAATTTAAAAGTGTGTCCTATAGCACATTTTTTGAGAGCCAGTTGTAAAACATTTATCAACACATATACGGGCCGCACGCTGACCCTCTGCCAGTCGTGCGCCAGTACCCACTTCTCTTAAAAGAAGTGCACTGCCAGAGTCTTACCCATGCCTGGGTCCTCGGTCCTCAGCCGGATCACCACACAGAGACAAGCCATGGGAAGGCACCAACACCAGAGTTTTATTCAGAGGCCAACACAGCAAACCATCATAGCAAGCCCAAGCAGCAAGGCCAGAGCAACAGAGCAGGAGCCAGGGGAGAGCGCACGTGTGTTCTGACCACGCTTGTTCCTAAGTACCTACTTAGCCCCTCCTCCCCAGCCCGCTACTAGCCAATGATTGTAGGGTCAGATACCGGAAGGGGCTGTCTGAGTTTAGCACACCAAGGGGGAGGGAGTGACGTAGGAGGCCAGGATTGGATACAGGAAGGAGGCATCTGGGATTGACGCATAGACAAGAGTATGTGACCTAGGAAGTCAGACTCAGGAGGGGACTGGGTCAGTGCTGCACAAGGTCAGGAAGGTCACAAGAGGCATCTGGGGATGACGTTGCATATAGGGAGGGGACTAAGCAGAGGGAACTCAGTCCTCTGCCATCCCACTCCCACGTGGCACCGCCCCTTGCCTCAGGAGCTCAGGCTCGGCTACTTCCTTGCACCCAGCTTATGTCACAGAGCACTGCCCAATTGCCTCATGGCTTCTCCGTATCCAGCCCATCCCAGTACACACGACTCTGCCTACCACAGTCCCTGCCTCGACTTCCAAAATACCCAGATCTTACCTTACCCATGCCACAGCACCCAACTGGCAGCTGCCAACATCAGACAGTCCCTCACAAACACACCCTGATCCAAACCTTATCTCCCCCCAACTCTGCAGAAAGTAATCTTCAATATTATACAACAAGAGGAAAAATAAACTGAGGATGCAAAAAGTCAATGGCTAAATGAATGACTTCACATTTTAAAAGACTTTCAAGCTTAAAAACTGTTAAAGTCAGATACTAATACATTTTACATGCCTAAAGCTGTAAGGAATTTTCAGGCCAGAGTGAAAAGTATAAACATAGAGTTTAATATTGTGGAAAGAATGCTGAACTTGGGATTGGAAGACCTGGATTCTAGACCCAACTCTGCTATTTATAAAGTACCTTAGCACTAATCAAGTGACTTCAAATCCCTATTCCTTACCTATGAAAAAAAAAAAAAGAAAAGAAATTTGGCCTAGATCATGGTTCTCAAAGCGTGATCCAGCTACTCCCAGGGGGACCCCAAACCCTTTAAGGTGGTTCATGATATCAAAACAATTTCCATAATAATTTTCATAATAATACCAACATATCTTAATTTAGGTGGCACAGTGGATAGAACACTGGAGTCAGGAAGACCTGAGTTCAAATTTGAACTCAGATACTTACTAAGTTGTACGACCCTAGGCAAGTCACTTAACCCTGTTTGCCTCAATTTCCTCATCTGTAAAATGAATTGGAGAAGGAAATGTAATCTACTGTAGTATCTTTGCCAAGAAAACTCCAAATGAGGTCACAAAGAGCTGGATACAACTGAAACGAATGGGCAAGAACAAAAATGTCAATAGATTCAACTTACATAAACAAAAGCTCTTTGAGCAATGGGATCCTCAATAAGTTTTAAGAGTGCAAAGGGTTCCTGAGACCAAAGTCTGAGAACCTCCTGGACCAGATGATCTCTAAGGTTCTATCTGTTTCAAAATCAGAAAGTAGCATCTACCAGGGAAGTATGATAACTCAGTCTAGTTCTATGGGACATTATGAATTACTAGACAACAAAGAAGGGAGCTAAACTCTGGGTATCTAAGACACCTTTACACTCTTAGAACTAGAAATACAAAGAAAAAGCAAAAACAGTCCTTGCTCTTAATAAACTCGCGTTCTAATGGGTAAGACAATGTATAGATAGATATAAACAAGATACATACCAAATGCATGGAAGGTAATCTTTTTGTAGGTGTAATTTAATATTTTAATTTTTCCCAATTATGTGTAAAATTATTTTAACATTCTTTTTTCAAATTTTGAATTCCAAATTCTCTCCCTTTCTCCCCACCCCCATATGGAGAAGGCAAGAAATTTGACATAAGTTATACATATGTAGTCATGTAAGTCATACTGTGAAAGAAAACACAGACCAAAAAACGAAAAAGAAAAAAAGTAAAGTATCTTTTATCTGCATTCAGGATCTACCAGTTCTTTCTCTGGAGATGGACAGCACCTTTCATCATAAGTCCTACAGAATTATCTTGGATCATTGCATTGCTGCAAATAGCTAAGTTATTCATAGTAGATCATCATATAATATTACTGTTACTGTGCATGATGTGTCTCCTGGTTCTGCTCATTTCACTTTGCATCAGTTCATGTAAGTCTTTCTAGGTTTTTCTGAGAGCATCGGAACGTAATCTTAAAGGGGTACACAGAAACAACTTGGAAGAATGGGAAAGGTGGGATTTTTGCTGAGTCCTAAAGAAAGCCAGGGTTCCAAGTAGTAGAAGTGAGAAGGGAGAATGTTCCAGGCAAAGGGCAGCGCAAAGGCAAGGAGATGCAATGAACTGCTGGTGTGTGAGGAGCAGAAAATAAACCAGTATGGCTGGGGGTACAGCATAGAGAGAGGAATAATGAATAATACTGGAAAGATAGGCAGGGGCCAGATAGATTGTGAAGACCTTTAGATGCCAACTGATAATTTGATACCAGAGGTATTAAGGACTCACTGGAGATTACTAAGTAAGGAAAGTGACATAGTCAGACCTATACTTCAGAAAATTCTCTTTGGTAGCTATGTGCAGGATAGACTAGTAAGGGGAGGGAAGACTTAGAGCAAATGTAAAAATTACCTGCATTTGTAATTAGTACCAAAAGGGAAACAATGAAACTTATTGGAGATTTTTAGACTTTGAGAACTTAGCTTAGCTTTGCTAAATCTAGTTATAATTGAGTGGAATTTTCTTCTGTGTTTCTGATGTAGGAAAAAAAATCCCTAATAGTTTTGAATGGCCTTAACTATTTATCTGAATTTGCATAGGAGTCATTGCTTCCTGTGTTTTGCCATGAAAAATCTAGTTTCAAAATATTTCTTAACGTTTTTTTCCCACTATACTTGTGATTTCATTAGTGTAAGGAGTTCCCAGTCAGAATTTCCTTGCCAATAAAGATTAGCTACTGTTCTGCTGATTAAGGATCCTGTTGTCTTAGTGAGCGTTCTGGGGTATGGAGACTTGTTCAGTTACACAGCCTTTGTGTATGAGAAGGAGGCTGTGAATGTCAGCACTCTATCTAGTAGTCCAGGCTGCCTCTCAGGGCTGGACTTATCATATCCTCAGTCTGAATTTCTGATCAGTTCTTGTAGGACAGGCAGTGGACAAGGGTGGGACAAGGGTAGACTCAGAACCAGGGGTGGAGTGCGGGAATGCAGTGTGTAGTGGGAAGCATCAATGGGTTGGAAGATAGTATAAGGAAGATTAGACAAGGATAGAAGAGAAGATAGAAGAGAATAGGAAGAGGAGAAAAAAAGAAGAGAAGGGGGCCTAGGTTAGAAAATAGGATGGCAGAATGAATATCTGCTCTGCTAGCCTTTGTAAATAGTTTGTGACAACTGGCTTCATTGTGAATGAATCAGATGGTTTGGAGTTGGATATAACTGAAAAATGTAGTTGAGTCCTTTCTTATAACCAAGCTATTTTTTTTTTTTTCTCAGTGACCCCTAAACCACCTGAGAACAAGTGGCCAGAGGCTACTGGTGGTGGTTGTTTAGGAAGGTTGGGTGAACTGAGGGTTTGGACCTCTGATTTCATAAGTTTAGGCAATCCCTAGAGTGGAATCTCCTTCCATTAATGCACAACTACCCCTTGCTAGTCATTAAGAATCCTTGAGATTGTCTGAGATGCTGAGAAATTCATAGAGTACTAGATTTAGAGCAGCAAGGGACCTCAAGAGAAAGTGTAATCCAACCCACTCATTTTACCTATAAGAAAACTGAGGTCTGCAGATCCAATGTCACTTGGTTAAGTGTAGCAAAGCCAGGTTTTAAATCTGGGTCCTCTGATTGCAGATCCAGCGCTGTTTCCACCAAATCCAACTGTCTGGTTCGTTAAGTGGCCAGCCAGTTCATCATCACCACAGCTGTGTGCAGGAGAAATGTTATCTGGGAAACCAAAGAGCCCTCTCAAACCAAAGAGTTCTGAAATAGCCCTTTTACCCTTTATTAGTTACAAAATAGGCAATTCTCTCACTCCTTTTGTAAGGCAGAGCTACTTGGGCAGTATTTAACTGAAGTGGCCATTATAGGGAACTGAAGTGTTTCTGTAGCCTCAGAGGTCTCAGATAACTTTATATCCACTTTCAGGGATCATTTCTATAGTATGATACTAACAAAGTATGGTGGAGAGTGGAGCCAGCAGACATCCCCTTCTCTCCACTCACACAGCCATCCATCCCCCTAGCTCAGGGCCTCATCAACTCTCCACTGGACTATTGCAATAGCCTTTTAATTAGTTTTCCTGCCTCAAGTATGTCCCCATTCAAATCTATCATGTACTCAGCTGTCAAAGCATTCTTCCTAAGGCCTAGGTCTGGTCATGTCACCCCTCCCCCACCTTATTCGGTAAACACCAGTTACTTCTATTCCCTCTAGCATAAAAAGCAAACTTCTCTATTTGGCAGTTTAAGCTCAGTTAAGCAACATGACCACTTCTTACTTTTTCAGGCTTCCTCCAGAGCTCCATAATGCAAGTTACCCTGGTCCATTCCTGTGCCTTTGCACTTTAGCTGACCCACATGCGTGAGATGCTCTCCCTCTTCCTACTTTTAGTTTCTCTGGCTTTCTTTAAGACACCTCAAAAAAACTCAACAAAGAAGAAGAAGAAGGAGGAGGAGGAGGAAGAGGAGGAGGAGGAGGAAAAAGAGGAGGAGGAGGAGGAGAAGGAGAAGAAAGTGGAAGAAGAAGAAGAAGAACAAGGGAAGAAGAAAGCAGCAAATTGCATATATGTGTGTACGTATGTATATATATGTATGTATGTATGTATACACACATATACATACATATATATACATATGTATGTACATACATACATCCTACCTTACTTGAGGTATTTCCCAGTCCTCTCCAGCTGATAATGCCTTACTATCTGAGATTACTTTCCATCTTCGCTCTATATAACTTTATGTAGATTGTGCTATGTTGAAGTTGTCTCCTCCATTTTAAGTCAAGCTTCTCGAGTTTCTGGACTCTTTTTGCCTATCTTCATATCCCCAGGACGTATCCTAGTGTCTAGGATAAAGTAATCACAAAAGAAATGCTTGTTGAATGACTAACCTCTGACTGAGAGAGGATTTAATCTTGGTATAGTTAGAAGTAAGAGACAACTAGGACTTAGAGATTTTGTTTTTTCTCATAGAAAAAAAATCAAATTCCTTCTTGATAGTAGCAAGACCATGAAGACACATTTCATCAATTTTCCTGCTACAAGGTGATTTCATAAAACCAAAGAAAAGCACGGAATATCAAGGAAAGCAAACAAACAAAAAAAAAAGACCTCATGTCTAGGAAAGCATTAACCAGACAAGGGATATGTAAGTTAGCAAACAAAAAAGTTAAGAGACACTATGGGGTGAAAAAAATCTTGGGTAAAATCTGCAACCCGAAATCTATAGAAATTTGATGCAAAAGTGCTGGACAAGTGCCATTGTCCAAGACATTAATGATGAAATAATGTGAACTATTTTCCAAAGATGAAGTACAATCTATCAACAGTCATATAAAAAAGCTCTAAATCACTAATAAGAAAAATAAAAATTAAAGAATTCTATGGTTTCACCTTGCCCCATCAAACTGGCAAAAATGATAAAAGAAGGTGTCCTCTGTTAGAGAAATTATGACAAGACAGCACACTAAATCACTATTGATGAGGCTGTGATTTGGCCTAATCATTCTGAAAAACAATGTATAATTATGTAAGAAAGCTAAATCGTTGATAACCTTTGATTCCATAATCCTACTAATGGTCATATACTCTGAAGAGGTCAGTGACAGAAAGATTCATAAATGCCAAATATTCACAGCAGTGTTTTTTTTATTATAGCAAAAAATATGGCACATATATTTGCCTGTAGATTAGGGGATGGCTGAACAAATGTATTGTGTGAATATTTGAAATACTGCATCATAAAGGAACAATAAATATGAGGAGTTGAGAGGAATATGGAATTTTATAAATTGATGATGCATGAAGAAAACAGAACCAGGAGGGCAATGACTACAATAATGTAAGTGAAAACAATGCCAAAAAAAAAAACCCTACAAAAAACAGAATTAGGTTCAAATGTAATGACCAAAGTTAATTCCAAATGTAATGGGGGATTGGGATGGGCAACAATAAAAAGCATTTATTAAGTGCTTATTATGTGCCAGGCACTGTGCTAAGATTTAGGGATAGAAAGAAAGGCAAAAGCCCAATCCCTGACCCCAAGGAACTCCAGGGGAAAGGCCTCTCGCAGAAGTCCCTCTTGCTCTTCTCTGGCTAAGGTGCCGAGCCTAAGTCCTGACCTCTTTTTGTGGGCCCCTTAATAAAGGTTTTTCCCCACCCTAGGTTTCTAGTTGGTCCCTATGTGTTCCCTCCTTCCAAAGAGGAATGGAGGGGGGATGGGCTGTGTCAAGCATGATCGGTCCCTGAGCAGAAAGAGCCTCAAATTCAGTGGATTTTAAAGGAAACGATCATTCTAGCCCTAGATCTCTCCTTCCTCTCCTCTGAAGGTATGGCTTAGGACCCCAGTAGTTCTCCCTTGGTCTTCCTGTGAGGGAGGCTGGGAGAGAAATCTCCTGTCTGTCCCTCATCTGGCAGCAATTACAGCAGTCACACATAATCTAAGCAACCATATTTCCAGTCTAGACCCGACTGAGATTGGACCTCAGATCTCTGGCTTCCTCTTCTGCTTGGTGTGTCTTTCCTTTAGGACAGGTGACCAAACAGTAATAAGAAGACGGACATTTCAAGCCTTGTCAGCAATTGTGTGAGTTCAAGAGGTAAGGAGCTTCATTCTGGGTGCTGATTACCCCATAAGAGGTAATCTCTGAGAGCTTCTTGGAAGAGAAGACAAGTTCCACTGCCAGGAAGATGAGCTCCAGTCCTGCTCTGGCTTGCCAAAAGATAGGAAACTTGGTAGCTTGCAAAGCCAGGGTGAAGATGAAATGTCTGTTCAGCAATACCACAAAAGTGTTTTGTGTTTTGATGCTTTATGTATCAACTTCCTGGGAGTATATAATAGGAGTTAAGGATTACTATTTCATGCTTTAAGACTCTTTTAATTCACATTTATTGAGTACTTTGTATTTTAAGCATTTGGGATGGGAAAATAAATAGCTGTCCTATACATGATCTACTTTGTATATTTAGTAACTTTCTAGAAGAGGCTCTGTCAATCCTTTTGGGGAGAGCACAAACATGAGTGAAACCTAAGCTTTTAAGAAACTTTCCCCGTAGACTCTAGGGTAAGGATATAATGAAAGAGTTGGAAGAGATAGACTCTCTCTTTGCATCCAAGCTCCCAAAGTGCTGAACTCAATCTACATGAGCTGAGACCTGGGGCCCCTTAGTGGTAAAGGGTGTCTTGCCCCCAACTTCCTTGAGCTGAAGACCTTTACAAAGAGAGTTGATGTAGGAACACCAGTGAGAAAGTATGGCATCTGGAATCCAAGGACCTAGATTCAGATCCTGACTCTGCTGCTTGCTGCTCATGTGATCTTAAAGAAGTCACTTGTCTTCATTTGGCCTTGGTTTCTTCCCCTGTAAAATAAAGGGATTGGACTAGATAACCTGGAAGCTCTGTTCCCACTCAAAGCCTATGATGATAGTATGTGGGCTGAGGGAAAAAATGTATTACATTTGTTTGAAAAATCCTATCCCTGCCTCCAAAGCTTCAAAACCAGTCAGTAAGAGCTTTCTGTCTCCCCTCACCCCACCCAGGCAATCAGGGTTAAGTGACTTTCCCAGGGTCTCACAGCTAGTAAGTGATTTAGGCTAGATTCAAACTGAGGTTCTCTTGACTCCAGGGCTGGTGCTTTATCCACCTAACTGCCCTGATAGCCTTTTAAAGAATGCAAATAAGGAAACATTCCCAGATTTTTTTTTAAAGCAATCCTACCAATATTCATGCTTCTCTCCAAGATGGCCAGTCAAGAAGCACATCCATTTGAGATGGCCTTTATAATATATGCAACATCATGGTACCACTGACTCCTTCTTTGTGTCCCTCCGTGCTCTTAGGTGACTGCCCTAATTATGGGAAGTATGCTCTCTCATCCCAAATGTTCTTCTATTTATTTATGTTACATCTCCAGCAGCATGGAAACTCCTTGAGGGCAGGGGCTCTTTTCATTTTGCGTTTGTATCCCAGTGCTTAGTACCTTACTTGAAAACAAATAAAACTAGTAATAAATGCTTGTAACATTGAATTAAGTTAGAATGAATTTTTTTTTTTAGTAAAATGAGCATTTTTCCCTAGAGGAGACTGTTCTACAGTGAGTACTTCATATCATTCTCCAGGCTTTGTGTCTTTGTTGTTCAGCTTTGATTTTGGTTTGGTTTTGTCTTTTTCTTTTTTTAAAAAGTAAAGTGTAATGCCATGAATATCTGTTTCTTTACTTTTTTTTAAATTGCATTTGTCTTTTTATCTAATTTAACTCAAAATCCTGTCTCATGGGACCTGTCTGGACACATTATAATCCAGCTTTCAGGTTGCATAGCAATATCTGATAGCATTTGCTAGCAATCTCAAGGCAAACAGTGGGATCTTCCTGGATCAAAATATCAATGGACAAAGTCGAACTTCTAAATCTGATCCTGAGAGAAAGACAACACATAGTGAAGTGATTAATGATAGCATTTAGTATTTGTACAGGGCCTTTCACTGCAGGATTTCAGAATGCTTTGCAAACAATGAGGTTACTAACTTCTCTCAGAGTATTTTCATTATCCTTTAACTCTTGTCCAACTTGCTTCATTCAAAGAAGCAGGCCCAGAGCCAGTCACTTAGCCTGAGCAAGTGGAGTCTTTACTGACTGACCCACTTCATTAAATAAACTCAAAAAATGTTTAGTTAAAGAAGTGGCTTGGCCAAGAAAAGGCTCAATATGGTGTTCATTAACAAGCATTTTGGTCTTTGGTCAAAGAGACTGTAATTGATCTCACTACAGACATACAAGTTAATCCACACCCTGATATTAGGCCTCCAAGGCAGTGAAAGAAGACAATTATCCAGATAAGGGGCTGAAGGTTAAGGAGAATGAATTTTAAAACCTAAGTTTTATCATCATTTAAAGGGAGGAAAACGGATATAAGGAAATAAGCATTTATTAAGCACCTACTATGTGCTAAGAACTGTGCTAAGCATTTTTACAAAGATTTTATTATCTGGTCATTTGATATCATTGGGGGGGGGGTCAGAATTAATCAGGATAATTGCCTCTCACTTCACTCCAGAATCATTGGATAGAATCATCAATTCTATGAGTATAGTAAAAAATATTTGTAGCAGCAAAGTGCTGCTTTATTATAGCAAGAAGCAGGAATTGAAAGAAGATGCCCAAAGATTGGGGAACTGGCCAACAAATTGTGGTGCACATTATTATGCTATAAGACACATTGAATTTGAAGAATTCAGAGAAGCATAGGAAGATTTGTATGAACTGATGTATGATGAAGTAAGTAGAATCAGGAAAACATTATGCACAATGAACGTAAAGAAGCAAATCAAAACAACATCAAAAGTCATTTCTGTATAATTATATTGAATAACCTTAGCATTTGAAAAGAGACAAGAAAGTGTACCTCTCTCCTATCTTTGCAAAGGCTGAGGACCATAAGTATAGAACATGGATATATGGTCAGTATTCAATTGTTATACTGATTAGCTGAACTGTTTTTCTTCCCCTTCTTTGTTGTTTATTCTTTGTTACAAAGGATGAATTGGTGGGGCAGCTAGGTGGCACAGTGGATAGAGCTCCGGCCTTGGAGTCAGGAGGACTTGAGTTCAAACCAGACCTCAGACACTTGATACTTACTAGCTGTGTGACCCTGGCCAAGTCACTCAACCCCCATTGCTTCACCAAAAAAAAACAAACAAACAAACAAACAAAAAACAAAGGATGGATTGTTGTGATGGAGAAGCACGCATTTTGAAATGAAGAAAACATAAAATAAAAAATATCAATAATTGTTTTTAAAGAAAATGAATGGATAAAGAATCCTGATGGCAACTTAGACAGAACAAGTGAAAATCATTATACTTTATGCTTTGAAATTAATTTCAACTTAATTACTTACTATGTTTAATTGACTGTATCAATATTCAATTCTAAGTTTTAATAAAACATTTGATTTTAAGTTGTTAGAAAAAGGAATAGAATTATAGAATCTACAAATTATAAGATACTTCCAGATTAGTTTTGTCTGATCCTTACCTAGATCATTAATGCGACCTACAAAAAAAGCACTGGAAGTCAGAGGATAAAGATTGAAATCACACCATTGAAACTTATTGCCTGTGAGACCTCTGGCAAATCATTCCACCACCAGAAACTCATTTCCTCATTTTTAGGATGAAATTGGACAAAATGGCTTCTGAGGTCCTATCAGT
Organism: Vombatus ursinus; assembly: GCF_900497805.2. NCBI lineage: Eukaryota > Metazoa > Chordata > Mammalia > Diprotodontia > Vombatidae > Vombatus > Vombatus ursinus. Next base: position 64,709,884 of record NW_020954590.1, read on the forward strand.
TCTAAAGTTATGATTCTCTGAGCCTATAATCCTAATATCCCTAACTAGTGACAATTCATCTCATGCTGGAAGAGAAGTCATCATCCCAATTCTCCCAAGTAGTCCCAGTTTGCTGATGGAAATGTGTAGTGAGTACTGTTGAAGCTTGAATTTGCTATTGCTTTGCAAAGGCTGGGGACTACAGGTATAGAACGTTGCATATACTGTCAATACTCAGTTGATGATATTGATTAGTTAAGCTGAACTGCTTTTTCTTCTTTGCTGTTTATTCTTTATTACAAAGGATGGATTCCTGGGGTAGAGGAAGGAAATATTTTGAAATGAAGGTAGTATAAAATAGAAAATGTGATAATTTTTTAAAAAGGAAAATGAATTGACAAAGAATCCTTACGGTAACTTAGATGGGATAAGTAAAAATTGGAATAAACTCAGTTTTCTCATTATTAATATGGAATTGGACAAGATGGCTTCTGAGGTCCTTTCAGTTTTAAAGCTGTGATTCCATTTTAATTTAAATAATGAAAGTACTATTCACTAAAGCCCTATTCGTGTGTCTTGGATATCCACCTGACCTTGAGCTCACCAAGGCTATTCCAGCAGAATCTAAGTTCAAGCAGTTTCTACAACAACGCTAAGGTTTCAAATTTAGGATGAAGAACTTTGACCTGAGATCTGAAGATCACTCTAGTTAAATTCAGAAAGGTCCGTCACTTGCTTAGGTATGGATTGCTGAGTCTTTTGGTTAAAGACTCTTTCAAAAGCTATCTACTGTGTCCCTCTTTTCCTTCTCCTCCTTCCCCCAATATTTCTGCTCTCACCAAGGCTTCATTCATTTTATTCTATTTTTCTTTATTTCAAAATTAAACACTAAAAAAAAAGAAAGAAAAAAATTTTAAAGGCATTTTGAAATACACCTTTGTTTTGTTGTTCAGTCTTTTCAGACTCTTTGTTGACCCCATTTGGGGTTTTCTTGGCAAAGATACTCTTCAGCTCATTTTACAGGTGAAGAAACTGAGGCAAACAGGGTTAAGTGACTTGCCAGGGTCACATGGCTAGGAAGCACCTGAGGCCAGATTTGAACTCAGGAAGATGAGTCTTCTTGACCTGGGCCTGGCACTCTATGCACTGTGCCACCTAATTGCCCTTTCAGTCTAATACAAAAGGAGAGCTGTATATGAAGCAGTGAATCTCCATTTCATACTTGCTTTTTTGAAAAGTATATAATAAATTCCTCATATTATTTCAAAACTGTTCTGCTTGTCTGTGGCACTTCTGAACTTTCTTCTGTTCTTTTCCACATTTTAAAAACAATTATGTTCAATGGCCCTCTTTCCCTCTTCCCCAACCCCTTTCCAATTAAAAACCAAATAAAAGAGGGAAAAAAAATCCCTCGTAACAAATAAGCATGGTCAAGCAAAATGAATCTACACAGTGGCATATCCAAAAATGTCTATCTCTCTCCTTCTGTACCTTGAGTTCATCACTTTTCTATCAAGAGGTAGGAAATGCTTTGTCTTTGGTCCTCTAGAGAAACCATGGGCCATGCATTAATCAACATTGTTAGGTCTTTCAAAGTTGTTTTTCTTTACAATATTTTTGGGTTCACGAAGATTGTTCTCCTAGTTCTGCTCACTTTGACATGCATCTCTTCCTACTGCCCAGGATTCTTCAAAATCAATTCTTTATCATTTTGTAGGCACAATAATATTCTCATTTTCTGATTTTCTTTCCCTCCTCTCCCCTTTTAATCTTCCCTTCAGGATTATAAGATGTGTTTTGCCTGTATTTATTTCCTACCTGGTATTGTCCTTCCTGTTCATTTTGATGTATTTTTACGCTGAACTCTTTGTTGTGTGTGTTGAACCCTCCAGTGTCCTGTTCAAATAAGAGTGAGTTTCATCTGATGCCCACTCCCCCTATTCCTTCTTCCATATTTGTATGCTCTTTTCATCCTAATATTGAAAAATAGCAAACTCCATCCCCTTCTTCCTCTTTTCTATACTAGTGTATTCCTTTTACTTTCCCATTTCTTTTCCTTCTAAAAACCTCTAGAATATGACTAATCAGAACAGAACCAAACCACCCTCAGGTCCTCTTTTTCCTTCAGAATTCCTTCAAACCCTTTAAAGAAATTAAGATTCTGAAGGAATACTTGTTTCTTCTTCCCTTATTAGAATGCTAGCCCTGAATCATCTTGCAACCCCTTCTAATAACTTAAATAAATTTATCTTTCTAGTATTCTGTCTGTTCTTGTGCTTATATTTCAAACTTCCTACTCAGTTCAGTTCTCTTCATTAGAAATAATTGAAAACATTCTATTCCATAGAGGTCCATTTCCTCCCCCTCCTCAACTCTTTTAGCAGTATACTCAGTTTACAGGGAATGTTATTTTTGGCTGCAAACCTAGATCATTTACCTTCTGGAATATTATATTTTGGGACCATGGTGGCTGGTCCAGCTTAGTTTGAGCTTAGGTCCTGTAGATCCCAAAACTAATCTACCCTCCTGCTGTTTCTCTGAGGCACAGAATGCTTGAATTCTATGGCATCTAAGGAGAAAGTGTTAAAAACATTGGAGCTTCTGGGCAACTAGCCTACAGCTGTCTGAGCATTGCCAGGTCACTCTGGTTGCTGCCACTTCTAGAGACTTCAAAGTTGCTAACTCTAGACACAAATCCTTTCAAGCTACTTGAAGTTCTGGCCCATTATTAGACTAGAAGCCTGGGCTTGTGCTGGAGATGGCTTTTCTGGTGGTCCCCTTTATTATCTGTAAGCTTCTGGTTGACTATTTTGTGCAGTTCTGGGGGAGAAGTCATCTACTGTAGTTTCTTGGATTTTTTTTTGGTCTTTTTTCATTTTGTTGTTAAATATCTAGACTTCTAAAAAAAGTGATGGAAAAATGTTAATAAGGCAGATTAAACTTTAAAGTATGTCCTGTACCACTTTTTTTTTTTTTCAGAGAACTGGTTGTAAAATCTTTACCAGCAAACCTTTGGGGAGAGGCATGGAAAACATGAAAATATGAAGAATGGACTTGTTTAGCCTGAAGAAGAGAAGACTTAGCAGTGACATGAGACCAGTCTTCAAGTATCTGAAGGGTTGTCAAGTCAAAGAGAAGTTACAGTCATCTCTTTCACATCTTGAGGTTAGGGGCACAGTGCCCCCACAAGCTGGAAAATCCACATAAAATTATTTGGCCCTCTCTTCATACCAGATAAGAGTCTGAATTTTTTTTCTTTTTCTTTTATTGAGTGTTTAGAGTACCTTATTGCAAACTTTGGGTTGATATTATACAATACTATACATATATTTTATGCAATTCTGAATTTCTAAACTTTTTCTGTGTCACTTGCTAACCTCTGCATGTCATCTGTAGCTTCCCCACAGCTCCCAAAAATAACCATTTAATTTCTTATGCTGTCCTGTGGTATATATTGAAACTGTGATGAGGAAAGTTTGGATGTGAAAGGGATAACTGTACATTTGTTCTGCTCAGCCCCTGAGAGCAGAACTGAGAACAATAAGTAGAAGTTGCAGAGACACAGATTCAGGCTTGATGTAGGAAACAATTTCCTGCTAACTAGAGTTGTCCAAAGTGGGATGGTCTCTCTTGGGACATAGTGGCTAGTCCTCATTAGACGTCTTCAAAGAGGTTGTAGAGGAGTTTCTTGGTCATGTACTATTTAGACCAGATAGGCTCTGTGGTTCTTTCCAAGTCTAATATGCTATGATTTAGAGAGGGACTTTCTATTGAAATTTCTTCCAGTCATAGCACTTTTCCCTACATCTCACAGATAGCTCCACCCTCATGGACTGCTGACCTACAAATCTATTTATAAATCATGAGCATCAGTATTAGTTCTATAAAATAAGCAGCATAATGGGAGAAAAACAAACACTAGGTGTGAAAGCATACATGTCTAATTCAGAGATGGAAAAAACCTTAGATGCCACTTAGATTACATGAACCGATGCTGAGTGAAATGAGCAGAACCAGGAGAATGTTTTACACAGTAACAGCAACATTGTGTGATGACCAACGTTGATAGATTTGGCTCTTCTCAACAATACAATGATCTAAGACAATTACAAAAGACTTAAGATAGAATATGCTACAGAGAAAGAACTATGAAGTCTGAATGCAGATCAAAGCATACTACTTTCTATTTTTTTTTCTTTCTCATAGTTTTTCCTTTTCTTCTGATTCTTCTTTCACAACATTACTAATGTGGAAACACATTTAATGTGATTGTACATGTATAGCCTATATTAGATTGATTACCACCTTGGGGAGGAGGGAAGGGAGAAAGAAAAAAATGTGAAACTCAAAATCTTATAAAAACGAATATTAAAAACTATCTTTACATGTAATTGGAAAAAATAAAATATTATTAAGAAGCCACTTATGGGGCAGCTAGGTTGCACAGTGGATAGAGAACTGGCCCTAGAATCAGGAGGACCTAAGTTCAAATCTGGCCTCAGACACATAACACTCACTAGCTGTGTGACTCTGGACAAGTCACCTAACCCCAATTGCCTCACCAAAAAAAGCCACTTAGATTAACCCTCTAATTTAATAGATGCATAAAATGGGGACTTAAGAGGCTAAGTGACTTGCCTAAAGTTATAGAGATAGTTATTAACAGAGGTTTGAAGCAAGTTCGTCTAACTCCAAATTCACTGCTTTTGATGCCATATCATGGTTTTTCTCAAAAAAAAAAAAAAAAGACCTCGTTTTGGATCCTGGCTCTGGAATTTATCTATGTGACCTCAAACAAGTCTCCTCTGCAGACCTTAGTTATATCAACTATCAGTGAGTCAATAGACATTTATTAAGAGCCTACTATGTGCCAAGCACTGTGTTAATACTGGGCACTTGGAATATGAAGAAAGGTAAAAGACTATCTTCCTCTTGAAGAACTCACATTCTAGTGGAGGAGACAGCATACAAATAACAATGTACAAATAAGCCTTATATAAGATAAATTGGAAATAATCAACAGAGGGAAGGCACTAGAATTAAGAGTATCTAATGATAACCATCTCTAGGGAAGAAAAAAAAGAAAAGTACATGATAATTTTATATTTAAAAGGAATAGCAAGTTGTACTTTTTTCAGTTTTATGTGCAATAATTCTTTTATTATACTGTTATGGAAATGCTTGTTTTATTCCATAATTTTTTTTAAAAGATCCATTGGCTTTCAATATTTAAAAAAACAGGGATTGGGAAAGGCTTCCTATAGAAGATGGAATTTTAGCTAGGACTTGAAGCCAAGGAAGCCAGGAGGCAGAGATGAAGAGGGAAAACATTCCACACGTGGTGGACAGCCAGTGAAAATGCCCACCATTGGGAGATGGAGTGTCTTGTTTGAGGAACAGCAAGAAGGCCAATGTCACTGGATCAAAGAGTACACAGTAGAGAAGTGTAAGGTGTAAGAAGATTGGAAAACTGGAGGTGGGAGAGAATGGTTATCTTTGGCTTTGAATGCTAAACTGAGGATTTTATAGTTGATCCTAGAGGCGATAAGGAGCCATTGGAGTTTGAATAAGAGAGTTATTTGGTCAAACCTGCACTTTAAAAAGATCACTTTGACACCTGAATGGAGATTGGACTACAATTAGGAGGGGCTTATGACAGCAGACCAATCAACATGCTATTTCAATAGTGTAGGAGTGAAGTGATGATAGCCTACACCAGAAAAGGGACAGTGTCAGAGGAAAGGGCATTTATGAGAGATATGAAGAAGGCAAAAATCAATAGCTTTGGTAATAGATTGCATATGAAGGTTGAGAGAGAGTGAGTCGAGGATAACACCTAGGTTGGGTAACTGAGGATAACGGTACCCTGGACAGTAATAGGAAAGTTTAGAAGGTGAAAGCATGGTTTGGGGGGAAAGTTCAGTTTTGGACATGAGTTTAAGATGTCTACAACTCATCTAGATCAAGATAACTAAAAGCCATTGGAGATGTGAAATGGGAGATCAACAAAAGATTAAGGTTGGATAAGTAGGAAACCTAATGAGAATATAAAGTGAAATAATCTAGAGGGAGAAAGAAGAGGTCCCAGGACAGTCCAGTGGAACAGTGATAGTGACACCTGGATGAAAATCTAACAAAGGAGGCTGAGGAGTAGGAGGAGAACTAGGGGAGAGTAGTGTCAAAACGAGAGAAGAAAATATCAAGGAGAAGAGGGTGATCAAGAATGCCAAAGGCTGCAGAGAAATCAAGAAGGATGAGGATTGAGAAAAAAAAATCATTAGATTTGGCAATTAAACAATTGGTAGCGACTTTGGAGAGAGCAATTTAATTGAATGACGAGGTTAGGAGCCAGACTATAAAGAGTTAAGAAGAGAGTGAGAAGAAAGGAAGTGGAGGAGCCTATTGTAGATGCCCTTCTCAAGACTTTAGCCACAAAAGAAAGGAGAGATACGGGATTATAGTCAGCAGGAATGGATCGATGAAGTGAGGGATCTGGGGGGATGAAGGAGACGTAGGCAAACTTGCAGGCAGTAGGGAAGAGACCAGTAAACAAAGAGAGAGTGAAGATAAGAGTCTGGGCGTGATAGATAGGTCAACATGTCACAGAAGATGGAATGAAATAGGATCACTTATGCTTGTAATGTAGAGGGGTTAGCTTTGGCAAGAAAGATCACCTCTTCATGTGAGACTAGAGTGAAAGAAGAGATAGTACAAGAATGCATCTAAGTGATGTGAGATGAGGAGGAGAGAAGAGAAAGCCTGGATTAGATAACTTCAAGGCTTCCTCCCAGCTCCAAATCCTATGATTTCAAAACATTAGGTGAGATGCAGTGTTGTTTCTTTTCACATAAATATTGGAGAACCTAGTAGTAAAAATCAATCCATGTGGACATGGATATTATTGTGCCTAATACTATTTATAGTGACAAAACACTTATATATGGATAGCCTAAAACTTCTTGGTTTAGGCTACAGTTGATGTAGAATCCTTGCTGAGAAAGACGTATCAAAACAAAATAGTTTTTCCTTCCCAAAAACCTAAATTGCAACACACCAGCTCTTCTAAGTTAAGATTTATTCTCGACAGGATGCACATTCACATCTGCTATTTTTATTCGTTTCATTTTAATACTCCCTTCATCAATTTGTAAACAGGAGGCCAGATAAAAAGATGAACAATTCAAGAGGGTAGATGTCTGACAAAAGGTGCTGAATACTGTTCACCAAGGGAACAATCCAGAAAATAAATGTATTCAGCTTTCCAAGTTTTCAGTGGCATTAAAGTTTCATTCATCTAAGCTTTCCCCCCCTCTTTGCTGCGTATAAACAGAGGACAGAAGACTGTTCCCATAAATGTGGATCAAAGAGTTCTGATGACATGTCAGGAGCTACAGACATAAAGCTGGGGCAGTTAGTAATGATTTTGGAATCTCCAGGCATTTGAATTCTGTTTTAAAATGGTAACGAAACAGCTGACAAATGAATAAGCTTATAAAACTTCTTACTCTAACAGAGAGAAGCTTGGTGATATTGATTTCAGCAAGAGCAGATTTCTAAATGCCAAAGTTATGGAATGAATCCATTTTTGTATTAAAGGAAAGGAAGATCCCATGGGGAAATAGTATAGGCATATCTGTATTAGAGGAACACTGTAGCCTTTTCACTAAATGTGTTCTCATAGAGAAGAGCCTGGGAGAAGTTGTGGTGTGGTATGTTGGTATATTTTGTTTACATTTGCCTTTACATAAAAGTTAATTATTTTGAAAAATTCTGACATGTCAATGGATTTTTGATGAAAGGTTTGCAGTCTTTAGTTCCTTTATTATCCCTTCAGGATTGCTATTGCATGGTATTTTACTGGAAGAGAGGTTTATTGCTGTGCATCTGAAACCCTGTTGCTTTAGCATCAAGGTAACATAGACGAGAGACTAAGGCACTAGGATTGCCACATCTGGCAGCTAAGAGCCTAACTAACATGCAGAGAGGGGAGTTTTGCCAAGGGGTACCAACATCTAAGTGAGGCGCAATCCTTCCTGTGAGGAGGGGTTGGGGAGCCTGACTTCTTCTGCATACACTGTCCAGTATCTTACTTCATCATTCTCTGTTTATTGACACCATGCCATAACCAACCCCAAGGAACCATTACCATGACATCCTTCTTCCTAAGAATATCTTCCCTCAACCCCAACACTCATAGATACATTAGCCAAATGACTCCCTCTACAAGAATGGTTATAACCATGATCAAACTTGTCATGTCTGCTGCCATCTCCCACCCTAAACTATTTTTGCTGCAAATGAAATAATTTCTTATTATAGCTCTAGGTTGTTGTTTATTGTTTGTCCTTCATTTTTGAAGCAGACCAATGGTATCACAGTGTCGGAGTCAGGGCACAATGTGTTCAGCTGTGGCTGATCAGTCCAATACCAGTTTGGAAGGCAGCACCATAGAGTGAGCACAAGTGGTCCATTAGAACACTTAGAGGGGAAGTGGCTTTGCATTTGCACAGCTCACGTTTGCTTGTGCTTCTGGGATTCTGCTTTGCTCATAGAGTAACAGTGCCTTCTTTGATGAGGGCACACCATGCAGATCCTGTGCAGATATTTCTCATATCTCTCAGTCAATATTAAAGTTCTTCAGAGATACCTTGGGAGTGTCCTTATACCACTTCTTCTGATCATCGTGTCAGAACGTAATTAGTGCTAGTTCTAGTCTTTTGGGTAAGTTTGAGGATTTTTATCAATAGGAAAAAAAAAAGATGTGGGAGCCTCTGCTTGCTCCCACTCTAAGGGCAAGGCCAGAGGACCAGAGCTTAGAGGCTTGAGTCCTTTCATCTGGTTCCAGGATAACTGACTCAGAATTTTGATGATGAATCTTTATTTAACTCCTGCTGTGCCACTTATGCAGACACACTTTTCCTTTTCATACAGAGTTGAGGTTAATGACCCTCCATCTTTAGGACATATATTTTAAGGTGTTGGTTTTGGGACCTACTTTAGATCTACTTTCTTTCCTTGTAACTATAGATACACATTTGTGAGTCATCTAGCATAATGGAAGGTTGCAGCCTATACCTCCAACCCCACATGAAGACTAAATGCTTTTCTTTTTTTTTCTTTTTTCTTTTTTTAATTAATTTATTTTGATTTATAATCAATCACTTCCATATGCTTTTGAGTTTAAAATTTTCTCCCCCTCCCTCCCCACCACCCTTCCCAAAACGGCACACAAGCTGATATAGGCTATACATAAAAGGAAGCTGAAAAGGTTAGTGGGACTTCACAGTAGAGGAAGTCTGGGTGCAACCAGGAGAGGACTGAGATAGGACTGGCCTGAGTATCCTCCTTAAATAGAGATTCTGGGAGAATCCATTCAATGGCCAGAGGAGGGAGGTGTTACTTCCAATGCGTGAATTGCAGGGCTGGAGTGAAGCTTCAGGAGGAAGAGCTGGACCAGGGTGGAGGAAGTCCCCTGGGCAGCCTAGAGAGGAATGAGGTTTGGCTGACTTTGGCCTTCTCCTTAAATGGAGGTTAAATCAGTTAAGGTGGGTGGATAGTTTATTTCTAATTATTTCCTAATGTGTGACTACCACGGAATGATCTCCAGAATAAAGAGCTGAGAGCAGTATGGTAGAGTATAAAACTGTACTTGGAGTTAAGAAACCTAAGCTTGAGACCCAGTTCAAACTCTAACTATGTGATCTTGGGCAAGAAACTCCATTCTTTTGAATGTCAGTTTCCTTAGCTAATAATAATAGCACTTTATGCCTTGCAAAGCACTTTATACATGTTACCTCATTTGATCTTTACAACAGCCCTATGAGTTAGGTGCTGTTATGATCACCATTACAATTAAATGAGTTGCCCAGGATCACACTGCTAGTAAGTATCCGGGGGCAGGAATAGAAGCTGAGTTTTCTGGACTCTGGGTCCAGCATCCTCTCAGCTAAGTCATCTAGCTATCTATCAAATCTGTAAAATTATTGTTGAGGGGAAAGTGTTTTAAACCTTAAAAGCACTACAGAAATGTGAGTTGTCCTAGTTGCTATTGGTTGAACCCAGCTCTCCTAAGCCCAATTTAATGGTATCATTACCTGTACTTCCCTATCTCTCTTCCGACAAGCTGAGCTAGCCATATACATGTATTAAGTATTCAAGAGTTTCCAAAGAAGTTAAATCTGTGTGGATTTTTTTTTCTAAATAAGTATATGCATTTACACATAACTGCACAGAAATCAGGCAAGCACATGCTCCCTTTATGAATGTAGAAGTAAGAGCTGTGAGTTAATATTTTAGCTGACAGGATATGTTTTCAGTTGAACACACATATATTTTAGCAGAGGACTTGCATTTAGGGAAAATATGTACCCTCAATTTTGCTTTTAAAAAGAAACAAATAGCAAAGCTTTGCCAGTTTGTAGAGAACGCACTCTGTTACTCTACTGTTACCGTAATCCTGGGAGGAATCAGCTTGTACACTAGTGTTATCTAGAAAACATGCAAATGTTACACTGTTTTGTAGTGTGGGCAGCTGGGTGGCAAAGTGAATGTAGTGCCAGGGCTGGAATCAGGAAGACAACTCTTCCTGAGTTCAAACCTACCCTCAGACACTTACTTGCTGTGGGACCCTGGGCAAGTCACATAACCCTGTTTGCCTCAGTTTCCTCATCTGTAAAATGAGCTGGAGAAGGAAATGGCAAATCACTTCAGTATCTTTGCTGGCTTTCAAAGAATCAGACATGACTGAACAATAACAACACTTTTACAACATAAAATGAAATAAGAAGCTTTCTGAGTTAAGTACCTAAGGCTCCCTGTATTTGCCAGGGATACATTGTAAAATCCACATGATGAGTGAAAAACTAAAATCCCTCAAATACTGTACTTAAAAAAAAAAAAGACCTGAGACTTCATCAGAATAAAACTTTGAATGAAGAAACTCTCTCTCCTAATGCAAATAGGCACCTGCTCTTTAATTTATAGCCTGGGACACTGAAAGTTTAAGCAACTTGCCCCAAGGTCACACAGTTTGTAACAAGGGTGGAATTTGAACCCAGATCTTCCTGATTCTTCGACTAGTTCTCTATTCACCTTGCCATGGCTTCCTTTCTGTACCCCACAATAACAATAATAAAGGGGCTAGGGGAAGGACACCATCTGCTCTTCTTCTTTTTCCTCTTCATTTTACCTCACCTAAGAAAGTCGTGATTTAATGAGGAGATTTTGGACTGGGCTTGAACAGAGAGGGGACTAAAGTGTCCTGGACAGAGGTTGAATTGGGGAAGTTTAGGTTTACTAAACTCACCAGAGTCACAGGATTTTAGAGTTGGGAAGTAACATCTATTTCAAACCACACCGCCAAATAAATTCCTTTGACAATGCACCTGAACAAAAGGTATTTGGCCTTTTGTGTGAAGACCTCTAATAATGAGAGGAGCACTGTACTCCCTGAGGAAGCCTATTTTATTTTTGGATACCTCTAATTGTTAGGAGACTTTCCCTTACATTCACACTAAAATGGATTTCTTTTAAATTTTCACTGACTGCTTCTAGCTTTGCCTCTTGGGGCCAAGCAGAATAAACCTAATCCCTCTTCTACATGTCACTTCTTTAAATATGGAAGACAAATGCAGTCCTGACAATAAGATAATAACAGATTTAGGAACTAGACCTTTGATTACATTGACATGAAGAACTCCCTCTACCAACATAGGATGGTAACTTCTCTGTCTAATCTCACAAGATTGCCTAGAACATCGAGAGGTTAAGTGATTTGTCTAGGGTCAGGAAGCCAGATGTGTGTTAGAGGGAAGACTTGAATGCAGTTTCTCCTGGTTCCATACTGGGGTCCTCCCATTCTTTCCACTGGAGCAACCTACTTCAATCAACTAAATTTTGTTGACGAAGGGCACAGTTGCTGCACAGACAAAGCTGCAAAGTTGGCAGAATTTGTCTTTGTTGCCTCTGGATCCTTTTTCAGAAATTCTGACTATACTTGTCTGAATCCTTAAATATCCAGGACTTTCATGATTTTCTTCAGCTATTCAGTGTCATTGACCAACTCTAGACTTGCCTTCCAATTCAAAATTTCCCTACTCAAATTAGACAAATACTTCTTGATTTATTCAAATATCCAACAATCATTTGTTGGTCACCACTTATGTGCTAGGCCCAGACCACAACTAGAGTATTATTTTTATTCCTGGGTACCACATTTATGAAATATATTAATGAGGTAGACAGTGCACAGTAGAGGGCAATCAGAAGGGTGAATACCCTTCAGTATATGATATCTATATAACATCAATAAAAGGATCTTGTCTTATTTGGGTTGAAGAAGAGAACAGGGAACATGATAGCCATCTTCAAGTATTTGAAGATCTATTATATGGAAGGAGAATTGAATCTGGTTTTCTTGGCCTCAGAGAACAGAACTAAGGGTAATGAGTGAAAGTTGCAAAGAGACAAATAAGACTTTGTGTAGGGGAAAACTTCCTAACAACTGGAACTATCATTTTTAAAAGACCCTTATCTTATCCATGCCCAAATCAGTCCCATCCATTGCTAACAAAATGTGTATTAATGACCTTGTATAAGTTTGGGCTTTTGTTCCTGTATATTACAAGGCTATAACATGAGGCTCAAATTCCATTTGCAGGGGAGGCTCCTATTGGTGCAGATTGGAGGAGAACAAATCTTTTCTGTGAAGTTTGGATTCAGTCAAATGGCCACACTTGGAGGACCTAGAGGGCCACATGTGTCCTCAAGGCCATAGGTTCCCCACCCCTACTCCAGACTATTTTCAGGTCCTCAAAGGGAGAGAAAGACTCTAGAAATATGCTGTCATGTAGAGGAACCAGAACTTTGATCCCTATCCCCAGTTTCCTATGCTAGACATTTTGGGAAATTTCCTCTTGAGTGAGATATGGGACTGTTTCTTTTGGTTGAGCTAAGATCTTGCTCCCAATGGGAGAATTTTGTGTATTATTATCTAGTATATATTCTCATCTGTGTAAGTTCTCTGATTTCTGCTTGCTAGCAACTTGGATAAATGGATTTGTTTGCTATTTCTTATGGTTGCTCATTGTGGAACTGGCATTTGGTGGCAAGGAAGTCAAATCTTAGACATATAACTTACAGCACACTTTTGCCATTTAAGAATAGTTTCAGGAGCCTAAAAATCATTTCCCCTAGACTACTGATATTTAGGGGGGAGGATAGATATAATTCTAGCCCTGTACTCCCTCTTTCTAAGGAGGGTAGACTGTCCAGCCTTTGACCCCAATCTGCTGCTCTCTTTCTGGCAATAATCAAAGTCTCCCTTGAAGAGAGGTGGGTCAAGGACACTCTACTGATAGGTATCCTTGGTTCTGTGTTACTCACCTCTAGACAGATCCATTTGGACACACATAACCTACATGAGCAAAACTCAGAATACGTCATACTCCTTATATGTGGGAGCCTGTACATAGAACTATAGGTATAACTTTTGGTCACTTATTTTTGTAAGAAATTGTTCTGTTGTATCTTTTTTTTCCTGAAAGCCTTGGATATTTTTATGCTATCCTGCAGTTTTGTGATTTTTTGCCTCAAGCAAGCAGCCCATTGTTTTCTAAATGATTATACTTAAGTAGAGCTTTTAATAACCTCTGTCTAGGCAAGCTATTGTTTTGAGTGGCCACTCAAAACACTTCTAGCCTTCATTTCTATGAGGCTGATTATTTTAGGTTTTTCTAAGACTAGAATAAGTTTAAACGGGTGTTATTTTCTCTGCAGTAGCCAGTCTTACAGTTTACATTTGTTTGCTAGCAATTTTTGGAGAGCAACTTTAAAGGCTTTTTTTTTTTCAGACTGATTTTTTTTTTTATGGTGAATCTTAGTGGACACTTCTTTGACTTAGAAAGGAATTTTTGCTGTGATCAATTTTGTCTCAGAAGAAGACTTTGTATTACCATTCTGGAAAACACATTTTGCATTCATTTTTTTTCTTTTCTCTTCATTAGAAGTAGATTTTCTATAGACTCAGATAATTTTTTTTTTAAATTCCTCCTTGTATCCTGGAATTTTTAGATGTAATTTTTAATTTTTGTTTTATTGGTTTTTTTTTGTAGTAGATATAACAACCTTATCCAAAGTGGTTTGGCTTCATTCTAAGCTAACATTGTCATGAAAATATTGTTATGTTGCAGTCTTAGGGTGTTGGGACCCTTGAAATGCAAGAGTAAAGAGCATGAGTCTGCCTCGAAAGAATTCAACCACTCAAGCCTTCTTTCAGTCTAAGTAGTTTATTAAAACACTGGTTGGGGTGGGTGAGATTCTTAGTGAGTCTGCGCTATTTGTGATGCCAATACAAGCAGGCCAGATTTTGAGAATCTGAGCAATTTAATGGGAGCTAGATGTACCCTTTTATACAGAAAGACTGTGGGAAAACCTGGATGGGATTAAGGAGTGTCAAGTAAGCTAATTAAGTAATCAAGGTAGGCTGGGGTAGGCCAGATGCCCCAGGCAAATGCCAGAAATCTGGGCTGTGTGAGAAAGTCCAGGGGCTTTTCCTTTTTGAGGTCCAGATCCCATCCCCATCAATGTGATTGCTCAATTTATTGATATGTTGTGTCTCTGAAAAGTTTGAATGCTACAAATGCATAATTGTTATATATTGATACATGAAAAATCACTGATACTGTTTTCATTATTTGAATTCATATCTTTTGCTATGCTATTTTATTGCTTACATACAGTATATTAATCCAGTATTCAATTGTTGTTCTAATACAATCAATAGTGTGTATTAATTGCTTGCATTAATATTTATGTATTAATATCAACATATATGGAGCCATCTCTAGAAAAGATGGGCATTAGAGTAGATGAGTAATACTGTCTTACTTTTGCAAATGAAAAGCATAGAGATCTCCTAATATTAAAAATAAACCAGACCTTAAGAAATGAGGATATCTTATAGCTATTGGGTGAAAATTGAAAGGCTTAGAAAAGTGTACAGTTGAAGTCACTAATATTAAGGCAGATGAGACAACTCAGCAATTTTTTCTAGTCTTTTCCTGAGAATTATGACCATGAAAATATACCTGACAAATTAACAGTAGGGAGTTATTCCTGGGAATTTCACCTTCTGATGATAATGAATTGCTTAAAGAGAGAGGAGCTCTTCTAATCAAAGGGGACATTTCTACAGAGAGACTAAATGTAACTATTAAACCTAAGAATTCTACTTCATCTATGAGTAAAGCTGAGTCCATATTCTTTGTGGCAGACAGATACTGTAGACATCAAAATGGCATTTTCTCTGGATATGAGCTATTTCCCCCAGGAGAAAAATACTGGGACACTTGGGTAGGACAGGTGAGAGCCTGGCCCTGAACCAAAGAGAACTTAAAGGGCACAGCACTGTGCCAATGAATAAATGTATGGAGGTATGGCCAGATATCAGCTAATATGAATGTATACCAACTTGAGCTGAGATGTATGAGAGGGATGGCTTAAAAGACACCTGTACTATGTCTCTAATACTGTGCAGCACGAAGGAGAAAAGCTCATTGAGTTCCTAATCAGGGTGGAGCAATACCTGCAAAGACCTGATACTACCGAAAGGCCCAGTGGATCCTGGGAATGCAGGTAAAATTGCATTGCAGAGAATGAGCCAGGGCTTGGTACATGACCCTTGTGCATCCAATGTTATCACAGCTATACAGCCATATGGTCCTGGAGTTCTTTTTCTTTGGAAATCCATTTATGGTTTGTTTGTTCAATTTCTTCCTCTGAAATTAGGTTGTTTAAATTCTCAATTTCTTATTCTGTTAATCTGGGTATTTTATATGTTATAAGTATAGTACAGTATTTATTTTATTTGAATTGTTGGTTTTATTGGCACATAGTTGGGCAAAATAACCTCAGATAATATCCTAATATCCTTTATTTCTTCTTCACTTGAGAATTTAAATTGAAGTTAAAAAAAAATTAAGACTCTCAAGAGAAATAATGAAAAGAGGTGGAAATGAAGGGGGACTAGCAGTACTAGATCTCAAAACTATAAAGCAGGAATTCTTAAAAATAATTTGGTTAAAAAAGAGAGATCATTGGAAGAAATTAGATATAAAACATAAGTAAAAGTATCTAGTATCAGAGCATTTGATAAACAGAAAGACCTAAATTATTGGGATAAGAACTCATTTTTTGGCCATCCATGATTTCATAGGATCAATGATGACATATACCATTCAAATTCTAGCAGATAATAGAATTAAGGTACAGAATGAGACATATTTTTACATACAGCCAACAAGGGAATTTGTTTTGCTTGACTATGTATAATTGTTACAAAAATTTTGTTTTCCTTTTTTCCCCAATGGGGTAGGCGTAGTGGGAGAGAGATAAAATAGATTTTTCTTTAATAAAATTTTCTTTAAATAGAGATGTTGGGGGGGGTGCTATTCTTGTGGACTTTTGCATGACCTTTCAGACGATATTACTGTATTATTAGTTTTTAAAATTGTTTTGCTTTTGTTACATGAGATCTTTCGTAGAGTAGGGTTATCATGCAAATACGCGTAATGTAAAAACACAATATATCAATAAAGTTTTAAAAAAACTAAGTGATATATTAGTAATTCTTCACTGGAAGGTTTTGAGGTCAGTCTCAATTATTATTATTTTTAGCTAACATGGCTACCGAGGCAAACAGAACTTTAGTGACTTGTCCAAAAGCCCACAGCAATGTTGTAGTTGAGCCAGCAATGAAAATCAGAATTCTAGTCCTCTTCTTACATTCTACAGAGAGCTTTGTTGTTTCCACACAAAGATTGGTTCAGCACTATGTAATTTCCTATCCCATCCATTATAATATGATAAATAAAGGATTAAATCAGAGTTTACCTAGAGAAATCTAATTTGTGCATTTGGAGATAATCAAAATATTGTTACATTTCTATTTTGATATTCTGATCACAACATTAAATATGCATAAGAAGATGGTACCAGTGAAAAGTTTATTTACATTTCCTAAGTGTTTTCTCATTCAGTATGAACTAATATGAATGTTGTTGATGAATATGTGTGTACCTTTTTATGTAATGATCAAGTGTGAGTCCTGTAAACACTGGGATACAAACTGTGACTTGTCTCTATCCTGAATGAAGAGTTTATTTTTAATAGAAATTCTTGAAAGAATGCACTGGATCCAGAAGGAAAATCTATTATTATACAAGATTAGCAGAAATCTTAAGTGGAGAAAAGATCCATTTGAGAAAGTGAAGAAGTGGAAAATGGTAGGAAACTGTCAGTTATCCCTCTCATGTTCTGGAAATTTTTTCAAACTCTATTATGTCTGAGTGGTACTTGAAGGTTTTTATTGTTGAACACATTCAAATCCTCCACCTAAAATCTTCCACCAATTGCCTCATTGTGCTGTGGTGGTGACCCTGGGTCCTTGAAAACTGTGAAAATTTTCACATGGCCCTCAAACTGGAATGGCTTTGAGTTCACAATGGCAACAGTATTTGCCTAACTAAATTCAGAGACCCTGTCCCTAGGTTGGCTACAGCGCAATGAATTTTCGTGCTGTGGGAGTCTTTTTTTTTTTTTTATGACAAAAACTTTCTCTTTATTCAAGAGATTTAAACAGAACAGGTCATTTCTTGAAAATAAAAAAGGAAAGTTTTCTACAAATGAAAACACAAACCCACAAGTCACCTCACACATAAGACCTGGCAGGAAAATAAAACAACTGGCAACAATTATCCAAGCCTCACAGCTAAACGATTGTGAGTCTTTAGTCACTCTTGGTGTTTCTTCCCTCTACTACATGTTCATTTTGATACAGCTTGTTAAGCTTTGGGGGTCAAAGCTTAGCTAAAGTTACATACTTGGGGACACCAGATTAGGGGCATCTGTTAGGTGGATAAGGGTGTCAGTGTTGTGTAAGAAATGAGAGTCAACAATACTTTTTAATAGTCTCCTGAACATCCTTTAAATATCTGAGGCAACACTTAGCAGAAAGATATTAGAAGGTAAGAATAGGTACGTACACCTTGAAGGATAAGTAGCGTGCTACATCATTTCTTAGGCTTCTTGGTCAGTAGCTGCTGGAACAGCAAAATATGAGGCTCTGATACATGGATTATGTAATGAACCCATTCCTACCTGCTGAATCCAAAGGTTCTTCCACTCAGACCTGGACATCCCGTGGATCTTAGGGACTATTTTGGAAATTCTCAGGCAACATGACTTGCCAATTCTGTGAACACTCAATTTGTTTATGTGACATATCCACTTTGTGCAGGAGACCCCAAGCCCCGTGCCTCCAACTACCTAACAATAGCTACCCTTATGCACCTTGACATTACTGGGCTTTCCTTTGAAATGGCATGTCACTTTCTAAAACCATCTATCCAAGTTGCAGAGGAGTTATGATTGATGTCAAAGGAAGGAGTACTCAAATGGTTAAAATCATGGGTCCTAGAATTGTAGAAGTAAAACACTTAAAATATGTTCACATATCTAGAGCAGGAAAGAACCCCAAAGACCATCTACTCAAATCCCCCAATTTTATAAATGAAGAAAATGAGAACAATGGAAGCTAGGTGACCTGTCACAGACAATTGGAGAATAAGTGTCAGGAGTGGCATTTAATACCACATTCTCTTACGCCAGAGCCTGCATTCTTTCCTTAGTACCATGCAGTCTCTACAGTAAATATTGAGATTAAATATCAAATTAAATGCAAAGCCTATATAGTTAAAAAAGTTCTAGTTTGTTGCACTAAAAGAAACTGAATGTAGACAATATAATTAAAATCTTACAATTACAATTTTCTTTCATTAACAGAGATGTGAAAATTGACAATTTCTGTTAACTTTAGCTCTACTCTAGTACTTTCATGGCTAGTTGGTGTTATCAATGTGGGCATTTAATTGAAAGCTCTTGCTTTTGCATATATCCTCTAGAGGGGCTTACCCAAAGTGTGAAAAGAGTATAGATCTCTTGACATTGCATGGTATGAATGGAACATGGGAACTGTGTTAGACTTCTGTTTTGTGCATTTGTTATCTTTCATTCTCAACTACCTTTTTTTCTCATCGTTGGTCTCTGAAGAAATATCTTACACTTCTGTTCTGGTGTGTAATTCTTCACTGGTTAAATTATGCATCCTATATATGCCCATAAGATAGATCTCCATTGCACTGTGAGTGACTTGCAAATTTAATTATTCCATGATTCACAGCCATATGGCATCAGTGAAAGAATATTGATCTTAAAAAGATGGACCTTTATTTCAGGCAGAGGTCATTAAAAGCACTGCCTAGCCTACTCTTCTTCTCCAATTCCAGGCTTAGTTCATTTTCAGTTTTCAGTGTTTGTCCAAAATATATGTGTAAATGGGTCAACTCTATTGTAGAATCAGAAAATCAGAGTCTCAAATTTATAGGTAAATTAAAATGAAGGGAAGGTTTAATACTTAACTAAATTGATCAGGCCTCTAACTTTAAGCTAGTAGTTATTGATTAAGATTAATAGTTTATATGTTAAAGCTAGCATACACTAGAAGGTATCAGGAGATTCTAACAATGTTTTCATATGACCAGATACAATTGTTCCTTGTTTTCTCATAATAGTTTATTTGAATTTTTGGAATTTGTAACACCATTATCTCATTATGGAGTCCTTGAAGCTACATTTTACCGATTATCATTATACGACTTAACAAATATACCTTTGACTGGTTTTTTGTTTCTGTTTCTGGCAGAAAAACACCCTGTTCTTCATTTGTAACTTTAATTAAAACCATGTAGGTTGAGGTCATTTCTAGGATTTTCTAGAAGCCTTTCACAAAAGGTGTTCAAACTTCAGACATGTTAAACTACAACTCTTCCCTAGAACAGAAATATCTATATCAGACAACTGTTTCCTGTGCATTAACTATTTCTGATAAGGATATGATATACAAGAGAGAAACCATTCCCCAATAGATAAATAGCCAAAGATATGAATAAACAATTCTCAAAAGAAGGATTTCAAACTGTTAATAATCATATGACAGATTGTTATAAATCTGTAATAATAAGAGAAATGCAAATGAATACAACTCTGAGATTTGACTTTGTATCCAGCAAATTGGAAAGATGACAAAAGGTGAGAATAATTAATATTTATACAGTTGCAAAAAGATAGGAATTTTAATGCCTGGTTGGTAGAACCGTGAATTAATCTAACAATTCTAGAAACTGATTTAGAATTACATTAAGAAATTATAATGTCCAAACTCTTTGACCCAAAAATAGCATTGTAAAACATTGTAGGTCAAAAGGAAGAAGTCAAGGAGAAAAAAAAAAAAGAGAAATATCTATACAGGATAGTATTTATAGCAGTATTTTTTTTTTTGTAATATCAAAGAACTCTAAACAAAGTAGATACCAATCAATTGTATAATGGCATAGAATGCAATATATAACTTCATTGTAAGAAAAAACAAACATGATGAATACAGAGAAGCATGGCAAGACTTGTAATAATTGCTGCAAAGAGAAGTAAGAACCAGGAAAACAACAGACACAATGAATAGAATAAAATAAAATGTTCATAGAAAGAGCATCAACAAAAAGAATGAAACTGAATGCTGTGAAAACATACTATAACAAGTGATATAAAAATGCATTTCCCTAATGGGACCAGTTGCCATGATCTTAGATTTTTTTAATGTTAAGCTTCAAGCCTCCTTTTAAACTTTCTTCTTCCACCCTCATTAAAAGACTTCTTAGTTCTCATTTTCTGCCATCAGAATGGTATGCATAGCTGAGATTGTTGATATTTCTCCCGACAACCTTAATTCAGGCTTTTGATTCATCCAGCCTGGCATTTGGCATGGTGTACTCTGCATGTAAATTAAATAAGGTGACAATATGCAGCTTTGTCATACTCCTTTCCCAATCTTAAGCCAATCAATTCTTTCATGTTTGGTTCTAACAGTTGCTTCTTCTTCTTCTTCTTTTTTTGTTTGTTTATTTTGCTAGGCAATGGGGTTAAGTGACTTGCCCAGGGTCACACAGCTAGTAAGTGTCAAGTGTCTGAGGCTGGATTTGAACTCAGGTCCTCCCAACTCCAAGGCCAGTGCTCTATCCACTGCACCACCTAGCCGCCCCTTAACTGTTGCTTCTTGACCCTCATACAGGTTCATCAGGAGATGCATAAGATGCTCTGGTACTCCCATCTCTTTGAGGCCTTGCCACATTTTGTTGTGATCCACACAGTCAAAAGTTTTAGTGTAGTCAATGATGAAGAAGTAGATGTTTTTCTGAAACTCCCTTACTTTCTCCATAATCCAGCAAATGTTGGCAATTTCACCTCTAATTCCTCTGCCTCTTTCAAAACCAGCCTGCTCTTCTGGTAATTCTCAGTTCACATATTGCTGAAGACTAGTTTGCAGAATCTTAAGTATAACCTTGCTGATACATGAAATGAGTGCAATTATTCAGTAATTTGAACATTCTTTGGCACTGTCCTTCTTTAAAATTGGGACATAAACTGATCCTTTCCAATCTGGCGGCCACTGTTTCGTTTTCCAGATTTGCTGGTATATGGAGCGCAGAATTTTAACAGCATCATCTTTTAGCATTTTAGTTCAGCTAGAATTCTGTCACTTCCACTAGCTTTATTGTTAGCAATGCTTCCTAAGACCCGCTTCACTTCATTCTCCAAGATGTCTGGGTCTAGATCAGTAACCACGCCACCATGCTTATCAATGATGTTGACATCTTTCTTGTGTAGTTCTTTTGTACATTCTTGCTATTTCTTCAACTTGTGCTGACTCCCTACCATTTCTGTTTTTCATCATGTCCTTGAAATGTTCCCTTGATATCTTTAATTTTCTTGAAGAGAGCTCTTCTTTCTCATTCTATTGTTTCCTTCTATTTCTTTATATTGCTGACTTAAGAAAACCATGTCTCTCCTATTCTCTGGAATTCTGCATTTTATTGGGTATATCTTTCACTTTCTCCTTTCCCTTTCATTCTTTCCTCAGGTATTTGTAAAGCCTCATCAGACAGCCATTTTGCTTTCTTGCTTTCTTTTTCCTTTGGGATGTTTTTTGTTACTGCCTCATGTGTAACATTGCAAACTTTTGTCCATACATCTGCAGGCATTCTACCAGATCTAATCTTTTAAATCTATTCATCACCTCTACTTCATATTCGTAAGGGATGCTATTTAGGTTATATTTATATGGTCTAATGTTTACACTACTTTCATCAATTTAAGTCTGAATTGTGCAGTAAGAAACTTATGATCTCAGCCAGTCAATTTCAAGCCTTGTTTTAATTGACCGTATAGAGCTTCTCCACCTTTGATCGCAAATTATATAATCAATCTGATTTTGATATTGACCATCTGGTGATGTTCATGCATAGAGTCACCTTTTGGGTTGTTGAAAAGGAGTGTTTGCTATGACCAGCAAGTTATCTTCACAAAACTCTACAGGGATAGAAGCCACATGTGGTCTTCTAAGTCCTCAGGTGCGGCCTTTTGACTGAGTCCAAGTTTTATAGAATAAATCATTTTATTAATGGGATTTATTCTGGGAAGTTCGGATTCAACAAAAGTGCCTCACCTGAGGACCTAGATGGACACATGTAGCTTTGAGGCCGCAGGTTCCCCACCCCTGTCTGCCTTCATTTTGTACTCCAAGGTCAAACTTGCCTGTCATTCCAATTATCTTTTGATTTCTTCCTTTAGCATTCCAATCCCCTATGATGAATATGACATTTTGGGAGGGGGTTGTTATTTTTAGAGGATGTTGTAGGTCTTCTTAGAATTGAACAACTTTGGCCTCTTTAGCATCAGTAGTTGGAACATAAACTTGTATCACTGTGATGCTGAATGGTTTACCTTGGATTTGAATAGATCTCATTCTGTCATTTTGGCAGTAACACCCTAGTACTGCTTTTCTCACCATTTAATTGACTATGAGGGCTATTCCATTTCTTCTAAGGGATTCTTACTCACAGTAGAAGATGTAATGATCATTTGAATTAAATTCGCCCGTTCCCATCCACTTAAGTTCACTGACACCTAATATGACAATGTTTAAACTTTCCATCTCCTGTTTGACCACATCCATTTTACCTTGGTTCATAGATCTTACATTCTTGGTTCCTATGCACCATTCTTACAGCATTGGAATTAGTTTGGTCACTAGACACATCCACAGCTGAGCTTCCTTTTGGCTTTAACCTAACCACTTGATTCTTTCTAGATCTTCTTGTCATTGTCCTCCACTCTTTCCTAGTGAAGTCTTGGATACCTTCTGACCTGGGGGCTCATCTTCTTATGTCAAACCTTTTATCATTTTAATACCATTCATGGGGTTTCTTGGCAAAGATACTGGAGTGGTTTGCTATTTCCTTCTCCAGTGGATCGCCTTTTGTCTGAACTTTCCATTATGATCTGTTCATCTTAGGTAACAATGCATGGCACAGTTCATAGTTTCATTGGGCTTTGCAAGCCCTCCATGACAATAAGGCAATAATTCAGGAGGAGAATTTATAGACTCAATGCTATACTAATCCAGCAACCAAGGGGTTACTTTACAGAACTAGACAAAATAATAACACATTCATCTAGAGGAACAAAAATCTACAGGGAAATAATGAAAAGGAATGATGAATATGGTCTACCATTATTAAATATCAGACTATATTGTGTCTCATGGGTAAACAATCTCTCCATGTGGAGGATTCTGAGCAAACAGTTTCTGGGAGAATTGTTTTGACCTGTAAAGGAAGTGCCTTGGAAATATTGTAGAGAATGTGTAGACATTTTATAACTGGTTCTGGTTGGCTAACTATATGGGAGGAGCCCTTTCGGATTAGTTGTGTAGCCAGAACTGGAGAAATGCTTACAAAGACGGGAGTCATCTTCAGCCACCTTTTTACTTCATGTACATCTGGAGGATGTGACTCTTTCTCTCACAGTCCTGATTAAGAGACCATGTGGTAAAGGGGAAAGCATTAGGGCCTTTTTTCCCCTCTGAAGTCATATGCTGCCATTCAAGAAACAAGTCTCAGTTTTTGGCTTTTTTGTTTTTTCCTTTCTATTCTACATGAAGGGAATATAGTCTCCAACCTTGGGAGTTTCAAAGTTTAGAAGAACCAACCATAGGCATCTAGGAATTGGAATTCAGGCCAGGTTGTTATTGCAGTCAACCCAGCACAGTTGCCCCAGGAACAAGGATAGATCTTTGGGGATGAGGATCCAGCCCAGTGGGTCCTGGCAGTGACACAGCCTTTCAACTTGAACTCAGAGGAATGGATTCTGTGTAGGAACGGAGCTAAATTTTGACCTCCCCTAGAGTCCAAGGTGGTGTAGGAGAAAGTATGCCAGAAAGTATTGGTAAAGTGTTTGTATATTTTGTTCTTGCTGTATCTTGCTATATCCTTTTGTAAAAGCTAATTGATGTTAAGTGGTTAAATGGAACTGAGATACTGGTCTTGGGTCCTCCTAACAATAAAAGAATACAACTAATAGGGGTTTAAGCTGATGGCAATAAAGAAGAGAAACACCCCCAACTGCTCAGGATGAATCCTGCCGAAGCTATGTAGTGTGCATAACCTTGTGAAAGTGGGGCTAGATCACACGTGCTGTAACGTGCTATAAGATATAATAAGAGAAAATATGAAAGGGAAAACATGAAATGACAATAGGTTGTGTCAGTGATGGTTCTCATCGACTTTTCAGCCTCCAACAGCTTCTGTACATTCTATGTGCAGTTGGCTCTTCTTTTATCTCATATTATTACAAAACAGTAATCATTGATGCTATCTGGTATTGGTTAAAGAATAGAACAGTTCATTAATGGAACAGATTAGGTATGCAGTTCAACACAGTAGCTTAGTGTTTGATAAACTTCATGACATAACTACTATTAGAGTCAGGACTCTGTTCAAAAACTGCTTGTAAATTAGCAGCAGTTTGGCAGAAAATTAGGTTTAAACAAATTTCATAGACAATAAATCACAATAAACTCCAAATGAATATATGATCTAAATTTGAAAGGCCATGAGAGTTTGAGGAAATTGGAAAGAAATACTTTTCCAATAATTTCTAAGGGGATGATTCTTAACTAAATAAGGGATAGAGGTGATTATGGACGTTACAATGAAAAAGTCATTTACATAAAATTGAAACACTTTTACAGGAACAAAAGGCATATAGCTTGAATATGAAGGGAAACAGTTAATTGGGGAAAATCTTTGCAACAAATATCTCTTAATAGAGGCATGTTATCCAACATATACAGGGAATTGATATAAATATATAGGCTTGTTGTGAGGCTCAAATGAGATAATGGATGAAAATGCTTTGCAAATCTTAAAGGACTATATAAATGCCAGTTATTGTTTCTTGTTGTTGTTGTTATTGTTAGCCTATCATCACCAGGCCTCTAGTGTGGTGATGATTTTATTTCTGTAATCTTCTACTGCTCTCCTGCTGAGTTCAGTCAATGTTTATAGAGCAATACAAGGGTGTGCTAGTAAAATGTTTAACAATCTGACTCTATGAAAACTAAAAAAAATACAATTTATGCAATACACTTTTAAGTTTAATTTGCATTATTAACCTTTTCTTAAGTCTAGATTATCAATAAACTAATAAATCATGCCCTGATTTGTAGCAATTGTTAACTGAGGTGTTAATGCTCACACTGAAAATTTAAGAGTTTGTTCTTGAAAGCCAGGTAGAACTGACTTCAGTAAGCCCTGCAAATATATATGGACAAGAGCCATTTCTCAATAGATATATAGTCAAAGAGAAAGAACAAAAAAATTTTTAAAAAGAGAAATATTAGCTATCAAAAACCTCATGGAAAATGATCTAATTCATTAATAATTACAGAAATGAAAATTAAAACAGCTCTGAGAACTCACCTCACATTCATCATGGAGTTGATGACGAGATAAAATGGCAAATTATAGAGGAGCTATGGGAAAACAATCACACTAACGCCTTATTAATGAAATTGTAAATTGGTCCAACTAGTCTGGAAACCAATTTGGAATTATGTTTAAAAAGTGACTAACTTGTACATTTCCTTTGATCTAGGGATATGACTTCCAGATACATATCAGAGGAAGTCAAAGACAGCGGGTAAGATCCCTATATGCCACCTAAATTTATAAAAAAAAAATCATAGTAATTTTTGGAATAGTAAAGAACTAAAAGGAAAGAGTGTGCCTATTGGTTAGGGGAATCATTGAAAAAAAATGTGTTACATGAAAATAATGGAATATTAATGTAATATGAAAATTCAGAGAAACAAGAGAAGACCCGTATGAATTGCTCTGGAGTGAAATTAGTTCAATTAGGAGAGTAACTAACATGGCTATGAAAACATTAAGTGAAACAACATGGAAAAGTTTCAGAACTCTGAATGTAGTAACAAATCTTGATTTTAAAGGACTGATGATAAAGCATCCTATCTGCCTCTTGGTAGAAAAGGTGGTGAAGTAAAGATGAAAAAAATCAGGCACACATTTCAAGATATAACCAATGAGCTGATTTATTTCATTTGACTTGTATGTCATTTGTTGTAAGAAAGAGTTATGTTTGCAGGAAGGGAAGAGAGTCATTGGGAATAATAGGATTAACAAGGATATAATAAGAGAAAATATGAAAGGGAAAACATGAAATGACAATAGGTTGTGTCAGTGATGGTTCTCATCGACTTTTCAGCCTCCAACAGCTTCTGTACATTCTATGTGCAGTTGGCTCTTCTTTTATCTCATATTATTTCATATTCATTTTGTTGCCATATTTTCCAGCATATTTAAGGCCATCCTGCCAGATGTCCACTTTTGCACTAAAGTCAATAAGTATTCAAGTATAGTTTGACTTAAATTGGTAGGACATATATTTCATTCTTCATAGAAATTTTCTCTCAATCCTCTGCAATAAATATTGTCACATAACTATATTTGTCCTTTTATTGGCCTTTTTCATGAGCATTGCAGTCCAAAATGATTTTGTTGTTGTTGTTGCTTTTGGATACACAATTAAACCAACTTCACCAACTTCTTTATTTGTAAGGAAAAGCTGTGACCCACCCATTTACTTAGCAATGTTCTTTTGTCTTCTCTTCTTATTTGTAATGAGTCTGTCAAGTTTAATATCATTAGATTTCTCTAGTATTATTTCAAATTGTTGGTCATTGAATAAGGATCTCATATTTAGAGTACCAGTAGCTTAGTTAATTTTACCTATGGTCTAAAAATAGTAAGATTCTTGGCACCGTTATCCTCTTTCTGCCATTTTGACATCAATACAGTTATGGAAGGGGGCCATACAACCCTGAATGACATTTTGTATTTATGTTTGTTTCTTGGATTTCCATACCAACTGATTCACCACAATGACCAATCTACTATATTTTTTTCAGTTTTACTTTTCAATTCACATTTCAATTAACATTTTTTTCTCCTCCCTCCCACCCAACCAATTTAGAAGAAAAAGAAAAACAAAGCTCTTGTAATAAGCAAGCATAGTGATTTGTGATGACCATCCTCACACACTTAAGCTGGTCCTTTCAAAGCAGAGAGGTTTTTCCTGGGACTGTATATTAAACATTTCCTATTAATGGGTGCATGTGAATTGCCCTTTATCTACTTTACAATATTATAATTATTTTCCTCTCTGGCTCAGGGGTTAAGGGATATTCATGATTTAAGTAGAGCAAGTGATAGCATGAGTTCTGAAGATCCTACCCTCGATCTCTCACTAACAAGGGTGCCTAATCTGGGGTCCTAATTTAAAAAAAATTATAACTGTATTTCAAAATAATTTTTATTATTTCAAAATATTTCAAATTATTTCAGTTATTCAAATAAAATATTTCAATAACTCAAATTATTTCAAAATAATTGTTTTCCTTTGTGCTCCATGCCTGTAAAAACATCATTCTGAGAAGGAATCCCCAGGTTCCACCAGCCTGCCAGGGGGTTCCATGACTCTTGCACTGGAAGCTCCCAGCAGGGGGAAACACCTCTATGTATCACCAAGACTCGGGGGCCTAGAGGGTCCCCTGGCTTCTTCCCTTGTCCCTGGGAGCCACTTCCTTTCAGCATCCCATTGGATGCAGGGAGCACAGAGAGGACCACTGAACTTGCTTCTCTTTTGCCCAAGGAGCCAAGAGGTCCCCAGAGGGCCATGTGGGGGTGGACCCTGGCCATGGCCCTTGCTGGGGTCTGCTAGCCAGGGCAGGAGAGCAGAGATGGGGCTGGGGGTGACAGCAGCCATCCGGGGGCTGCGGGGCAGACAAGTAAGTCCAAAGCTCAGCAGCTTCCAGAAAACTGAGCCGCAGGTGGGAGGGCCAGGGATCTGCGGTCAGTTCCCTGGCCCTCCCCTAGATTCTCCCTTGGATTCTTTCTTTGACCCTGAACATAAGGACCAGCATCCTTTCTCACCTTTTTATGACCTCTGATGGAGAGAGAAAGGTGAGAAGGGACACCTGTTCTTTTTCTTTTCTACTCAATTAAATAATATGGCCAGATAAAGTCGAATGCCCATGCAATAGAGATTGGGGGTTCTTTTCTGGGAGTGGGGGAAAGGCTGTGAACTTTAAAAAAAGTATT
Source organism: Vombatus ursinus (assembly GCF_900497805.2). Lineage (NCBI taxonomy): Eukaryota > Metazoa > Chordata > Mammalia > Diprotodontia > Vombatidae > Vombatus > Vombatus ursinus. The sequence continues at coordinate 64,738,494 of NW_020954590.1, forward strand.
TTAACTGTACTTCCATAATAGTTTCCTTTGAAATATTATGTATTTTATTTTATGCGTTTAAAAACATTATTCTGAGAAGAGTGCCCTAGGCTTCACCAGATATCCAAAGGGGTCAAGGACACAAAGAAAGGTTAAGAACTCCTGATGTAGAAGGTCAAGACTGAGCTAGAAATATTCCCAAAGGTAGGGTTAGCGGCCCAATAGCTATAGATGCTCCTGTTTTTATGATCTTGAGCAATATTTTACATCTACCCCTAGATTAGAACTTAGAATCTTCTCTAGGAGGATTCTTTCTTTGCCTGGGTATTTGAAGTAATGTAGCATATTCAAGGTAGTGCATTTATACTCAATGGGGTTATCTTGTGCATGCAATATGTCAGAAAGAGATTTTGATGAGATCTCAGCAGCTTGAGCAGAGCACTGCTTGGTGCCCAAATTATGTATTCTACTTTCTCAGTGTTTAATTGACAAAGAGATAGTCTTTTAGTAGGCTTATAAAAGGCAGCAGAGGTACTGATATAGGTTGATATTGGTAATTCAGCATCCCAAGTATCCCATGGGGTACCTAGTAAATGAATATGCATCCCACCCCTGTCCCACACTTTTGTCACTCATATAGCAGAAGCTGTCAGAGCTTGAATTCTACTGGTACATCCTTCCAGAAAGCTGGGCCATCTCTACACCACAATGAGGCGTTAGAATTGACTTGTAGAAGTTTTACCATATACTTCTCCATAAATAGGACACATTTAAAATGGATGAAATCAATAAAAATCTATACCAAAGAACAAAAATATCTGCCAAGGCAAATTTTGTGGTCCTTCTATCTAAAATAATATTATATATTCATACCCCATTAGGCTCAAAATATTTCATGAGAAAATCTCAGTATCACAAACAATGTTTAAAATTCCCATAAGGTCTGTGTTCAATTAGATAACTATAAAAGAATGGAGTATTTTTAAGTAGATAATAAAATGTAGAATCAAAAGAGTGAGGTAAACATTCATGAAAGCTGGGGGAAAATCAATGGATAGTATCTGACCATACCTAAAGAGCAGCTCATGTTCTGTTTTATTTATCATAATTTTCAGCTGCAAATGAGCTTTTCCATGAAGAGAAAAACTCATTTAGTATTAAGAGGAAAAAAGGTATGTAGTCATTAAAATGGACAATAATAATTGACATTAAACTGCCTTTACAACAGATAGTCCTTGGTCATCAACTTCAAATGTATAAGAGCAATGATCAAATGTCCTTACTAATGCAATTAATAGAGCTCCAAATTATAAGCTGAATGAGATTCAGCAACAAAATATACTTTACAACATTTATCCTTGTTATAAGACTGGGCATCAAGGTCACCTCTCGTACTTATGGAGCCTGGCTTCTACCATTACTTTTTATCCCTGACCTTTTTCTCTGTTCTGCCAAGTGATGAATGTTGGTGATAATAATGATTCACAAGCACAGCCCAAGCTTCTTCAGCTATTGGGATTATGTAGTAGTGGTTGTGAACTAAAAGATAAGGTGAATATGACATACATTTTTCTCTCCCTTTTGTAACCCCTAACCTTGCCACATTCAAATTAACCTTTCCACATTCAACATTAAACTTCTACATAGCCCCTTATTGGCCCTACACACAAGGCTCTCTTTACCTTCACTAGTTCTTATATTGGCTCTCACACTTGTCAACTTCACTTTGGGACTGTTAATCTAATCAAGTGCTAATTGCTTTTTATCATTGATATAATTTAATGTTAACAAATGCTTGGAAGATTAACCAGTATAATCAAGAAAAGGACATTTTGAAGATGGAGCCCTACCATTGGAAAGTTTACAAAACAACAACTGCGATTGGATAAAGTTTGCAAAACATATACATGATCTCTTTTGAATCTAAATAATTGGAAGGAATGAACAATAGAAACTTTTTTTTGTTGAACTCTTACAACTAAAATACTTATATGTCTTGATAGCAATGTTGAAAACAAGCAAAAAAGCTTAATTTAAGGAAGAGGCACTGTTTGCCAATAATAATTATGATATATTCTCACCTCCATTACATTGAGATATGTGCTATAAAAGAGGATCTCTTTAAAGGGCAGTTGTTTTTTGGCTTTATTCTTTGGATACTTTTAATTCCCATTTAAGCAGAGCCAGAATTCTGAAAGTGATGGGATTCGAAGTGAAAACTGAGCAAAGAGAAGCAGTCTTTGGATCTGCAGTAGAAATGTTTTCACTGGCTGTAGCCCATGCCTGGAATGTGCTCCTTTGTCTTCCACCTCGTAGCTTCCCTTATTTCTTTCAATTCTCAGCTAAAATCACACCTACAAGAAGCCTTTCCTAGTCCTCCTTAATCTGAGCATTTTCCCTCTGAGATTACCCCCAATTTATCATGTATTTCTCTATATATCTATCTCGTTTGTACATAGTTCACATATTGTTTACTCCATTAAGTTGTGAGCTCTTTGAGATCAGGAACTGTTTTTTGCACTTAGCAAGCCTGGCACATACTAGGTGCTTAATAAATACTAGTTGATGGACTGAATGACTGTTTCAGATACATGGATTGGTATGGATGAATGCTTGTAGCCTAGAGCAGTTGAAAGAGTGCTGGCCTAGTTCCTTACTGAGATACTTCAGAGAAGTTATAACCCCTCTTTAATTTCATTTCTTCAGCTATAAAAAGTCATATCAGATGATTTCTAAGTTCTCTTTAAGCTCTAACAACCTATAATCCTATGAAATGTAAAAATATAGTTTCATTTTCAAAATGATTTTTTTTTAACTAGGCATATGGATGATCATCATTTCAGAACTCTAGATTTTTCCTGTTGGTAAACCCTAAGCTCTTTTTGGATAGCTAGGTAGCACAGTAAAGAGGGTGCCAGAACTGAAGTCTCATCTTCCTGAGTTCAAATTTGGCCTCAGACACTTACTTGCTGTGTGACCCCGGGCAAGTCACTCATCCAGTTTGACTCAGTTTCCTCATCTATAAAATAAGCTGGAGAAGGAAATGTCAAGCTACTCCAGTATCTTTGCTAAGAAAACCCCAAATGGGATTATGAACAGTTGGACACAACTGAAAAATGACTGAACGACAACAAGAAACAACCAGTGTGAGCAGATTCTCTTAAAAATAATCTTTTCTATATACCAGAGCCATAACTAGTAATTCAGCACGCTGGCGAATAGTACTAACTGGGGCAAATAACAGAAAATACAAATCAATTTTTGAATCACAATGGGAAAATAATTCAAACATATTAAGATAAATTCACTTGATTGTAAAAAAGCTCAGCTCAAATACTATCTCTTATAAGAAGTCTATCCAGATTGCTCCAGATGTGAGTGTACTCTCCTGAGAAATTATTTTTATATATTTTGTTTATAATTTTCCATGTACATCATGTAGATGTACAATAGAACATAAGTTCTTTGAAAGTGGGGCCATTTTTATTTTTGTCTTTGTATTTCTAGCATCTTGTGCGGTCCCTGTCGCATAGTTAGAACTTAACAAAAGTTTATGGAAAGAATGAATGATTTACCATCAAAGCTTACAATCTTTGAGATGGAAGTGACTTTGTTGGTCATCTAATTTGACTCATAGGGTCTGGGGAAGAAGAAGCTTCTTCAAATATAGTGTACTAAGGCAAACAGGGTTAAGTGACTTGCCCAAGGTCACCCACCTTGTAAGTATCTGAGGCCAGATGAGACAGACTTCTGACTCCAGGCCCTGTGCTCTACCCACTGTGCCATCTAGTTCTTCTTTAGCCTATTTAAACTTAGTACTGTAAACTTAAAAGACTTGTCCACCGTTATACAACTAGTTTGTCAGAAGCAGGACTGAAACTCAGTCCGGCGCTCTCTCTCTCTCTCTGTCTCTCTCTCTCTTTCTCTATCTCTCTCTGTCTCTCTCCCTTTCTCTCTCTCTCTTCACTCTGTGTACCATATTGCCGCTAAGATTATGAATGTATAAAATAATAATTGAAATGTATGTAGTGCTTTACACATTATATCCCATTTGATCCTCTCAATAGCTCCATCAGGTAAGTAATACAGATTTTATTATTTCTACTTTATTGATGAGGAAACTGAGGCTCAGAGAGGTTTATGACCCCATGATCACAACGCTGGTGAATGTCAGAGGCAGGACTTAAACCCAGGTCTCTTCTGATTTCAGAGTCAACATTCTTTTAACTGCACTGCACTGTGTCATTATATTTTCAGTTTTATTTACACTTGCTTGAGAAAAGCCTTAGGTATTCCTGCCTTTGATAACTCAAGTCAGAATCTATTTTTTGTGTGTGACAGTATATAAATGTAAATTCTCTCCTTTAACTGACTTCAAAACCTATTATCAGTCACCATTCCACAAAACATAACAAATTATTGCTGTGATTTTAGTGTTTCAAAGAAAAAAATAGGAGAGGTAAAACAAAAAGACTGATAAAAGTTTTAAAATGTTATCAGTTATTTTGAACATAAAGAAGACTTTTGGAAATAAAAACAGATGCTCAACTTGATTCCAACTCAAAATATTTGAAATAGAAAGTAAATAAGTAATATACTAGGAGAGAATTATGCAAACTACAAGGGTAAAATTATTGCCTAGGGAGAGCTCTGCTGTGTTCTTGCAATCCATTAAAAATATATTGAAGATAACCTTTTAATGATTCTTTAAAATGTTAGCCTTGCTTTTATTTTCCTCTTGTTGTAGTAAATCCATAAGACACTTACTTTAAAAATACTTTTGCAGAAATGTTGGTGTTGGTAATCAGTACCTTATGTAAATGAGGTGCCACTATTCAGCTCCTGAGAATCAAAGCCTTGAATGTTTTTATTACTTTAATCATTCAGAAGGTATCCTCAAAGGAATTTGGGTACTGTAACATTTTTCATTCTTGGAACATATGGTGTTTCATTAAATAAGTGTGTCCTTTTCTTAGACTCCAGCATTTATTTTAAAGTATGGCAGATGTTCAAGGAGTAAATTTGGGACATTAAACCTTTTGTAGGGGACCCCATTTTATACATCTTCATAAAAATCACACTTAAAGAATTAATGTAAAGGATCAGGATCCATTTCTATACTATCCAACACTCAGCCAACAAGCATTTATTAAGTACTTTCTATGTACCAAGCATTGTGCCTGGTTCTTACAAAGAAAGGTGAAACTGGTCCCTGCCCTCAAGGAGTTCACATTCTAACAGGGGAGACAACATGCAAATAAATAGGTATATATCAGAGATGTATAGAATAGGTGGAAGGTAATCTTAGAGGGGAAGGCTCTAGCAGTTGGAGGAACTATGAGGGTTCTGTTGTGGAATGTGCTTTCTGAACTGAGAAGGGATCTTTGAGACAGAGTTAAGGAAGGAGAGCATGTTAGGAATGCAGGACAATCAGTTAGTACAAAGGCATGGAATTTATTAAGGTAACAATTTTATAAGTAGAAATACAACATATCCTCTTCTCTGGCTTACTGCCTTTCTTGTTACAGAGGGCTTCTCCTAGCCCTTTAATACTTCGGTTTTTCCTTCCTTCCTATTTTACAGATGAGGAAACTGAGAAGGCAGTGGTTAAGGGACTTGTCTGGGATTGTACAGCTGGTAAATGCTCAAATTCAGGTCTTCCTGACTGAGTTCAAAACTCTATCCACTGAGACACCTAGCTCTCTAACCATTTTTTAGCTGAGTAGAAAATCACTTAATTGATTAATATTGTTTTTGGACAGAACACCAAAGACTCTGTGATAGAAATAATTTACATGTTTTCTGAGTGCACACATTGAACTCACATTTAAAATTCCCTCAGCTGGTTCTTGATTGCTGTTTAACAATCATTTCATTAACTCTATTATTCTAATTAGCTCCCTTTCAAATTCCACATAGCAGTTTTTTCAGACCTTTTCTAAGTCCCTAACTTTCACTTCCTCATATCCCATTAACATTTTTGCACTTTTGCTCTGTCATCATCAGTCAACATCTTCTCTTTGCTTGAAGTTCATACAATTCAATTAAACCACCTTTTTTCTACCCTGGCCTTAATCTTGGGGACTGCTTTCCCCTGATCTCATCTCCTTGAGGATCCATGTAGATGACACTTAATGATTCAGCCTCATACTTTTTCACTCTCTTCAACTCTGATATCTTCATCTCTCCACTACACTTCAGTTCACCCACAATCACAGTCTTATCTACAACCTTATAATTTCTTATCACTAACTGCTAACGTTCTCTGTCAAGTATTGTGAGTAAATAATGGCTATAACTTTTTAAAAACGACTGCTTTTTAGTATGGTTGGTCATCTAGGTGAATTCATGCCATCAAACTCAAAGGATTTGTTTTTTTGTTTTGAAATTCCATTTTAAGTATGACTGTCTCCTTTTCAAACCCATTTAAGATACTGGCATTATTTTTGCCATCCATTTCATTATTAGGTAGCACTTCAGGAGTTTGTGTTAAGTATAGATTTTCAGTGTCTTCAGGTTCTTTACTTCTTCATATAGTTTGGAGATTAAGGTTATTTTTATGGTTACACCTATTTAAAAAACACTGTTCTAAATTTTTTGTGTAGATAGTGAGAACGGTGGGATTTGGTACAACATTTTTAGGACTTTTCTTCCCCCCCTCACCCCAGGAGATGATTGATGTATTCTATCTTTACTTTGCTCTCTGGTTGGAATAGATCTGGATATTTTTCTTTCACTTGTACTTTCTTTACATAGTATAGAGGCTTTATTTTTATTGTGGTTTCAGAGAGTTCAATGATCCTTAAATTATCACTCCTTGACCTGTGTCTCAGCTAAATTGTTTTTGATGTCATATCTCATGTTTTCTCCAATTTTTTCAGTCTTTTTATTTCTTTGATCTAATATTTCTTGCTGTCTCATGGAGACATTGATTTCTGTTTGGTCTATTTTAGTTTTCAGAGGATCTGTTACTTAGATAAGATTTACCACTTTTTCATCTAAGCTATTCTCCTTCCAAGTATTTCCTTTATAATTTTACTTCTTTTTTTTCCTCTCTATTTCTTCTAGGTATTCATGTAGTCCTTGTGAATAGTTTATTATTTCCTTGATGTCTCTGCTTATAGCTATTACAGTTACTCAATCTTTTTCAAGGGGAGAAGGTATAGGTAGAATATCTAGATATATAATAATTATTTATACTAGTTGGTGTTTTCTTTGATATACTTCTCTTTTCAGCTTTAGAGTCTGAATTAGGGCTTTATTCCAGGACTTGATCTGTCCCTAGCTAAGTTTTGGTTGGGATAGTTGGCCCTACTTCATTTCCCCTCAGTCCCTGGGTTCCTGCACTGGCTTCCACTTCCTGGAATTGTTTTCTGCATTCCTCCATGATAGTTGAGGTGGATCTTTAGGGATCTCTGTGGTGTCTCAGAACAGAGTATTAGGGATCTCAGAACACCTAGACAATCTGTTGGCTATTGCTTTCTAGGGCTTCTAAGGTCTTCACCCTGGTTTTCTCAATTCCTGGGGTCTTTCTTGGGGTGGGGAAGGTTTCCACTCTTGCTACTTCTAAACACAAAGACTTGCTAACTATACATTTATTTGACTTGTGGCTGGTTGTGTTGGTGAGACTTGGCTTATTTCCATAGGTTAGTACTAGCTTTGCTAGAAGTCCCCATGAACTTCTGGCCAACTTTCTGTGCAGTTCTGCTGGAAGTTTCTTGTTTGTCATTGGATTTTGTGTCAATTATTCAGTCTGGTGACAATTTCAGGTTTTTGCTGGAATATGAATATGGGAGCTTGGAGGTATGGGTATGTCTCCCATTCAGGTAGCCAGCCTACCTGGAAGTCACCTCCTTCCACTTCTTCAGGAATGGTGGCAGAGAGGTAGTAATAAAGAGGGAAGAGGGTGCCTTTAAGAATCGCACAATTTCTAAACCGTTTATAACTATCTATGAGCTATTAGTACTTCAAATAGGAGATTCTTGTTCAATGATTCACAAATGAGTACAATCCTAGAGGAACTGAATTGTGTTGATCCTGGCATTATTGTTATAATGAAAACAGGAAACAAAAAGAAGTTTCAGCTACATAAAAGGATGGTTTAGAGCTTCTCTTTATGGGGGCAAATACCATGAAAATAGTTACAATTTAAGGGCCAACATCAATTTCAGAAAATATTGGGGTAGAAAATTATGCAATGAGACCTTCAAAATTAATTCAACATACATTTGGATGCTTGGTGACTCCAATGATAAAGTGTAAATAGACGAGGAAGAGCAAAAAAAAAAGTTGGAAAATATGGTTTGAAAATAACAAACAAGAGAGACCAAAAGTTTATAAAACTACACCGAAGTCCAATGACAATACATCATGAATCCTTTTTTTAAAGTTGTATGCACCGTCTTCTATTTTTAAAAATATTTTTTTCAATTACATGTAAAAAGTAATTTTTACATTAGTTTTTTAAAATTTTTAGTTATAATTTTTCCCTCTCTTCTTCTCTCTCCCTCTCATTAAGAAGGCAAGCAATTTGATACAGTTATGCAGTCATGCAAAATATATTTTCATATTAATCATATTCTGAAAAAAGAAAGAGACTGAAAGGGGGGGAAACATGAAAAAATAATACAGAAAATAGAAAATAATGTGCTTCAATCTGCATTCAGGCATCATCAGTTCTTTCTCTGGAGATGGATAGCATTTTTCATCATTAAGTCCTTTGGAATTGTCCTGGATCATTGTATTGCTGAAAATAGCTATATCATTCAAAGGTGATTATCATACAATATTACCATTACTGTGTACTATGTTCTCCTGGTTCTGCTTGCTTCACTTTGCATCAGTTCATTCAAGTCTTCCAGGATTTTTTAGAAAGCATCCCTCTTATCATTTCTTATATCATAATAGTTTTCCATCACAATCATATACCACAATTTGTTCTGCCATTCCCCAATTGATGGGCATCCCCTCAGTTTCCAATTCTTTGCAACCACAAAAAGAGCTGCTGTAAATTTTTTTGTACATATTGGTCCTTTTCCTTTTTCTTTTGTCTCTTTGAGGTATAGATCTAGTGGTGGTATTGCTGGGTCAAAGAGCTTGTACAGTTTTATAGACCTTTGGGCAATCTTCCAAATTGCTCTCCAGTATGGTTGGATCAGTTCACAACTCCACCAACAATGCATTACTGAGCCAATTTTCCCACGTCCTCTCCAGCATTTGACATTTTTCTTTTCTGTCACAGTAGCCAATCTGATAGGTGTGAGGTGGTACCTCTTAATTGTTTTAATTTGCATTTCTCTTATCAATAGTGATTTAGAGCATTTTTTTTCAAATGAACATAGATAGCTTTAATTTCCTCATCTAAAAACCATTCATATCCTTTGACCATTTATCAGTTATTCTTATAAATTTTATTTTGTTCTTTTTATATTTGAGAAAATCGTCCTTTATCAGAGAAACTTGCTGTAATTCTCCCCTCTCCTCCAGTTTTCTGCTTTTCTTCTAATCTTGGCTGCATTGGTTTTGTTTGTGCAAAACCTTCTTGATTTAATGTAATCAAAATTATTCATTTTATATCTAGTAATGTTCTCTCTCTTGTTTGGTTACAAATTCTTCCCTTGTCCATAGATCTGACAGTAAACTATTCCATGCTCCTCTAATTGGCTTTTCATGGTATCATCCTTTATGTCTCTAAATCATGTAATCTATTCTGCTATGTATTTCTATTATATGGGTGAGTTCATCCCATTCACATTAACAGTTACGATTATTAAATGTGTATTTCCCTCCATCCTACTTCCCCCCATTTATCTTTTTATCTCTCTCTCCTTTCCCCCTGTCCCTCCTCATGTTTTTGCTTTTGACCACCATTTCCCTTAATACACCCTCCTTTTTATTGGTCCCACCCCCTTTTTATCTCCCTCCCTACTTCCCTGTGGAGTAAGATAGATTTCCATATCCAATTGAGTGTGTATGTTATTCCCTCTTTGAGTTAATTCTTATGAGAGTAAGGTTCAAGTGCTGTCCTCCAACTGCTCTCCCCCATCTTCCCTCCCCTGTAAAAGCTCTTTTGTGCCTCTTTTATGTGGGATAATTTATCCCATTCTACTTTTCCATTCCTCCTCCACCCATTGCATCATTCTTTCTTACCTCTTATTTTATTTTTTTGGATATCATCCCATCATACTCAACTCACACTTATGCTCTCTGCCTATGTATACTCCTTCTAACTGCCCTAATAATGAAAAAAATTCTTAGGAATTACAGGTAACATCTTCCCATGTAGGAATGTAAACAGTTTATCCCTATTGAATCCCTTATGATTTCTCTTTCCTGTTTACCTTTATATGCTTCTCTTGAGTCTTGCATCTGAAAGTCAAATTTTCTATTCATCTCTGGTCTTTTCATCAGGAATGCTTGAAAGTCTTCTATTTCATTAAATATCTATTCTCCCCCCTCAAAAAAAAAAAAGATTATACTCAGTTTTACTGGGCAGATGATTCCTGGTTTTAATCCTAGTTCTTTTGCCATCTGGAATATCATATTCTACACCTTCTGATCCTTTAATGTAGAAGGTGTCAAATCTTAGGTTATTCTGACTATGACTCAATGATATTTAAGTTGTTTCTTTGTGGCTGCTTTGCAATAGTTTCTCCTTAACCTGGGAGATCTGGAATTTGTCTATAATATTCCTGGGAGTTTTCAATTTGGGATCTCTTTCAAGAGGTGAGTGGTAGATTCTTTCCATTCCTATTTTACCCTATGGTTCTAGTATGTCAGGGCAGTTTTTCTTGATAATTTCATGAAAGATGATGTGTAGGCTCTTTTTTTGATCATGGCTTTCAGGTTGTCCAATAATTCTTAAATTCTCTCTCCTAGATCTATTTTCCAGTTGTTTTTTTCAATGAAATATTTCATACTGTCTTCTATTTCTTCATTATTTTGATTTTGTTTCATTGTTTCTTGATGTCTCATTCAATCATTAGCTTCCACTTGCCCAATTCTAATTTTTAAGGAATTATTTTTCAGTGTTTTTTTTTAAACCTCTTTTTCCATTTGTCCAATTCTGCTTTTTAAGGAACTCTTCTCTTTGTTGGATTTTTGTGCCTCTTTTAACATTTGGCCTATTCTGGTGTTTGTTTGTTTGTTTGTTTGTTTTTTGGCTAGGCAATGGGGTTAAGTGACTTGCCCAGAGTCACACTAGTCTGAGGTCAGATTTGAACTCAAGTCCTCCTGATTCTAGGGCCGGTGTTCTATCTACTGCACTACCTAGGTGCCCCTTCCTTTTCTGTTTTTTAAGGCATTCTTTTCTTTAGTATTTTTTTTTAGTGCCTTTTTTACCAAGCTGTTGACTTTTTTCATGATTTTCTTGTATCATTCTCATTTCTTTCCCCAAATGTTTCTCTACCTCTCTTAATTGATTTTAAAATCCTTTTTCAGCTCTTCCAGAAATGGTTTTGTGGGAGCCTGAGACCAATTCACATTTTTCCTTTTTTTCTCTTTATTTTATTTTTAATTTATGGAATAAAACGAGCATTTCCATAACACAGTACAAGAAAAAAGATGGTTGTACATTAAGCTGCAAATTTACTGTGAACAACTTGCTCTTCCTTTAAAATATACAACAAAATTATCATGTAAATTTCTTTTTTTTTCTTCCCTCCCTCCCACCCTAGAGATGGCTACCATAAGACACAAATAGGTGTATATCTATCTATCTATCTATCTATCTATCTATCTATAGATATCTATACACACATATATACATATATACACACATATACATATATATTTATATAGATGTAAAATTATTCTGTACATACTTCTATATATCAGTTTTTTGTCTGGACCTTTCTCCATATGTTTTTATAGTTAATTTGGGTATTTATAATAGACAAAATAACTTATTTGCTTAAAGGCATTCTTACAACAATATTGCTATTACTGTATACAATGTTCTTTTGGTTTTGTTCATTTTGATCTTTATTATTTCATGCAAGTCTTTCCATGTTTTCCTAAAATCTCTGAGTTAATCATTTCTTGTACCACAGTAATATCCCATAACAATCATATACCATAACTTGTCCAGCCATTCTCCAATTGATGGGCAACCCCGTAATTTCCAGTTCTTTGCCACCACACAGAGAAACATTGTAAACATTTTAGAACAGACAGGTTCTTTTCCTCTTTCCCCAATCATCTTTGGAAATAGACCTAGTAGTGGTATTACTGGGTGAAAAGGTATAGGTAATTTAATAATTCTTTGGGCATAATTCCAGATTGCTCTCCAAAATGACTGGATCAGTTCACAATTCCACTGATGATTTTTTTTTTTTGAGGCTTTGCACATAGCTGTTTTGACATTGTTGTCTTCTTCTGAGTTTGTGTTTTGATTTTCCCTGTCACTATAGTAACTTTCTAGGATCAGATTCTTTTGTTGTTGTTGTTTAATCATTTTCCCTGTCTATTTCTTGACTTTTAACTTTATGTTAAAGTTGGGCTCTGCTTCTGGGGTGGGATGACACTGTCCCAAGGTTCAGGTTTTTTTGTTGCTGTTTTTAGAACTAGTTTTGGGCATCTGTAAGTTTTCAATTCTTCCAATGTGGTATGATATAGGCAGAGGTGTGGTCACTACTCTCCTGACCTGTGCTCTGGTCTATGAGCAACCACAAGCACTCTTTTTTGCCCTGAAACTATGTCTAGGGTCCCCATTCTTACTAGTGCTCCTTCTTGCCCTGGCACTGAGACCCAGAACCATATATGGGCAATGCAACAGAGTCCTGTTCCCTGTGAACCAAATGGTCCCCTATAATCTCCCACTGACCAGTTGTACATCTGTGGGCTAAGCCCACTGAAAACCTCCACAGCTGATTCAGTAGCCCCCAGGGCCTGCTGCTGGCTTGCCAAGGCAAGGCCCACACTCTCACCCCCTGTGACATAGACCTTTCCTGCCAATCTTCTAAGTTGTCTTGGGCTGGAAAATTGTTTCACTCTCTCCTTTTGTTGGTTCTGTGCTTCAAAATTCATTTGGATTTTTTTTTAATCTTGTTTGGAGAGGAATTTGGGAGGATTCAGGCAAGTCCATGCCATCTTGGCTCCATCCTCTCCCTGAATATTTTTTCAAGAACAGAATTGGAAGATGTTAGACATGACAAACCCCAAATAACATCGCAAAAAATTTAAGATGATTTTCTGTTAGACAGGAAATGATTCATTACAAATCTGTGAGTTATTCTTATGTGACAAGGATTATATTTATAACACAAGTTGATGAATATGAGCTCTGTGTCTCAGATCTTACCCACTGACAAAGCCTCTTAACTGGTGCCCAGGAAGTAGAGATACTGTGAAAAGAGCTGAAGAGGGACTGGAAAGGTGATGGTAGAGACCAGAAATCAATGAGGTAGATGCCTACACAGTACCATAATTGTCTGCTTCTCTGTGTAGCTAACTTCATGTTTCTCCTGTGAGGAGGGCTTGGTGAAAAATGGCAGACCCACGAAATAAGCAGAAATCTTCAATTCTAATTGGATCATATGCTTTTACTATCTTAGATATAGAGCTAGAAGGCATCTCTGAGGCTTCCTAGTACAACCCCCTCATTTTACAGACAAGAAAACCAGAGCCCCTTTGGGGGGCTGTGACATTTTCAAATTCATTCAGGTGATAAAATATTGAAGGTGGAACTTGAACCCACATCCTTTAACTTTGGAACCAATGCTCTTTCCACTGTACTACACTGTCTCCACTGTAGACATGAGTGCTCCACTCAAAAAGAGGTAGAACTGGGGCAAAGAAGCATCCAGTGTTCTGGGAATAAGAGAACTTGGAACTTCCCCAGAGCTCCTTTCTCTGTAGAATGTAGCACACACAATCACCTGGGTAAGCATGAAACATTCTGGTGCCTAGAGCTTACGGAACTATTCTGGTGATTAGCAGTGTAAACTGAGGGTTAAATTTCAGTCAGCTGCATGCATATGGATCATCCATGTACTTATTAAAGCAAAGATAAAAATTAATAGAAAACAGAATAATTAAATAATAAAAAGACATGTGAAACTCAGTCTTTAACCTGACCCATAAATATGCATTATTGACAAACATAAGAAATAGGAAAAAAAATGAAGGAAAGGACATCATCGTCAAAAACAACAATTTTACACTGAAATTTAACTGATGTAAATCAATTGCTATCACCTAGAGACCAAAAGGCCATAAAAACTGCCTTTGTTAGAAAATACACTACCTGTCAAGTGGAAAGATATGGCAGCCAAAGGCAAAACTTGTTTAGAATACAAACTCATTTTAAAATCTTATGGATATAGCAGATAGAAGATTATGAGCAGTATTGCCTCATAAAACATTTAGAAGCAGTGAAAGGAAGACACATTTAAGGAAAGTCTCATGAAAGATCCAACTAGGAAAGTTACCCCAAGCACAGTTGGGGAGAGGGAAGAAGGATGGAGGGAATATGCATTTATATAGTCCCAACACTGTGCCAAGCATTGTGCTAAGTGATTTAAAAAGTATTAACTCATTTTATCAATTAAATATGATATTGAAAGTAGGACAACAAACAAATGAAATATGGAAAAGTTGAATCAAGATTTTTTTTAGCTTATACTTTTCACTGTCAAGGAAAAGTAGAGCCACTACGATGGGACTCTCACAGTAGTCCTCACAATAATCTCATAATCTCATATTTGCTTCTTGAGGAAGTTGAAATGACACTGAAGAAAACAAAGATAGGAAAAGTAACTGGATTAGACCAGAACAAATATATGCAGAAGAGAGCCACAGGCAACACAATTTTCAGGTTATTGAGGGAATTAAGATGTGGAGTGGAGCATATCAAAGACAAGGAAAAAATCTTGGTTCTTATTACCAAAAAGGTGACCAAGAAAAACAGAACCAACTACTGATCCATACTGCCTAAATTCCAATTATATAAAGTTTATGTGAGAATAATCTACATACATTAAGGATATTATTTATGAGGGTATAAGGAAAGAAATATACTTTTATAAGTGGTATTACATAGTAGCCCATGTCTTTAATATCATGCAATTGATTGAAAATGTAGAGAAACACAAAATCTCATCATACTTATTGTTTGTTGACCGTAAAAAAACAAACCAAACCAAAACAAAACAGCATTTGACTCAACAGAGCAAAATGCCTCCTTAAAAGGCTTTCTTCCAACAAAGTGTCTCCTATTCATATACCAAAATTGTACAAGATTCCTTTCAAATGTATAACAGAGAAAAACTTGTTTGGTGACCTCCTGATTATGTAACAAAAAAGGAACAAAATAGGGAGATATGTTTGTCAAGGGTGTTCTCCACTGCTATGAAAGCAATTCAGTGCAAAATACAAGTTAAGAAAGATTCTCTAAATATGATAAAGTACTCTTGCTTGTAGATGACATTGCGTTGATTACATCAAGCCCCGTGACACTGTAAAGCCTCTGAAATGAAATCCATAGTCATTAAATAGTTTGACCTTACTATCTGCTCAGGAAACCCTAAGCACATGAAGTACGTCTGTTGGTCAGACTGATATTCAACTCAATAAACAACCCATAAAGCTCATATTGGCATATATATATCTTGATCAGACACTGCAAATAGACAGTGACCTTCATCCTGGACCTGAATCCAGAATTGAACAGGAACACAACAGGCTAGATTTCCTTTGGGAAAATATAGGGTTCCTTTAATGACCCAAGCTCCTCCATGAAACATAGGCCCATATATTTAACACCTATATCCTTCTGTTGTATAATTGCAAGTCATAGAAACCTAAAGTCTCTGAAGAATTGAGACTAAGAATCATACAATGGGTCATGGAGAGATGCAACACATACAAAAAAGCAATTAAAGAGAAGTATGTCAGGATGTCTTCGGTGAGATTCAGGTATGGGCATATCACCTGTGTGCTTTGTTGTATCCTCATAATTTCAAGAAAATGTGCAAGGCTCTTAGTATGTTTGGTTGGACCCCTGTGGAGAAATTATGGTGGACAAGCAGGAGAGTTATGTAGGATGGACAGACATGGATTGCTTGTGATCTGTATCCTTTGAGAATATGCAAATTGATGAGATCACAATTCCTGTGGGATACTGGAGTGTTCCTAGGACCTAGCATTAAGTCTTGTAAGTTTTGGGGGAAAGAGAGTTTTCTGGTGTGGATATTCCTTCTATCCCTATACAGATACACAAGTCATCTATAACTAATAGTCTTAATTGACTTGTCCATGGTTACACTGCTGGTGTCATTGGCAGGACTTGAACCCACATCTGCCTGACTATAAGGCTAGACATCTATCCATTTGAACTACTCTGCTCTTACCCTGCACATGGTATGTACTTAATCAATGTTTGTTTTTATTGTTGTAACCATATCCATCACTCTGATTGCCAGACCTTATCTCCGTTCCTTTTTTGACCTCTGATTGATCACAACAGTACCTTACAAATTTTCATTGAATTAAAGCAAAGTAATGTAACATTGGCTATCCCTTCTGGGGAGCATGCCTGGAGCTGGGTCCCTTTGGGGTGCCTGATGTCCTTTAGTGTCTTCTTGTGCCATGTGTGCTTCCCCTGGAATGATATTGCCCTGTATTCTTCTAGTGGATGTCCTGATAAAAGACATAAGCAACGAGAGGTTCTGGTGGGTTCCCATATTGTGGGAGTAGGATAGGAGAAATTCACAGGGACCACGCAGAAGCCTCTGATTGTACATGCTCTTTATCAAAGAACCCAATCGGAACACATGCGTCATTGGATGTCCTGAGAGTGCATGCCAATTAGCCTCTATACCCTCCCAATCTGAATAATACCTACTTCTGGTCCCTTAGAAACTTACTTAATCCTTGGTAATTAAATGACTCTGACTCCGTATGAACAATCTGATACTTCTGGTCAGTTCTAGAGTAAGACCCTACTTGTGGCAGTCTTTCCTTACACCCTAGCTCAGAGTATTTTAGCTTGGTCCACCCCTGACTGCGGCTGGGAAGTATATGAAAAATATCCAATAACTGCCATCATCTTTCCCCATCCTGTTCCCAGGTTTTTGAGTGTTACTGAATAAAGTAATGAGCCATGCTAGTTGGGATCATTATAAATTCATGTTACCTAACCTCAGCTGAGCCCTCACTAAACCACTTTTATTCATTTTCAGTTGCATATGTGAAGGAAGATCCCTTAAGTCAGTGGATATTGTCAACTAGGGCAACCTCCTGGGGGACACTGCTCCTTCTTAGAACTGACTTGAGGGATTCTTTGCCTCAATAGTACTCTCCTGTTTGTACTCCCAACCTTTTCTACAGATCTCAAGCCTTTGACCTTATCCTTATACCATTCACTCTCAGCAAATGACCCTGTCTCTTACTTTGCTGAGAAGTTGGAGGCAACCACCAGTAGCTCTTGTAATTCTCCTCCAAACCTCAAAACTTCTTTGAACTTTCACCTCTTCTGTTTTTACTGACCAATTCACAGTCCAATTCTGGTCAGAAGTTCTCTTTGCTACCTTTTAGAGAGCCTGTTTCATCTCTTTTTACTTTACTCTTAAAGTTCAAGGAAAGGATTTCCCCAACGTACTCCAGCTTTTTTATGTTGTCTAGGCTTTTCCCAAAAACTCTTCATATCTCTTTTCTGCCTTCTTACTACATTTTGAAGCAGCCCTCTCTCTTTTAATATTAAAATATTGCTATCTGATTCGTTGTTGTTTGTTTAGACCTTCATGCTCCTTGTATAGGTCAGTTCAGTTTAAGCACTGAAATATTTTAAAGACTAGTATCTATATTTATCTCATTTCTACAAAGCAAGGTGTTCAACATTTCAGAAATAAAAATTGGCTTCCTAGTAGTCCCTTGTACATACACATTTTATTGTTGTTGTTCTATAGCTTCAAATCACACATTAGCCATAAAAGAAGTTGAAAGATTTTAAATAAACCTAGAGAGCTTTGCATGTCAGGTCTAGTTCAACCAAAAACACATAAGAACACTTCTTCTGGAAAAAAAAATCAATTTGAAAAGTAGATACGCTTTCTTTAGCCTTAAAAACGCTCTATATAATTATGAATATATTTTACTGTACTTTTCAAATGAGTTCAGAAAGTAGTAAATTGTGTTCTAAAATGGTTTGAGTGTAGCGTCATATTGTGTGTATATATACAAATACATACACACACACACACACGCGAGCGCGCGCGCATACATTTTTCTTTGCATTGTTGGTGATCAACTTTTCATATTCCTCTTTCCTCAGAAAAGCCACAGCGCACAGAGCAGCCACAGGGAGAGTTTTGCTTTTATTTTTTAATTCTTTTACAGATAGTTTTAAATGATTAGTGAAGGGGGTGTATTTGGGCAAGCTGTATAGGACGGGGCAGTTTGGACGGGTCTTCCGTGGGGGGCTGTCGGTGGGCTACAGGGCGCACAGACTGCTGGGAGGCAGTCTGTGGTTTTTTTGGAGGGGAGGGGGATGTTTAGGGTGGGAGTTTGGTGAACGAGGGTCTCGCGAGGGTTGGGGGGGGTGGGGGCACTCGGCGCGTCCTTTTGCCGGATTCCTGAGGCACGCACTGATGTGTCTGTGGGCTGGTTCGCGTGAGGGAGTGAATGAGCGAGTGTATATGCCCGCGCGCGTGAGCGTGTGCGAGTGTGTGTTATGTTCGGTCGCCATTCCCCGTGACGTCAGAGTGTATTGTTGTGAGCCGTGCGAGCATCCTCGGAGCTGTCACAGGCGCCGCCGCCGCCGGTGCTGCCGCTGCCGCTGCCGCTGCCGCCGCGGCCGCGGTGCGCGAGCCAGCCCGGCCCCGGCGCCGGCGCCCCCGCCCTCCCGGCCTCGCTCCCTCACGCGCCTCCCGCCCGCTAGAGCTCTGCCCCGCTCCCTCCCCACCCCGGCCCTCCCCCCCGCAGTGTGGGTGTGCGTGCGTGCGTGTGTGGTGTGTGTATGTGTGTGTGTGTGGTGTGCGTGTGCGGGTCACCGGGTCACTGGGTCATTGTCTCCGCGCTCGAGCCCCGAGCACCCCGTGGAATCCCCCACGTCACAATCAGAACCATCAATGAGATGCAAACATGAAAGACAAGAGGAAGAAGAAGGACCGCACCTGGGCCGAAGCTGCCCGCCTGGTACGTACAGACCCCAGTCCGCCGGGTCCCGCCGGCCCCGGGCTCCGGCCCCAGCCTCAGCCTCAGCTTCAGCCTCTTGGGGTGGGGGGGGGGGTCTTTGTTATTCTCCAGGATCAAGATCGCTGGGAGGGTGGGGGGTGGGGGTGAGTGTGTAAGGGAGTGTGTAACCGAGTGTGTATGTGAGTGTGAGTGTGCTTGCGCGCGCGTGGAGGGGCCAGTGGTCGATCTCACGGGAGTCCCCCCCTTCCTTCCCAGCGCCAGCCACCGACACCCCCGACCACCCCCACGGCCCGGCCCGGGACACTTCTCCTCTGTTCCCCCCGCTCCTCCGGGGGTTTGCTTTCTATGCTTTGGTGACTGTATCTACTCGCTTATTACTCGCCCCTCTCCACTTCCCCTCTGCCGCTCGCCAGACCTTTGTGTGGCAATTACCACTCCCTCTCCCTCCCCTCCACCCCCTGGAATTTCATCAATAACTCTCTTCGTGTGCACAGTCTGCCTTGGACGTATGTATGTACAGGCTGCGTGTCCATACATCGCACATGCATGCATGGTGTGTGTAGTACCGACACGGACACTTGCGTGCCGTGTATCCGGTATGTGTATAGGGTATGCATGCGTGTGGGGACATTGAGTGCATGTGTACCGTGTCCTGTGTTATCATGTCTGCATACTTCGTGTGGAGGTGTACAGTATGTGTGTGTTTAGGGGCATTGTGCTTCAGTTCCATGCCTTCATGTACATTTTGTGCACGTGTGTACAGTGTGTGTCCCGAGAAGTTGGGTCAGGGTCAGTTTCGGTGGATAGTTTTAAAGACCATCCAGATAGGTGTGTTTTATAGTTAGGTTTTTGCAGCCGGTGGTTGGCGGTTTTTTTCCTTTTTTGGTCCCTCTGTAACCTTTACGATCTTGTGTTTTGATTATTGAAAGAATGTGGCTATAGTAGATGTGTTTCTAGCAGCACCAGCGGCACAATCATTTGGTTTGGTGCGTTTGTTTTTTCTTTTAAAGGAAAGCTGTGAAACTCATTCTCTCTTTGAAAGGATATTTCTGTACAGTGTGTGTCTCGTGGGACTTAGCCTTTCTCTAGTTCAACTACATAAATTACATGTCCACAAAGTTTAGTTGCTGTTATAAATTGAAGAAAAACAAAAACAAAAATCGGAACACACACCCCAAATACACTATGGAGTTTTTGCAAAAATGATTTCACTTAATAGCCTCAGTTAATTTTGAGATTTTAAATACTTACCTTTTGTGTATGCAGAGCGTTTATATAAATTGTAGATATTTTGTGGTTGAAGGAGCCATTATGTATCTCCAGTGCCTTTGATTCTAGTAAAGGCATATAGGAAGAGGCCTTTATTGCTCCCTACCCCACCCCACTCCAGGAGTCAGATTGTATGGTTTAAATATAGCCGTAATATAGTGGTAATTGTTGTCTTCAGGTCTTTTTTTCTGTCCTGACTTTATTTGACAATATTGTATACAGTGCTATTTCTTCCCTCAACTGTAATTGACTTAATTGACATTGTCTGTGGATGGATTTGATAGGAGAGGAAACTTAGTCTGTGTAAGCAGTAACTTTCAAGTTGATCTCAGATTGTAGATTTTGGGGTGATTTTGGGGCTGAGGATAGTATAGTACTCACAATTCTCTTGGCCATTAAATCATAGTTTAATATTGTTTAAAGGATCATGTGATTCATTATTTCATTTTCTTGGAATAACAATAAAGTCTTATTGTAAAACCCAAATGCATTTTCAAGTAAACAATGATGTGATTGATACATACTCTAAAATTATGAGCACAAGTTAGCTGTATATGCCTGTTCAGAAATATCTCTTGAATAGTAAATAAATTTATTTTTATAAGATCTTATAGTAGACATTAATATGCAATGAGTAAATTTTTCCATTTTGGTAGCTGTGTTACTCCTATTATTTGATCTAATTGTAATGGATATCATAATTAAAGTCTTGAAATTAATGTCCAAATCACAGTTCTTTTCTGAGAGTTGAATTTTTTCCTTGCAAAGTTCGTTGCTGGTAATAGACACACTGGGAATCAACAACACAAAAGAATTAATGATAGACCAGATGTCTGTATTTTTACCAGACATATTGAACCTAGTAGATATGGCAATTTTTCAATTTGGTACAAGTTTTTCCCCTGATACTTTTGTGAATGTGTGTGTTCAAAATGTGACATTTGATATAAAATATAGAATAAAACAGCAAGTAATTTTATTGGCTTTTATATTTAGAAGTTTTTTTAGGAAATTGACATGTCGCAAGTTCACAATTATTTTGAGATTGAAAGGGGGAAATTTGGTTGTTTGTTAAAGTAGCATTTTCTTCTTGTTTCATGCTTACATATGAACTGTACCTTCTGCTAGATTTTACATGGTAAATAAACCATTTTGACTGTTAGAAATAAATAGTAGAATTAATTTGTAGTTGTGAAGAAAGACTTTCCCCTTTTGTACTTCTGATAGAAGAAATATTTTTGTTACATATTTTAATTTCCTTTTGTTGACTCTTTTGAAGGAGTTTTTGTTCTTTCACCCAACTGGATAACTAGTTATTTGGTTTTAAAAGTAATGTTTCATGACAGGAGAAACACAAACAACCCAATATGATTTGCTTTGGAGGACAGACTATATAAATGAATATATTGAGAATAACTTTTGTTTTAAAATCTTTGGGGAGTGGAAGGGAGAAGATACAAGCAATTGGCAAACAATGAATAGATTTATAGAAATGTGACCTAGAGCTTGTTGTAAACATTAAAAAACAAAATTCATGCATTTTTGTCTAAATATACAACTTGCTTTCCATTCTTAAAAAAACTATGGAAAAAGTAAAATTATGGAGTAGTTAAAAGCTTGTCAGAAAGCTATAGAATTTCTCTTTTCTTCCCTCTCAAGCAAATTATAATGTCTCAGAAGCTACATACTGTGAGGTACCTCTGGGGGTTTTCTTTTCGATATATTGTCAATTACTGGTTATCAAGTAATAACATTTTTCCTCTGTCAGTCTAATAATGTTCTCATAGTGACTGTTTGTATGTGTATATGTGTATCCGTATGTGTAAATTTAGAGGGGTAAACATTTTTACTCAGCACAAGGAAGGAGAAATGATGATAGTTTTTTCATTACAGGCCAATGTAATTTAAGAAATGTATTGGCCATTAGCAGTCTGCTATTTTAAAACAGTAACAGAACAGGTTTTCTGCTTTGTGCACTAAATCAGTTTGAAAAATTCATCTTTGGTAACCCCCTCCCCCACAGCATTCTGCAGTTGCAGTTGTTACTTTGCGCATTTTCATTTAATATGGCAGTCTGCCCCCAAACCAGATGCATTTTCATCTGCTTTATCTGTTCTTCTAAGGCTGGATAGTCTCTGTGGATCACACAATCACATGGAAGTATCTTCTGTCTTAATATTTGTAGACTACAATGGGGATAAAAATCAAAACCATGACTTATGTATAGCTAGGGCTTTGACTTTAATCCTTTTGACTTTTATCTCAAGTCTTCACTCTGTTACTATAAATACAGTTTAAACCATTGTGAAAGGATCTTCATGCTGCTTTGTAAAAAATGGGGATTTGACCAGACTTTGTTTTACTGAACTAAGGGGTTTCTTTGTTATTGGCTTAACATAGACCATACTGTTGTCTCCCTATTTGTTCTAGTTTAATTCTTTTTTAGACATGCAAAAATGTTGTTGCTTTGAGAAGCTGTTTTTTTAAAATAGTTTTTGTCCCTTCATTAGATAGCCAGTGCTGCTTTGAAGATAATTATTTTATTTATTTATTTGGCAGTAGGGGGTCCCTCTTATTTGTTTTTGTTCTTAGATATCTGTGTTTTAGTTTTAATAGGACTGGAAAAATGATTTTACTAAAATGGATTTTCAGTAGCCTTATATTTGGTGGATATGCTTTTATTTTTAGTTTGGATATATTCATTTAAGAATAGTGAATTTTAGATTTTTATGTTCAAGGTGACCTTTAGAGGTTTATCTTTTTTCTGCTTTAAAAAAAAAAGTTTCATTTTTATGGATGGGATTCAAGTATGCCTTTCTTTATGCAATATGCATTGCCGAAAGATGTATATTTATTGAATTTTTAAGACTCAAATCTTATTCAAAATTTCGTAAGGGGATTGACCAGATAAAGGAATTCTATTGTCAAATCTTTTTGCAAAGTGAACTTTTTTGTAAACCTTTTTGTAAACTGAAGATAGCTTGTGGTCTTTGAGTCATCCTAACCTGAGCAAGTCACTGGACCTCTCTAAGACTTAGTTTACTTATCTTTTAAGGTGGGGATAATATTGCTTGCCTTATCTACATCACAGGATTTTTGTGAGGAAGGCGCAATGTATAAGCTTTAAAATCACACATAAATGTGAGCTATTAGAGGATCATTTTTTACATTATCATTTTTGTGTTTTGCATACTAAATTTTCCTAAAATGAAGCATATTTATACATGATATTTTGAAATATGCTGTCTTTTTCTCCTTTGAGTTTGTCTTAGTATGAGAGTTTTTTTTGTACTTGTGCATCTTTAACTTATATAGTTATACTTTTAAATAATGTTTTATTGTAGTAAAACTAACTTGATAACAGCTTATTATTTTTCAAAAAAAAAAACCAAACTTAAAAGAGAGTTCATCCATAAGCATTTATTAAGGGCCGACTATGTGCCAATTGTTGTGCCTTGGCTCAGTATACAAAGAAAGGCAAAAGACAGTCCCTGTCTGGAGTAGTTATTTTTTAAGGTGGTGGGAATATGGTGGTAATTCACAGCATATATCAATATTCTTGGAAGAATATCAAATATATTCAAATCAATATTAATTGATACCTACTAGTTGCTAATCTCGTTGGAAAGAGAAAACAAGTTCATATGGATATTGACCAAAATAAAAAGCAGTATATAAAAAGTACAAGATGAGAGGTAGAGACAGTAAGTGCCCTAGGAATTTAGAGACTGGAGAGATTGGTGTGGGTTAGGGTAGTGTGCAAGGATTCTCTTTCTGCCCCAGCCACCAACACTTAAGGTGCTGCCTACTCGGAAGGGAGGGAAGTATTCTTTAGAGACAAGTTCCTCTACAAATATGTGTTATCCAGTTTTAGATGGGTCCTTACTATTCTGCTGCATGGCAACACTTTTATTCTTCCCTAATTATTATGCTTTATCAGACTTTTCTTTCTTTAAGACCCCATCACTCTCAGCAGATGATCTGATTTCATATCTTTTTGAGGAAATAGGGGTCAGCTTTTGTGTATTCCTTAATCTCCCCCACTCTGTACTCAAAACTCTCTGCTACTTCCTTCAAATGACTTCTTTGCTTTATTTTGTGAGAAAGAGGTGACCTTTCTCCTTTCCAAGGTCAAAACCTCTACTTGTACCTAGATGCTATCTTCTACTGTCACCTTTGGGAGTTTGAACCATTGATCATTTCTTCTCTCTCATTCTTTCCCTCTCTGATAGTTCCTTACTCAATGCCTTTAAACAAACCTAATTCCTTTAAAAAAGAAAAAAGGAACAAAACCGCCAAACTTTTCACTTGATTCATCATCTCAAGCTGTTGTATTTGATCTCTCCTCCTTTTCTCTACCATATTCCTTGAAAGATTTGTCTACTCTTTGTTTACTTTCTCATATCCCACTCACTTTTCAAACTTTGCAATCTGGCTGTTATTTTCTTCTGCTGCTTTTGAGTTCTATTCCTTTCCCCTGGATCCTCTTTTTTCCTTTGGTTTCTGAGGCCCTTCTGCCTCCCAGTTCCATTCCCTATCTTACCATTCCTTCTCAGACTCACTAGTGGGATCACTATCATTTTCTGCTCCTAAGCTTCTGTCTGGAACCTGCTTTCCTTTTCCCATCTCCACTCTCTTCCTTTGTGATCTCATTCATGTCTATGAATTCAGATCTCATTCATGTCTATGAATTCAGTTATCTTCTTTATGAAGATGGCTCCCAAATTTATTCAACCTCAGTTCCACATCTCCAACTGTTGACTGGGCATCACCTAAATGTTCTGTCAGTTTTCAAAACTCAGCATATCCAAAAACAACTCATTTTTCTTTCTCTCTAAACCATATCTTCTTCTAAATCTACCCATTTCTGGTAAGCCATCCTCACTATTTTCCTACTCCATGGGTGGGGACCCTGCGGCCTGGAGGCTTCTTGAAGTTTGCATTCAGTCAAAGGGCTACAATTGAGGACCTAGAGGGCCACATGTGGCCTCCACGCCACAGGTTCCCCACCCCTGTCCTAGTCACATAGGTTTACAATGTCCAAGGAGATGTAGCATCCTGTATTTGAAACAGACCAGTAGACTTGGAGTCAAGAGAGACCTGGGTTCAAAAAAGCCTACCTTCAGTAGTTATTAATTTTGTGATTGTGAACAAGTCACTTAGGTGATCTATATCACAATTTCCTTATCTGGATAAGGATAATAAATAAGTCAGGATTATTAAATAAGGTAATGTGTTTAAAACTCTTTGTAAACCTTAAAGAACTATATAAATGTTAGCTACTGCTATTCTTCAATATTTGTCCTTCCCCTACCATGTCCATTAGTAGTCTGTCTTGTGGATTCTGTCTCCACAACATTTCCCTTTTTTTTTTTTAAAGGCAGTTGGGGTTAAGTGACTTGCCTAGGGTCACACAGCTAGTAAGTGTCAAGTGTTTGGTCCGAGGCCGGATTTGAACTCAGGTCCTGCTGATTTCAGGGCCAGTGCTCTATCCAATGCGCCACCTAGGTACCCCTCCACAACATTTCTTGCATGTGTCACTTCTCCTTTTACATCCACTAGGGCCCTCATCACATCTTACATGGAGTATTGCAATTTCCTTCTAATTGGTTCCTTACTTCTATTCTGTCCCCTTGTCAACCCTTTCTCCAAAAAGTTGCTAAAATAATTTTCCTGAGGCTCAGATCTAACCATATTATTCTTTTGCTCGAACAATTTTTATGGTTCCCCATTTATTGTCTTGGGGTAAAACACAAAATCTTCAACTTGGCAGTTGAGGGTTGCTCATGAGGCTCCTCATGAGCTCCCATCTTACCTCTGTAACCTTATTTCTCATTCCTCTCCCATGTACTCTTTCAGTCAGACCAGATGACTAGCTTTCCTTTGAGCTGCATGTTGTGTTCCTTGCCTTGGTGTATTCACACAAATTATCCCCTGTATTTGGTATGTACTTGTTTTTTGTCTTTGCCTCTCAGCATTCTTACTTCTCTTCAGGACTGAGCTCCAATGGATCCTTCTGGTCTCCCTAATTGTTAGTAGTGCTCTCTCCATCTGTCAGTTGTGTTAAATTCAGTAATTTGTATACTCATTATATTCCTCCACGAAAATATCACCTCATTAAGGGGAACTCATATTTTTGTCTTTGTAGCCTGTCTCTGAGCACAATTCCTGGCTCATCGTAGATTCTTAATAAGTGCTACAATCAACAGTAAATCAGCTAACATTGGTTAAGCACCTACTAAGCCAGGTATTATGCCAGGTAGTTGGGGGTAAGAATACAGAATGTAGAGTCTGAATTGAACTGAAAGGCTTCGTAGAAAAGAGGGTGTTCACTGGAATTTGAGGGATGGGTGTAGAATTTAGAGAGTTGGAGAGGAGGAGGTTGTAATGGAATTCTAGGCAGGGGGTATAGCTTGAGTAGAATGCAGAAGGTATGAGGCTGGAATGCAAGTCACATACAAACTAATCTGCCTAAAGAAGAGAATTTGTTAAGGATTTAAAAGAGATGATACTGTTTTGATTATTAACTGACATATAGTGCCTTTAGGTTTTCACATTGTTTAATATACATTATCACATTTGAACCTTAACCCTTAGGTAAATACTACAGATTTGTGTTTTACAAATGAAGAATCTGAATCACAGGGTGGAATGACTTGCCTTTAGTCCTATAGCTAGTAAATGTCAGAAGTAGGAATTGAACAATCCCAGATGGTTCATCTAGAGTTGCTTCTGGGACGGTAGGATTAGTCCAGATTGTAGAAGACCTTGAATGATAGGCGAAGGAGTTCAGCCTTTATTCTGTAGGCATGTGAGAGGGATTCAGAAGTTGTTCAAAATATAAAAGTTGTTATCCTTTACTGTGTTTTTATAGCTTTTGATAATGATAAGAACATAATGAGTCATAATGAGTCTATAGTACTCACTAGTGTTTTTGAGGGTTCCAGTCATTGGATCCTTAAAGGAAATCTTGCGAAAAGAATGATAATTGTATTAAAAAAAAGAATAATTGACATCTGTATAGCACCATTAAATTATGTGAAGGGCTGTACAGATATTACTTCATTTGATCCTCTTAACACTATTGTGAAATATAGGTATTATTATGCTCATATTATAAAATAGGAAACTGAAGTTCAGAAGATCCCAAGATCATATAGCTCTTAAGTATCAGATGTAGGATAAGAACCTGAATCTTTCCTGTCTATAAGAAATCCAGCACTCTTTCTATTACATGAACAAGACTTTGAGATTAGATAATCTTGGAATGTTGTTGAGAAATTATTACTTAATATATATGTTCATAGATACATATATACAAACATATGTGTGCATATGTGTAGGACAGACAATATGGCATAGAGAGTAGAAAATTGAGATGACATAGTGGGTAGAAAACTGGTCTGGAAGACCTTGGTCCAATTCTGTCTTTGGTCCATGCTAGCTGTGTGACCCTGGGCAAGTCACCTGTTATTTCAGTCTCCCAGGCAATGCAGTTATCAGGTTGTATTAGAGGCAGCTAGAGCACTGGGCCTGGAGTTAGGAAGGTCTGAATTCAAATTTGTCCTCAGACATTTACTAGTGATATGTCCCTGGGCAAGTCATTTCATCTTTGCCTCAGTTTCTTTAGCTGTAAAATGGGAATAATAAGGATACTACCTTCCAAAGTTGTTGGATCAGATGAAATAATATTTAGACAAAAAGCTTAGCTAGCACAGACCTTACAGCATATTGGGCACTATATAAATTTTAGCTACTGTTACGATGATGATGATGATGATGATGATGATGTTGCAGATGATGAATTGGTACAGAGAGTTTTTGCCCTGGGAATTCACTATGCCAGTAAAGTCACAGATATAGAGCAAATACAAACATTATCAGGTTGGGTTAAAGTATGTGTTTACTTAGCATCCAAGTTTTTGTGAAGCCTAAGATAAATATCATTTGTTAGTGGCAAAAATTCTGTGTCCAGCAATGGTTGGAAGCAGATTTTTCTCTCTTGCACTATTGTTCACGTGTAGGCACGACTAGGTGACCTTAGAGGTCCTTTCCGATTCTGAGATGTTGTAATTCTGTGATTCTGTGATCCTTGTCTAATAGAACAGAGCTTGGCACGTCTCTGTGGTCATGTCACCATGGTACCCAGAAGTTTTATTGTAGCTCCTTTATTTTCAGTGCAGTCTTTCCTGAAATTCTGTTTTTCTCCCTCACTTATGTTTTACTGTTGAAATAATTTGAAAAGAAGTGAGACAGCTTCTATGTGGGCAGCAGTTGGTGAATTATTCTGTGTGTTTCTCAGTTTCCACTGCACCTAACCCAGCTCAGGCCTCAGTTTTGAAGGAGGAAAAAGGGGATTGCATTGGGCAAAAGGAGGGGGGACAATGGTCCCTGAAGCATTTTTCACCTCCCCAGTTTGATCCAAGAAAAGCTCCTGGGCACATATGCTAAACTTTCTCCTTGAGATTTTTCTGAATGTCTTCAGAACTTTAGTGTACCAAAGCCTAGAAACATGATGCTTTTTGTTCTTTAAATTTTTTTTCCTTGTTTTGCTTCTCTTTATTTGATTATTGTGATTGTTTGTATCTTTCTTCTTTTGACTTGTCTGCGTCTGATACACCAGTTTCTGCAGTCTCTTAGGTACTGACTGAAAAGCCCTTGAGAACATATAGGAAATGCCTAAAATTAGCTTGTTTTCAGTATTAAACATATCCTAGTGGCAGAACAGCAATTAACTTTTATAAGCTTGAATTTAGATGCTTACTTGTTCCCTCACCATCCCCACACTAGGAAATAACTGAGCAATTGATGGTTTAAATGTTGCAAATTTTTATCTAATAAAGTTGTTAGGCTACATTGCTGAGGAGTTTTTCCATTCACTGGGAATACTGACACTTTTTTCCTTTGGTTCCCTCTTCAGTGTGATATATTTTATATGTAGTTTTAAGACAGGTTCATGCTGTAAGGTTGGAGCCAAAGGGCTTGTTATAACACCAAATTTACTAGTGAGAGAGAACCAGAATGGACATCTGAGCCTTTAGCTTTGATTATACTTTGAGTTCTACAAAGTTATCCATAGGGCAATACATAGCTTCTTGTCAGGGTGCTGTATTAGAAACGTACTTTTTTTTTTTAAGGGCACAGAGGGATAATTTAATTCTTGGTACCTTAGGCTTGATATGCGCTTCATGAGAGAAAACCAGATCAGAATGGACTAAATAAATGACATTTGGTAATGTGGATCTCAACTCACAGTTTATTCAGAGGTGAAGGATTCTCTAAACAAGGATCTGTTCCTGTGCCCATTTTTACTCTTATGCAAGTGCCAAAGTATCTTTCTTTAGCTATATAACAGTTGTTCTAGAGTTTTAGGCTAGGAGGGATCTTAGCAAATATCAGGATTCCCTTTCCTTAACTGCCCTTGATCCTATTTTAAAGGGAAAGGTTCTGATTTAGAAAACAGAGGTGACTTGCTCACGATTACTCAGAAGCAGAGCTGGAATTTGAATCCACCTAGTCTATTCCAAGTCCAGGGGTCTGTCCACTATCGCGTATTGCCTTTCTAAGACAAGGAGGTAGGATGGATTGCTTCTCAACTTGACAGGAAGATAAATATTGCTTCCAGTTTCTTTTAGCTGAACCTTTCATTACTCCACGTAAAGGGTTGTTTTCTAGGAGTTGTAATGCAAAGATGAATCATTTATCTGGGAATGTGAGAATGAAATTCCATTTAGGAAGACTTTATCAAGTGCCTATAAGGTATACAAATTAGGGGCTTAATAAATGAATGGAGAAGGCATAGGCTGAAAGCTGTGCATATGGAAGGCATACCTACATGAAAGAGATTACAGCCTCATTGGAGTATAAAGGAAACGACATAAAAACAATCCCTTTCTTAAGAACTTACTTCTTCTAAAAAGATACAACATGTATCCAGATAGAGGTGTAGTAGACTGGAAGGATACACCCAAGTAAGAGTGTGGGGTTTTTTAAATGCTGGGTTCTAGAGTTTTATGTGTTATCCTACAAGTGCAAGGGAGGCCCTGGAAGTTTTTGAATGAGAGAGTGACATGGTCCAAACTGTGTTTTAGGAAGATTAATTTTTTCATTTGTGAGAAAGAGTGACTACCGTGGACTTGGCTGGTTGGATTAAACCATTGCTGAGGAGGTCATAGAATTATGTATAATGAACTAAATTGAGATATCCACTCAGGATAGGGCAGCAAATGGTTGTTTTCTCTGCTCTTAAAAAAATACATTCTTGCTTATTTTGGTAATGAGCAGTATTTAACAATTTTCATAGAATATTCTTCTGAATATCTGTCCTAAATGTTCAGTTCAGCTAAGTACTATGCCTCCCCCCTCCCATTTTTAGTGTAAATAGCAGTTGATAGGCTGGAAAAGAGATCAAACCGTTACAGATTTAGTGCTGGAAGGAACCTTAGAGGCCAGCTAGTCCAACTCCCTAATTTTACAGATGTGGAAACTGAGGCACATATTGGTTAAGTGACTTGCCTAAGGTCATACAGGCAGAGGGAGGATTTGAATCAGGGTTGTCCCGGAGCCAGCTTGAAACTTGTAAGCTGATTGTTAAATTTTCATTTTAAACATTGGAAATCAGCAAATGCTACAAATTAGGGTTTAAGTTTTTTTTTTTTTTAACATTGTTTTGTTGATTGTCTAGACTGGAGTGCTAGAAAAAATGTTAATAATACAGATTAAAATTGAAAGTGTGTCGGTACTTTTTTTTTGAGAGCCAGTTGTTAAACATTTGTAAGCATACCTTGATTTGAACTCTCAAATATAGCAGTCTTTCTTCTGGACTGATTTTGAAATCAAGAGGACCTGGGTTCAAGTTCTCCATGAAACATACAAGCTGTGTGTCAGGGCTATTTCCAGTCATCCTGATTTATATGTTGCCACTGGACCCAGATGGCTCTGGAGGCACCCTCCCTCACTTAAATCCAATTCACTTTCATGTCATGGCATCGCCTCCCTGATGTCATGGTTATCTTCTAGAAAGAAGGACAAACAACAGCAAGCTATGTGACCATGGGAAAGTCATTTGACCTGTCCTTGTTTCAGGCAACTCTCCAAGTCTCTAAGTTATAGCTTAGTTTCATATCTTCATTGATGAGGAGACTTCCTTACATCATTGAGAGTGAGAAAGAGAGGGAAGAAAGGGAGGGAAGGAGAAAAGGAGAGAAAATGAACAAACAGTTGATTAATTCTTCTTCCTAACCATTTCCATGGACATATTGGAAAATTGTTATTCTTTTAGTGAGAGGTTGAATTCTTTACCAATTTAATTCCTGTCCAGCTTTTAAAGTCTCACTTGGATGTCACTCCAGTGAAATCAGTCAGCAAGCATTTATTAAGCACTTACTATGTGCCAGGCACTGTGTAAGCATAGGAGATACAAAGGCAAAAAAACCCATCCAAAGGAAACCCATCCATCTGCTCTCAAAGACCATATAGTCTACTGAGTTAGGCAACATTTTAATACATAAATACAAGTAAGATGCACACACATATGATATGAAAGTCATCTGAAAGGGGAAAGCGTTAAGAGCTGGAGGGACCTGAAAAGGTATCCTGAAAGAAGGTAGAATTTGAACTGAAACATGAAGGAAGCTAGGGGATTTTAAGAGGTGGACGTGAGGGTGCAGAGCATTCCAGGCATAATGGAGAGTCAATGCAAAGGCAAGGAGACTGGAAATGGAGTGTTTTATTTGAGGAACTTCAGGTAGGCCACACAGTGTCATTGAATCATAGAGTACATGAAGGGGGTAAGGAAGGTGTAATAGCATTGGAAAGATAGGAATGGGACAAGTTAAAAAGAATTTTAAATTTCAAACAGAGTTTACATTTGATCTTTAAGATAATAGGGAATCACTGGAGCCCCTTGAACAGGGTGATATGGCTAGAACTGTGCTTTGTAAAAATCACCTTGGCAGCTGAGTGGAGGATGAATTGGAGTGGAGAGAGATTTAGCAGGTAGACCCATTAGAAGGCTCTTGTAGTAGTACAGAAGAAAGGTGATGAGGGCCTGAACTAGGGCTTTGGTTAAATGACCAGGGAGGAAGAGATATATATGGTAGATATTGTTAAGGTAGGAATGACAGAATTTGAAAATGGATTGCATATGTGAGGTAAGAATGAATAAGTAGTCAAGGATGATACTGAGATTGTGAGCCTGGATGACTGGGAGGATGATGGTGTCCTTGACAGTGATAGAGAAATTCTGAAGTGGGGAGAGAGGGTTTGAGGAGAAAGGTATTAAGTTTCAGTGTGGACTTGTTGAGTTTGAGAATGCCTACAGCATATCCAGTTTTATTTGTCGAAGAGGTAATTGAAGATGTGTTGACTATTGCTCAGTGGAGAGACTGGGGCTGGATATGTACTTCTGGGAATCTGCATAGAGATATTTGAACTCATGGGAGCTGATGAGATCACCAAGTGAGGCAGTATAGAATGAAAAGAGAAAGGAGCATAGGTCCAAGCCTTGGGACATACCCACTGTTTTAGGACATGACATGGATGAGGAACCAGAAGACTGAAAAAGAACAGTCTGATAGGTGGGAAGAGAACCAGGAAAGAGAGTGTCACACAAACTTAGAAAGGAGAGAGTATCCAGAAGGAAAAAGTGATTGATTGGCAATGTCACATGTTGTGGAGAAGTCAAGGAGGATCAGGACTGAAAAAAAAAAGACCAGTAGATTTGGTAATTAATACACCATTGGTAACTTTGGAGAGAGCAGTTTCAGTTGAATGATGAGGTCAGAAGCCTGATTGTAGAGAGTTTGGAAGAGAGTGAGAGGAGAGGAAGTGAAGACACTTACTGTAGATGGCTTTCTCAAGGAGTTTAACTAGAAGGGTAGGAGGAATTCAGGACAAGAGCTAGTAAAATTGGTAGGATCAAATTGATGCTGACTGAATTTATCATTCTTTTTTCTGTACTGTAGTTATTTGTGTATTGTATCATCCTAACTAGATTATAAGTTCTGTGAGGGTGGGGACCTCTTTTAAAATAAAATTGAATTTTAAAAATATTTTGAAGGAAGGAAAAAAAGCATTTATTAAATACCTACTCTGTGCCAGGTAGGAGGCAGTTAGGTGGCTTAGTGAACAGAGTGCTGAATCTGGAATCAAGAAGACCTGAGTTCAAATCTGGCCTCAGACATTTACTAGCTGTGTGACCTTGGGCAAGTCATTTAACCTGTTTGCCTTAATCCACGGGAGAAGGAGATGGCAAACCATTCCAGTACCTTTGCCAAGAAAACCCCATGGACAGTATGGTCCACAAGGTGATGAAGAGTTGGCCGGGACTGAACTACTGAACAGCAACATGTGTGAGTCACTGTGCCTTAAGCACACACTGTCTTTCCTCTCTCTCTCTCCCTCTCTCCATATACACACACACACACATATATATATGTATATATGTAATTTGATACCACATTTCTGAGGTAAATGCTGTTATTTTCCCTATTTTACAGTTGAGGAAAATGAGGCAGATAGGGTTAAGTGATTTGCCTAGGGGCACACAGCAAGTAAGTGTCTGAACTCAGGTCTTCCTGACTTCAAGCCTAGCTGCTCTTATCTGCTTCACTACCTTGCTGTTTCTATGGGAAGATTAAGTACCCTTTGATGAGTTAAAAAAAAAAATCAGAAATTCTTTGGGCAAATATTGTAGTGTCTTGCCTTTTATACAGCATTTCACAGTTTAAAAAACACTTTTATATACATTGTCTTTTTGGATAATCAGAGTGTCCCAGTGAAGTAGGTAGTTTATTTATGTTATTATCTTGGGGATGACAAAAGTTAGGGTCATGCGGGCTAAATAACTTGTCACCTATCTGGTGAGTGGCAGAAGGATGATTTGAACATAGATTTCTTAGTACAAGTCCAGAGAGCATCTCATTATACCATGTAGCCTTTCATTAAAATAGTAATGTGATCATCCCCACTGTCACATAATAAACTTTCCAGTGTCCACATTCATTTAAAAGATAATTTCATAAATAACGCTGAACTTATTATACTAGGAACTTACTTTCTAAAAATGCAATCTTAATTGATATGGATTATTCTCTTTAAAAGTTTACGTAATAACCTAAGAGCCAGAAATCTAGTACATTTTTTGATGAGGTATCAGTGACCTGGGGTTCTCTAGAGGCTTTCTATGATCCCCTGACCTAGTTGAGGAACCTTTTAGTGCATCTCTCAGCTCTGAGAATGAAAATGTTTATGAATGTTATACATAGAAAATCAATAACCTTGAGGCTGCACCACCATTCCATTCAGAGTTGAGGAAACAGACAGGGTAATGGAGAACTACTGATATTTGCATTTTCATCTCATTCATTTTTTTTTCCAAGTGCTGTTCTGGATACCTTGTACTATCTTCTAATTTAAATTGCGTGGGCGATTATGACTGGACTGTGGAATCCTCACCAAAGATTTGACCTTTTTTCTTGGTGGCTTTTGTGATGACATTCATTTAGCTGACTTTGCCTCAACCTAGAAGTTACTCTGAATTAAAAAAAAATTCATTCTACTTGTCAATTGTTTTTTGTCTTTAAGTGTTCTGCATAAAATAATGTGTGCATATGATACTTAAGACAATGACTTTTTCACAGTTTGAGAAATAGGATTGCCTAAGATACATGCAGTAGAATGCTCATATTTTATATGGGAGGAGTAGTGATAATTCTCCATTTGAAAGTGGCTGTGAATGCCTCAAGCAGCCATTTGCTGGATTCAAGAGAATTTTTTATTTTATTTTATTTTATTTTTTGCTCAATGTCTGAGTTTTCTTCATGCCAGTTTTCTTCTTGGGGCTGTTTGGAAGTTTGAAAGAATATTGTTCCCACAGAATACAGTTTCCCTTTATCCGCTCTGACTGTTTTGATATAGTCATCAACAGTTACTGATTCCTTATTTTGGCCAAGACATCATGAGTTTCATCTCCCTCATCCTGTACCCCTCACCTCCAAGTAATTAAAAAAAATCTTAACTGAGAAGTGTAGTTCTGTTATTCTCCTCTGAGTGGTATGGAAATAGATATACCTTTTTAAAGTGTGTCAGGGTGGTTAGTAGTTGCTTTTGAAAGTTAGTGCAAGACGTTTATGTAAAGGCCTCCTCTGGGTCTATGAGGAAGGAATAATGGCTAAGGTTTATGGGGAGGGTGTTGCTATTTGTAAAGTGCATTCCATGTCATAGTCTTGTGAGATAAGCAAGTTATCCTGTTGTTGTATTATGAAATAAAAATTATTATCCTTATTTTATAAAAGAGGGAATGAGGCATGAGAATTTATGACTTGTTCAAGATCACACAGCTAGTAAGTGATAGAGCCAGGATGACGCCAGGCCATCTGTCTTCCAAGTCCAGGTTTCTTTTCAGTCTACTATTTTTATTGCCTTTCTACAAATTAAATATTAAGAGTATAGAGGGAAGGATGTTGTACCAGGGGCAAGGATTCTAGTTCTAGGTCTGTCACTACTGTGTGCTCATGGGCATGTTCTTTCACATCTCTGGGCTTCAGTTCCTCATGTGCAAAATAAAGGTATTGTCAGAACAATGACTTTATTTTGCCTCTTTTTGTGTCCCATGTGCTTAGCACACTGCCTGGAATATAGTAAGTACTTCATAAATGCTTAATAAAGCTTGCACTTTAGTAAGGGAGAAAGGAAAAATACGTATTGCACATTATTTCCATTTTTTCCTTAAAGCAGAATAAGACACAATAAACTTCAGTTTTCTTTTCTAAAATTTAGACAGTGTTCTCTCTACAATCCAAGAACAAGTCTATTAAAGAACTAAAGATAGAACATCAGCAGGAAAAAGCAAGATCTAAATCCATGAGTCTTTGTTACTTCGGTTTTGAGAATGGAAAGTGATTATATTCATGGCTTCTGCCTTGATCAAAACTATTGCTAAGTAAATATTTTTGCTAAGCCATATGTGTAAAATGCAAGACTTGTAAAAATGTAAGCATGTTTTCATTGATCAATGTTGGAGCTAGTAGTGTAGTACAGTGAAGGTCCAAAATGGGAAGGTGGTTTAAGGTCAGAAAAATTGAGTGGAAGAAAAACTCGAAGTAGGAGGTAACTGAGTTTTAGCTTGTCTTGTGCTCCTATTTTGTTACTGTCTTACTTAGTTAGAAGAAGATAAAGGGAAGAGGACATATGGCCTTTTATAAGGATGTTTTCCCAACTTTTTGTATTTTGGTTACATTGCCTATTTCCTTATAGAAAAGAGATGACACAAATTTTAACATAACTGTCTTTTCTTGTGAAGGGGAAAATACACAATACGAATTTGGTTTTATGTATTGATGTATATATTAAAGTGGCCCTGGTGAGGTTGATGTATTTTTCCCCTTTTTCTCTAACATGTTAATTGATTTTGAAATTCTTTCTATATATGTGGTGGTGGTATTTAAAAACCAGTAAATCATAGAGAATTTTTATTGCTAAAAAAGTATCTTATTTTGTATTAATACTTTTTTCTTTCAAAATTTCTTTTACTTTTATCTTCTGTCAGTGAAAAATGACCTAATTTTTAAACGGTTAAAGTAATTATGGTCAAGAGGGGACTGAAGATGTATGTATGAGAGATTGTATGAGCTCATTTAGATGGTATAAGTGAGTTCAAGTCTCCACACCCAGAAGAATTACATTCCAGAGTACTCAAAGAATTTGTAGATATAATCATAGAACTAGGCAGTTTTTGAAGATTCATGAAGAATTAGAGAGGTGACAGAAGACCACACAGAAGTGTTTCCAAAATTTCTAGGTTCAGAACCTGGGCCCAGTAGCCTGATGCTGATCCTCTGCAAAATCTAGATCAGATTTTAAAATTGATGACTTGTGATCTCTTAGCAAAGAAAATGGTTATGACAGGAAAGCATGAAAATATGAACTCACTAAAAATGTCATGCCACTCTGGATATGATTGTTGTTATAATAGGTGACATAAATATTGTAGACCTAATATAGTTAAATTTCAGGAAGACATTTAGTAGAGTCTCAATATTTTGGAGAATGTGGTGTAGTAATTTGGATTTATGATATGATAGTTAGAAAGACTTGTGGCTTGTTCAGCAATCATGCCCAAAGAATAGTAATGAATAAATTGATGATAACATAGATAGAGGTCTTTAGTGGGATACCACAGGGGGAGCACATAGAAAGAATGTTTATATCATAGTTGTGGATTATATAAATTTGGGAAGGATAATTAACATATTAGATGATAGTCAAGATTGAAAAAGATTTTCATAGGTTGACACTATGGGCCTAAACCGAAGAGTGAGATTAAATAGAGGTTAATGTAAGTGTACTTTGAGCAGCTATTTGAGCCTTACCTCCAAGGTCACCTGCTCTTATGAATATATCCTTTATGTACCTATTTATTTACTTATTGTCTCCTCCATTAGTATATAAGCTCCTTGAGGGCAGGAACTCTTTTTGTGTTTTTTTCTTTCTTTTTTATATTCTTTTTGCCTGTCTTTGTGCCAGCACCTAGCTCAATGCCTGAGACATAGTAAAACACCTAATAAATAATTTTTGATGGTTTGATTAAAAAAGATGAACTACAAAAATTAGGATGAGAGAGATCAGGATTGATAATATTTATTTGAAAAATGATATTAAGATTGGTTAACTTCAGTCTCATTATGAACCAGTCAATCAAAAAAGAACAACAACAAAAACCCAAACCCCCTAAATTCCTGAAACAAATGTGGTCTTAATTTGCATTAGTAGAAATGTAATGTCTGGACAAGGGATGTAATGTTCTTGGTATTCTGCACGTGTCCAATCACATTTGGAGCTTTTGTTCTATTATGTTGTTTAGTCATGTCTGACTCTTTGTGACCCCAGTTGGGGTTTTCTTGGCAAAGATACTGTAGTGGTTTGCCATTTCTTTCTCAAACTGAGGAAACTGAGGCAAATAGGGATAAGTGACTTGCCCAGAGTCACACAGATAGTAAGTGTCTGAGGCCAGAGTTGAACTCAAGCAGATAAGTCTTCCTGACTCCAGGCTGGGCACTGTGCAGTATGGCATCTAGCTGCCACTTGCTCCTTTATAGACACTGTATTTTAAAAGGGAGATTAGTGAACTGGAAGTAGTCAAAAAAAAATTGCCCAGAATCATGAAGGCTTTGAAATGGTGTTCCAGATCCAAGGGAGAATGATGGGAGATTTCGTCTTGTGCTTCAGTTCCTTCATCAGCAAAATGGATTGATTGGATTAGATGATCTCTAAATTTCCTTTTAGTTCTAAATCTAATATTTTGGAAAAGAAAAGATAATGGGGATCTGATACTGGTTTTCTAATATTTGAAGGGTTATCATTTGGAAAGTAGTATTACATATATTCTTTGTAGGTCCAGGGAGCAGATCTGGGACCATTATAATAATTAGGTAGATTTTTGACTAAACTATTCATGCAATAGACATTTACTAAGTATTCAGCTACGTGCATAGTATGGTCCTAGGTACTAGGGACACATCCCATGGCCTTTAGTTATTTGTACAGTTATTCCTTCCACATGGGGATGGGGTTTAGAGGTTTTGTGCCCCCCTTCCCGCATCTGGAAAATCCGCGTAAAATTTTTTGATACCCCTCCCCAGCTTCATACCAGAGAAGAAATCTGGATTTTTTTTTTTGCTTTTATGAGGTATTTACAGTACCTTATTGTAAAATTTGGGTTTAAGTATTTGTTCATAAACTCTGTGTCATCTGCTGGCCTTCGTGTGTTGTTTGCAGCTTCTTTAAAACGTCCCCAAAATTCCCATTTAATTTTTCATGCTGACCCATTAATATATTGAAACCGTGATGGGGAAAGTCATAATGTGGAAAGGATAACTGTATTTTATTGGGGAAGGGAAGGGAAAGCATGTGCGTGCATGCGTGTGTGTGTGAGAGAGGCAGAGGCAGACAATTACAAGTTGGCAGGGAGAGGAGCAAAAGAAGGATCTAGACAAAGTACTCTAAAACATTTGTGGAGAAAGTCCAAATTTAAGTCTTAGGAGCATGAAGGAATGCTTCATGGAAGAGGTAGTATCTGAACTGAGTGCTTGTGGGAGTGCGATGAGGAGGAAGTATATTCCAGGCATGTGAACTAGCCTTCAAGGATGTATGGAAGTGGCAGGTTGATTTTAGGGAAAAACTAATTGTTCAGGATGGTTGGAAAGGAGAGCAATATGAAGTAAAGTTGTAAAAGTAGATTGGAATTAAATTGTGGAAGACCTTAAATTCCAAACTGAGGATTTTGTATTTTTTTCCTGGAAACAAATAGAGTCACTGAAAGTTTTGAGTCAGAGTTGGATGGTGGGATTAAGAGGGTCATTTTAAATACTGTGTGAAGGATAATTTGGAGAGGGAAAAAGATGCATGGCAAGTTGTCCAGTTAGGAGTGTACTACCGGTAACTCAGTTCAGATGTGATGTGGGCTTAAAATAGGTGTCCTTAGTGCAAGTGGAGAGAAAGATAAGAGATATTTTCTAGATAGAATTAGCAGTTAAAGGTCAGATTCTTTTATATACTTTCATATGAACAGAGCAGAGACTTCTATATCCTTAGTTCCAGTCTTTCAGTTCTGATTCTGTGCCCTCAATTACTCAAGTTTGATCATTTTGTTGTACTTAGCATTGTTGTCATATCATTTAATGCTTTATCTTGGATGTTGGTTAGGAACTCTGGAGACACAGATGCCAGTGAGAGGTGATGAATGCTAGAACTTATTGTGATGGCAGTTTAAGTGAAGAGAAGGGGACAGATTCAAGAGAAACTATGTAGGTAGAGTTGTCAGGAGTTAGCAAGTGATTAAATGTGAGTGGGGCGCCGTGGGGGGGGGGGGGTGGAGCCAAGATGCCGTAGCAAAAGCAATGACTTGCTTGAGCTCTCCCCCAAACCCCTCCAAATGTCTATAAGAAAATGACTCTAAACAAATTCTAAAGCAGCAGAACTCACGAAAAGACAGAGTGAAACAAATTTCCAGCCCAAGATAACCTGGATGGTTGATCAGAAAGTTATATGGCTCCAGTCTGGGAGAGGAGCGGAGTTCGATGTGGGCACATAGGCCACAGCAAACCTGGAGCAGGCCTCGGGTGACTGAATCGCAGGCAGCTGTGGCGGTTTCTAGATTTCTCAACCCATGAACGCCAAAGACAACTTAGAAGGTCTGTTTCTGCGGTGGTGAGAGAGAAGCATGGTGAGGTTCCAGCCCCATTCTCCTAGCTTGGCTCCGGGGTGGTGGCTGCCTCCTGAGCACAGACTGAGGAGGAATCCAGTGGCTGATCAGAGCGGGATTGCAGGGATCTCTCTGCTAGTACAGGATTCTCTTGCTTTGCCTGGGCGTGGATCTGGGTCACAGTTCTGGGTAGCGGCCCTAGAGAGAGGAGGAGCGCTGGCATGGTGGAACTTGTAGTGGCTGTGGAGAGGAAATCTTCCTCACAGTTCCAAGACAGAAAAGAGTGCTCATAGACCAGAGCACAGGCTAGGAAAGGAATAAACACCTCGCCCTTGATCATAACACCTTGGAAGAACTGAAAGTTTACAGGTCCCTAGAAGTATCTCTGAAAACAGCTGCACAAAACCCCTGAAGCTTGGGACAGTACATTCTCCACACTGGAAGCAAACCCCTACCTTAACAAAGAGTTTATAACTCAAATAATTGGCTGGGATTGTGAGCAGGCAGTGCGAAAAGAGTCAGATTATATTATCTTTGGTGACAAAGAAGGTCAAAACACACAACCAGAAGAAAACAACGAAACCAAAGCTCCTACGTCCAAAGCCTCCAAGAAAAATATGAATTGATCCCAGGCCATGGAAGAGCTCAAAAAGGATTTTGAGAAGCAAGTAAGAGAAGTAGAGGAAAAACTGAGAGTGATGCTAAAGGAGACCCCCAAAAAATACTGAAGAAAATAACACCTTAAAAAATAGCCTAACCCAAATGGCAAAAGAGATCCAAACAGCCAGTGGGGAGAAGAATGCCCTAAAAAGCAAAATTGACCAAATGGAAAAGGAAGTCCAAAAGCTTACTGAAGAAAATACTTCCTTAAAAATTAGAATGGAGCAACTGGAAGCTAGTGACAATTTGAGAAATCAAGGTACTGTAACACTAATCCGAAGGAATGAAAAGATAGAAGAGAATGTGAAATATCTCATTGGAAAAACAACCGACCTGGAAAATAGATCCAGGAGAGAGAATTTAAAAATTATTGGACTATCTGAAAGCCATGATCAAAAAAAAAGCCTAGACATCATCTTTCAAGAAACGATCAAGGAAAACTGCCCTGATATTTTAGAACCAGAGGGCAAAATAGAAATTGAAAGAATCCACCGATCACCTCCTGCAAGAGATCCCCAAAGGAAAACCCTTAGGAATATTGTAGCCAAATTCCAGAGTTCCCAGGTCAAGGAGAAAATATTGCAAGCAGCCAGAAAGAAACAGTTCAAGTATTGTGGAAACACAATTAGGATAACACAAGATTTAGCTGCTTCTACATTAAGAGGCTGGAGGGCATGGAGTATGATATTCCAGAGGGCAAAGGAGATAGGACTACAACCTAGAATCACCTACCCAGCAAAAGTGAGTATAATCCTTCAGGGTAAAAAATGCTCATTCAATGAAATAATAAGGGACTTTCAAGCATTCCTGAGGAAAAGACCAGAGCTGAATAGAAAATGTGACTTTCAAATACAAGACTCAAGTGAAATGTGGAAGTGGTAAACAGGAAAGAGAAATCATAAGAAACTTATTAAGGTGGAACTGTTTACATTCCTGCAGGGAAAGATGATATTTGTAAATCATGAGTCCTTTGTCAGTATTAGGGTAGTGGGAGGGAAAAAAAATCATATATATGTACAGATAGATAGAGGGCACAGGGTGAGTTGAAGATGAAGGAGTGATATCCGGAAAATAAAATTAAGGGGTGAGAGAGGATTATACTGGGAGAAGGAGAAAGGGAGAAATAGAATAGGGTAAATTATCTCACATGAAACAGACAAGAAAAGACTTTTACAGTGGAGGGGAAATGGGGGAAGGTGAGAGGGAATGAGTGAATCTTATTCTCATAGGATTTGGCTTAAGGAGGGAATAACATACACAATGGGGTATGGAAATCTATCTTACCCTACAGGAAAATAAGGGGGGAAGGGGACAAGAGCAAGGGGTTGATAGAGGGGAGGGCAGATTGGGGGAAGGGATAATCAAAAGCAAACACTTCTGAGGAGGGACAGGGTCAAAAGAGATAATAGAATAAATGAGGGGTAGGATAGGATGAAGGGAAATACAGTTTTTCACAGCATGACTACTCTGGAAGTGTTTTGCATGACTACATATCTATAATCTGTATTGAGATGCTTGCCTTTTCAATGAGGTGGGTAGGGAGGGAGGGAGAAAATTTGTAACCCAAAGTTTTAAAAACACATGTTAAAAATAAAAAAAAAGTAAATATTGGGACATCAGAGACAGAGAGAGAGAGAGAGAGAGAGAGAGAGAGAGAGAGAGAGAGAGAGAAAGAGAAAGAAAAGAAAGGGTTAAAGATAATTGAAGTTTTGAGTCTGGGTAATCAGGAGCATGAAAGTAGAATATAAAAAGTAGGGAAGTTGTTTGGAAGGGTAGATTTTTGGGGCAAAATGATAAGTTCTGTTTGGTATGTGTTTCATTTGACATGTTGCAAAGATATTCCGGAGGCCATGTCTAGCAGGCAGATAGGGTTAGTGGGACTCAAACTCAGGGGAGAGATTGGGTTTGGATTTATAGATTTTGGAGTCATTTGCATAGCTATAATAAAGTCACATACTTTGATGAGATCACTAAAGAGATTGTAGAAATAGAAAAAGACTAAGGACAAAGTCTTGGGGGATATTCTCCCTTAGGGAGTCAAAAATCCCTTAGGGAGTTGAATATTAATTAAACACTTTGTGCTAGGCAGTCTGCTAAGTACTGGGGATAGCAAGGAAAGGTAAAAATTATTGTTTTCAAAGAGCTCACAGTCTAATAGGGGAAACAACATTAAAACAACTATATACTAACAAGGTATATACAGGAAAAATTAGAAATAATCAACAGAAGGAAGGCACTAGAATTAAAGGATATTAAGAAAGGCTTCCTGTAATGGTGGAATTTTAGCCGGGACTTGAAGGAAGCCAGGGAAGCCAAGAAGCAAATATGAGGAGGGAGAGCTCTCCAGGTATTAAGGCCTACCAGTGAAAATGCCTGAAACTGGGAGATGCAATGTCTTGTTTGAGTATTAGCAAGGAGGTCAGTGTCACTGGTTTAAAGAGTACATGGGGGTGGGACAAGGTATAAGAAGACTGTA
Organism: Vombatus ursinus; assembly: GCF_900497805.2. Classification (NCBI taxonomy): domain Eukaryota; kingdom Metazoa; phylum Chordata; class Mammalia; order Diprotodontia; family Vombatidae; genus Vombatus; species Vombatus ursinus. The sequence goes on from NW_020954590.1 coordinate 64,782,215, forward strand.
AATGTAGGGACGGGATGCAGGTTATCAAGGGCTTTGAATGCCAAGTAGGATTTGACACTTGATCCTGGAGGTGTTAGGGAGCCACATAGTTTACTGAGTAGTGAGGAGTGATATGGTCAGATCTGTGCTTTTAGGAAGATCGTGTTAGCAGCTGAATGTAATATGATTTGGAGTGGAGAGAGTCTTGTGGTAGGCAGATAAACTAGCAGGCTGTTGTAGTAGACTAGGTGTGAGGAGATGAGGGCTTGCACAACCAGAGCTGTGGCAGTGTCAGAGCAGAGAAAGAGGCATACTGGAGAAATGCTGCAAAGGTAAAATTGACAGGCCTTGGCCACGTATTGGATATGGGCAGTGAGGAGAGTGAGGAGTCCTGAATGATATCTTTATTGTGAGCCTGGGTGACTAAGAGGATGCTGATACCCTCAACACTAATAGGGGGAACGTTGGGAAGTAGGGGAGATTTTTTTGGGAAGACCTGAATTCAAAGTTGAATCACAGACACTGGATAGCTGTGTGGTATTGGGCATATCACTTAACACCCATTTTCATCAGTTTCACCAACTCAGTTTTGGACATGTTGAGTTTAAAGTATCTGTGGGTCATCCAGTTTGAGATGTCCAAAAGATAGTTGGAGATAACAAATCTGGAGAACAGAAGAGCATTTAGGGCTTATTCAGTAGATTTGAGAATCATCTGCATAGAAATGATAATTGAATCCATGAGAATTGACAAAATTGTCAAATGAAATACAAGAGGAGAAGAGAAGTGGGCCACAGACAATCCTGTGGGACACTTAGCATAGGGAATGGGAGAAGGATCATTAGTAAAAGAATCCTGGAAGGAATTATCAGAGAAGTAGTAGAACAAGGAGAAAGCAATATATTTGAGAACTTGTTTGTTGTATCTAATGCTGCAGAATAGTCAAGAATGATGAAAGTGTCTAAGAGACAAGTTTATTTGGTTTAGCTGTAATTGGTGACCTTGGCAAGGGCAGTTACAGTAGAGTGGTAGTATTGGAAGCCTGACTGCAGAGTTTAAAAAGTGAGTGAGGGGCAACTAGGTGGTGCAGTGAATAGCGCGCTGGCCTCGGAGTTAGGAGAACCTGAGTTCAAATCCAGCCTCAGACACTTAACACTTATCAGCTGTGTGACCCTGGGCAAGTCACTTAACCCCGATTGCCTCACCAAAAAGTAAAAAAAATACCAAAAAAAAAAAGTGAGTGAATGGTGAGGAAGTGCAAGTTACAAGTGAAGATGACCCTTTCAAAACTTTTAGCAATGAAGGGGAAGGAGAAAGAGGACGATAGCTTGAAGGGATAAAAGAGGGAAGCAAACATGCTTTTTAAAAATTTTACATATGTATATATACACACATATATATATATATATATACACACACACACACACACATATATATTTTTCATAGGGAGACAGTACAACATATTTGGAGAAGGTAGCACAGGAATGCAGCCAGTGGAGAGGGTGAATAAAGAATTGCTATGTAGCAGAAAGGGGCCATTTGAAGTTAGCTTGCATGGACTTATAATGAGTTCAATCACTGTGGTTTCAGTTTCTGGAGGGGAGCATGTGGATTCTGGGGTTTAATAGGGTGGAGATTGCAGGAGAACAGAGGGGCAAAGGGATTCAAGAATAATCCACAGTTCTTTGTTGAAATAACTGATTAGAGGATCAAGACTGTTTAATGGGAAGGCAGTGAAGTTACAGTGTGATAGTGGAATGTGAGAATAATGAGGGATTGAAGACCCGGAAGAGGAGAAAACAGTGAGATGTGTTCATAGCTAACAGTTATGTCTGTTCAAAGTGGAAGAGGTGATGAGGAAACTGAGATAGTGAACTCTCAGTTAGTGGAGATGACCAAGAAGAGCCTGGATGACCTGGAGTTATCAGTGATGTCAAGACTGTTTTACATTGGGTGGAAAGTTGGATTAGATTTTTAACCATAGCTCTAGGGCAGTGCTGGCAAGTGAATATTGAGTCATCCTTAGTCAGGAAGACCAGTGGAAAGAATACTGGAGTTGGAGTCAGAGGACCTTGGTTCCAATCCGGCCTGTTATTACTACTACTTTTGTTACTTGGGCAAGCTACAGTTTTAATTCTCTGGATCTCAGGATTCCTCATCTGTAAAAAGAAGGGGTTGAATTAGGCAGCCTCAAAGGTCCCTGGAAAAGGATCCAAAAATCCTTCATCCTAAATCCTGGCTGATAGCATTCTAGCTATGTAGGCCAAGGTGAGTGGCTTAATTTCTTATACAGAGTTGCCCTCGGAAACTCTCAAAGGTTTTCAGTAATTAGAAACTAGTTGTTCATGTGGATCAGTGGAGGGAATTTCCATACTAGGATTTCCTTACAGTGATGAGATCATTGCTTCAGATCTACTCCATGTCCTTCAGTAACAATTTATTTTGCAGTTGTAATATATAGTGCAACAAGTAGTATTGTAAAACACAATAGTACGTTATAGTTATAATAAACTTTAGATGCATTTCATTTGATGCTGACAGCCCTTTGAATGAGGTACTCTAGTGCTTCTAACTTGTTTATTTTACTAATAGCATAGTATACTTTGCTATGAAGATTGTGACACACTGAATATTTAAGTTAGCAACGAATGAGAGCTTCTGTGTCCTTCTTTAATAGACAGTCAGGTCTATCAGGCCTTGGGATTCTTCCACTTCTCATTTCACTGCTCTGCTAACTCACTCTTTTTATTTACTTCTCCAGGACTCACAGGGGTGGACTCAAAAGTAGTTTGGGGCCTGCACAGATAGAGCTATTATTATGACCTTCACCAAAATGGGGACAGCAAACTGCCTTAGAGTACATGGTGGTGCAGTGAATAGAGCACTGGGCCTGGATTCAGGAAGACCTGAGTTTAAAGTTGAATCTCAGACACTGGATAACTGTATGGTATTGGGCATATCATTTAACATCCATTTTCCTCAGCTTCCTCAACTACAGATAGTGCCTACCTTGCAGGGTTGTGAGGATCAAATGAGATAGTATTTATTCATCTATCTATCTATCTATCTATCTATTCATTATTCATTCATTATTCATTCATTTATTTGTTTTTAGTTTTCTACATTCACTTTTATAAGATATTGAGTTCTAAATTTTCCCCTTCCCTCCACACCTCTCTCCCCAAGATGGCATGTACTCTGCTATAGGCTATACATGTACAGTCATATTAAACATATTTCCACATTAATCATGTTGTAAAGAAGAATCAGAACCAAAGGGAAAAACAACAAGAAAGAAAAAAGACAAAATAGTATGCTTCAATCTGCGTTCAGACTCCATAGTTCTTTCTCTTTATGTGGATAGCATTTTCCATCATGAGTCTTTTGGAATTGTCTTAGATCATTGCATTGCTGAGAAGAGCTAAGTTATCAAAATTGGTCATTGCACAATGTTGCTGTTACTGTGTGTTCTCTTGGTTCTGCTCACTTCACACAGCATCAGTTCATGTAAGTCTTTCCAGGTTTTTCTGAAATCAGCCTACTCATCATTTCTTATGGAACAGTAGTATTCCATTACATTCATATACCACAATTTGTTCAGCCATTCCCCAATTGATGGGCATCCCTTTAATACCCAATTCTTTGCTACCACAAAAAAAGCTGCTATAAATATTTTTGTACATGTGGGTCCTTTTGCCTTTTTTATGATGAGATAGTTTTTGTAAAAAGCACTTAGCACAGTGCCTAGTACATAGGGTAGGTGCTATATAAGTGCTTTTTCTTCTCTCCACCACACTGTAGCTGGAGGTAGGGGCTGTGAGAAGGAGTTTAGAGGCATACGCTATGACTCACCTTTTGAGAAGCACTGAGAAACTTGAAGTACTGTCCTCACTTGGTTGGTAATGATAATGAAACTCAGAAAAATGAGCTTTGTTCAAATCTTTCACTTAGTGTGTGGCAGAGCCTAGACTGGAATCCTTGGGCTGGTTTCATTAACCTCTAAGGTTTCTTCCAACTCAGGGATTCTGTGGAACTTAGGAACACTTAAAGGAAACGTCTTGATAAATTATTTTTCACTTCTTTTGCCAGAAACAATGCAATGATCACCTTGGGTATCAAGGACAAATTTCTTCCTAGACTCTGAGAACCTAAAGTTTTATTCCCCTGTGAAACTGAGTATTTACTAGCAAGAAACTTACATTTTCTGTGCTTTATTTTATTCATATGAAAAGTATTTTATGATTCTGTTTTCCATGGTGTCTTGAAAGGTTGTGTCTAAAGAAATGCTCACTAAGTGCATCAAGAAACTGCTAAGTTCTGTTGATACTGTACATTTCTCCTTGGATAGAATCATTATAATTACATGTAGCTGCACAAATAGCAAAGCTCTTAGAGAATAGTAATTTGTGTCCATGCAGTGCATTTCTTCCCAGGTGTTAAGTATAGTTTGTAAACATATCTCATTAACCCACACTGAATCCTTGTGGAGTCCTCTTTTGAGGATGAGTTGTAAAATTCCTATTATTATGCACAGAGTGTTGTTAAATACAAGTATATAGAAAGATGAATAAGGTGTATTTTACTCTATGTCTGAAGGTAGTCTGATAAAAGTATATGGATAAAATACTTTGTTTTGGGATGAGATGGTGGAATGTATATGGTGAAGATGTACTTGACCTGAACTGTAGCAATCCTGTGGTTTTCAGACTAATTATAGATTTTTAAAATTCAAGAGAAATAGACTAGATTTCTTCTTCATGCTTTCTTCCTATTTCTGCTTTGAGAGCATATTATTGTAGGGTGCATACAAGACAAGATTGTATTCATACAGGCACATTATACTATAAAGTGACCCAGATTCTGAGGCACTGTGTTGTAGTAGAATTCTGGCTTCATGACTTAACTCAGTATGTAGCCTTGAACCAGATACCCTTCTGGGTTCCAGTTTCCATGTTTGTAACACAGAGATAATTTTACTGTACTTACGGCCTTACACTTACAGATGGAAGGGACCATAGAGATCATCTAGTCCAACCATCTCCTTTTATAGATGATAAAACTGAGGCCCAGAAAGGTTAAGTAAGACTTGGCCAAAGCCATATAGGTAGTAGAGGTAGTGAGGAGCAGAGCTAGGATTTGAACCCAAAGAGTCCTCTGGCCCCCAAATCTACTTGTAGTAGCCACCACATGGAGTTGATATAAGGGTAATAGTTTAATTTATCTTTATAAAGTTCTTTAAGGTTTACAAAGCACTTTTCTAGAAGGGAAAGTAAAGTGGAAGTAGTGCAAGTTTTTGTTATTTCTATTTTATCGATGAGAACGAAGACTAAGAGGTAAAGTGATTTGCCCGTATTCTTAAAGTTAGAAAGCATCCAATGAAGTAAGAGCTCACATTTCTGTAGCGCTTCAGAGGTTATGTTGCATTGTCTTCACAATCTTTTGAAGTAGGGAATATAAGCCTTATCTTTATTTTACAGATTGGGAAACTGAGGCTCAGTGAGGGAAAATAACATGTTTATACTCTTTTTTTCTTTCTTTCTCTCACTTTCTCACTCTTTTTACTCTCTCTTGATCTCCCTCTTTTGCTCTTGCTTCCTATCAGTATCACTGCCCATCATTTTACCTTCCCTTGTAACACATAAGTTTAGTAATCAAGCAAAACAAATCAATACATTGGCTGAATCTGAAACTATATCTCATTTGCACTTCTGGTCCATCATCTCTCTACCTTGAAGTAGGATGAATATTTTCTCATTCTTTTGAGTGAAGTCATGATTGGTCATTGTATTTTTCAGATTCATAAGTCTTCCACATTTTTTTCCTTTTTTGTAGTTATTGTAGGTTTTGTTTTCCTGGTTGGGCTTACATTGCTCTGCATCAGTTCATGTTAGTCTTTCTAGGGTTCTCAGAATCTGTCATATTTGTCATTTCTTATGGTAATGATCCTTTGCATTCATTTACTATAATCTGTTCAGCCACCAGTGTTTTTTCCACTATGTCCTGTTGCTTTCCTTTAGATTTTCAGTATGAAATCAATGTGAAATGCAAAATCTAAAGCAAGTTACTAAATCTCTTGGAGCCACTTGTCTTTAAGATGGGTAGATTGCCCTAGAATGGATGATCTGTATGTTTCCTTTCAGTTATTTGATTTTGTGATACCTCAACTACTGCATTTTTTCCCGTGGTATATATATGCTCTGACATGCTAGAAACAAATCTTAACACCAGCAGCCTTGATCATAAGAACAAATATTTGAAAGTTGTAGTAATTTCAGGGATACAAGAGAAGGCAGGGAGTTTATATTTGAAGACTAGAAAGAATAGGTATGGAAACATGAAAAGAAGTCTGAGGAGAGAATTTGGTTAATTACATGAGAAAAGCTTGACAGAAAAAAAAGAGAACATCTATGAGTTTTAGCAACAGGGGAGCTAAGTGGACCACACAGGGATTCTTAGAGTGGGGGGGTTTAGAAGCTTTTTAAAATTTGTATCAAAAATATAAAGGAAGCTTTGAAACTAGAATGACACAATGATGTTTTAAAATTCACATTTACAATGAAATTGCAGTTCTGGGACAGCTTTTTTCATTTTTAAAATTTTTGTTCTTTTCCTTTGTCTTTTCATTATTTTTCCTCTCAAAATAATTTTGATTCTTTCTATTTCTCCCACAATCCCTAAGAGATGCAATTTCCTCTGAAGCTTATTCACATGCCTTTAATTCTGTTTCTAAAAGATATTATCTTTTTTATGTTACTTATATTTCCTTTTTCTTGTTCTGCCTACTCCTTCCTGGAGAGCCATCCCTTATAATGAAGAATACAAAACCTGGATTCCTCTAATCTGTGGCTCCCACTTCTACTTTGTCCTTATTTTCTTCACTTCATATTTCCCCATTGAATCGGTTGATTTTTCTAATCATCCTTCTTTGGTGTATCTTTTACAAGCCTGGATATAAATAGTAGGAAGGAATTTATAGGATATACCTTTTTCTTCCATGTTTAATTTCCTTTGGCATCTGCCCATGCTTTATATTTGACAGTCATTAAGTGCTTGCTATGTGCCAGGCCTTTTTAGGTCCTGGGTTTATAAAGAAAAAAATGAGATCGTTCTTACCCTAAAGGAGTTCACTTTCTGAAAGCAGAATGGATTATAAATGTCAGAGCTCATAAAGTGCAAGAGAATGAACAAATTAATGAAAAATAATTAATGTGTGTATTGCATGCCAGGTGCTTTGTTGAGTGCTAGAGAGTTAGAGAGCTCAGTCAGAGAAGGAGGCTGAAGATCACAGTCACAGCATGAAGACAGTAAGGGAGAAGACCAGTAGTGGTCTGTCATAGTTTTACACAAACCTTTAGTGCATTGTGGATTGTAGAGGTAAGGGCTTGTTACTTTATTGGTATAGCAAGGTCTCTCAGTGTGAATAATGAATTGGCTGCATTATTTAGATTTTCACTGAATATTTCCATTGATCTGGAACCATTTACTTCATTTTACATAATTATAACTTGGGATAGTGTGAATTTGAATATATGCAGTCACTTCACTGTATAGTTATGATGGGTCTGACAGTATTTACAGAAACCCTCTGACCTTGTTTGGAATTGGCGTCCTTTTTATAATTGGGGACGACAAAATTAGGTAAATAGGGGTAGGCAGGGAGAAAAGATGAATTTAAGGGATGATGAATTGTTAGTTAAAGTGAATATTTGGCATGGAAGAAATAAGAAAAAAGCTGCAAGAATCATACTTTATTTTCTTTGTGTTACAGTTAAGAGAATCAGATTGTTAAACCATGAGTTAGAACCCTAGAGTTTACCTAAACTAGCTTCCTCATTTTTCACATGAGGAAACTGATGCCAAGAGGTTTAGGGATTCAACCAAAGTAATTCAATTACTGGGTGGTGTAGCTGGGATTAGGACCCAGCTGTCTCTGGTATCCCAGTGCCGAGGAGGGGGAAGAGGGGTGAATGTGTAACTAAGACTGCTTAAGTTCAGGCAGGAATCTTATTAAAGCGAGTTTAACTTGCAATCTTTGGTAGATCTAGTTATATAAACCCCATCTTTTGAGAGTTGGAAGATTGTACCCAGTAAGTCAAACACATAGAAGGTTTTCCTCAAAAATGGGCATTTTTTTCCTAACAAACAGCATTAAGATGCACATAAATTTATTTGGGGAAATTTCACTGAAAATCAACAATGTCAGTTTACCACACTGGATCTTTAGATGGGGAGATTTAGATTTAGCTTTAGTACAAAACCCTGACTATCCCTTCATACAAATATGTATACAAATAAGAGTTGGAAGAAGACTATACCTTTTGAGGAGTCTCAAATGTGGAATTTGGGCATCAGGTCCAGGGCCTAGATGCCTCCAAGTGCCCACCATTTTTGAGTTTTTAGCAGTCTAGGAAAAGATATTCCTCAGGGACAGCTGAAAGTGCCCAGTTGTGAAGATAGCCAGCTAACAAGGATTGCTGAGACCTATAAGCATACATAGTAAGTGCTTAATAAATGTTTTTTATTTTATTGATTCATTTGTTCAGCCATGAGTCTGAAGAGAAATGTCTCAGGGAGCAAAATAGAAAGCCCACAGTCTTAAAAAAATTTTCCTAGCTTTATTCCCCTCTCATTTTCCCCTATAACTTCTATTCTGGCAAGGGTTCACCTTGCTTTGGCACACCAAGTCCTCCCAGCAGGGATCCTTATGTGATGTTTCGTGGCACCCATTTCTATTTGAGTTTGACATGACTGATCTAGGTTATATTGCAGAACTATTCAAGATGACCCATTCAGGGTTATCTTAAAGGTGACTGTTTAAAATACATTGACCACTAGGTAACTTAGAGTTAAAAATTAGAAACCTATGTCTCCCTCTAAACATTATTAGAAAGAATATTAGCAACATCTTACATTTCTTTTCTTTTCTTTTTTTTTTTTTGGCAATTGGGGTTAAGTGATTTGCCCAAGGTCACACAGCTAGTAAGTGTTAAGTGTTTGGTTGGAGGCCGGATTTGAACTCAGGTCTTCCTGACTTCAGGGCCGGTGTTCTATCCACTGCGCCACCTAGCTGCTCCAACATCTTACATTTCTATGTTGCCATAAAGTTTTTAAAATGATATTTTCCAGTACCATCTCATTTGAGAAAAAACTTATTTCAAAATTGATTTTGCTTTTTGATAAAAAAAGTTAAATTTGTGTCTCTAAGCAAAAACATCAGAAAAGATTCCTTTATTCTGTGTCAGCTATGAAGTGACATCTAATGTTGTTAAAATGTACCTCACATACTTGGGCAGTACTTAACTGAAGTGAATATTGTGTGTAAATACAATCAGTCAATTAAGGAAGCTTTTATTAAGCACCGGCTATCTTCCTGGCACTAGAATACAAGAGAAACAAATACTACTTTCTAGGAGCATAGGTTGTAATTTGGGAGCCATAACATCCTATAAAGGCAAAATGTTTTGGGGTTATTTCAAGCTTAGTAATGTTAATAACCCCAGAATTATTTGCTTCTAGCTTCTCAGCTGGGAGACTCAGTGGAGAAGAACACAGGGTCTGGTGTCAAGAGTTCTTGTTCAAATCCAACCTCATATGCTTATTAGTTATGTGACCCTGGGCAAGTCACTGAATCTCTCATTGCCTCAGTTTCCTCATCTGTAAAATAGGGATGATAGTAATGGCACCTATCTCCCAGGGTTGTTATGAGAATAAAATGAAATAATATTTAATATTGTAAACTTTAACATGCTATATATATGTTGTTTTTGTTGTTATTGTTTCTTCATTCATGGCATGTAGACTTTTTATAAATCTCAAAGTTGTGTGTGTGTGTACATATGTGTAGTAATTTTTTTTATTGTTAATGATAATTGCATTTGTAAACAATAAATTGATGATGAGTAATTTAATGTCCAGAACAAAGGAAGTGATCAGTTTTATGGTGCTCTGTCCTTGTCAGATTACTCAGGATTATTGTGTTTAGTATTACGTCATCATCGTCATCACTATTCAATCAGTAGGCGCTTATTATGTGCCAGACACTGTGAATCATCTTAATTATTATTATTAAGTACCTCACATTAATGCTTTCCTTTGTTTCCTTATTTTTAGTAGTGAGTAATTTTTTAATAGATTAAAATTTAAATAGCTAAATCCTCTAACTTGATGACAAATCAACTTGTCTGCTAATGAGTATACATATTTTAGAGAAATGGAGACAGTTTTTACCATCTACTTTCTTTGTTTCAATCCATGTGTGTTACTGACCACAATTCGACAAAAATTATACTCCTTAAAGGACCCTTGGAAAGTTCAAAATTATTTGGAGACTAAATAACTTATTCCTATAGAATTGGCAGGTCAAAGAACACATCAGAGAAACAACAGATAACTTCATTAAAAATAATGAGAATGAGATAACATAACAAAATTTATGGGATGTAGCCAAAGCAATCCTTAGGGAAAAATTCATATCTCTAAATACTTTGTTAAGCAAAAGTGAAAAAAAAATCAATTAATTGGGCATACAATTAAAAAAACCCTAGGAAACCAGTAAATTTAAAAACTTTAAATACTGAAATATAAATTCTGAAAATCAAAGAGATTAGCAACATTTAAAGCTTAGAGACAACTAACATAGAGTGGTGGGTTTAGAGTCAGAAGACATAAGTTCAAATGTGGCCTCCAACACTTAGTTTGTTACCCTGGGCAAGTCACATTACCTCAGTTTCCTCATCTATCATATGAGGATAATACTAGCACTTACCTGTCAGGGTTGTTGTGAGGATCAAATGAAATATTATTTGTAAATGTGTTTATCACGGTGTCTGGTATATGGTGCTTAATAAATGCTTAATTCCTTTCCCTTGCCTCCTTAAAACAGTAAAAAAGCCATTGAAGAGCTTTTAAGCTATTTAAGAGCTTTTTTCTTCAGGAAAAAAAAAAACAGAGAAACCATTAACTAATTTGATTTCCACTCCCCCCCCCAAAAAATCCAAATACCATTATAGTAGATAGAGGTACAGATCTTTTTACTTTACCGTTAAAGTGTGGTGGCTCATTCTGAAAATTTTCTTGATCTCTTTGAATTTATCTATTCATTTAGGGACACTTTAAATCACTCCTCTGTGTGAGACACACCAAAAAGGTCATACCTAAGGAACTGCTCTTTCTACAGTGCTTTGGGCCAAAGTTTTTTTAGTCCAAAATCTAAACTTGGGGGGAAATGAAGTTGCAATTGTAGACAATAACTTTTCATTACTTTATATATCATCCTTGTGTTTTCCTCATTTTATGTTATCATCTTCAGTCATTTAACCAGAAAGCATTATTAAGTGCTTATCACGTTCCAGGGGTACAGTGCTAAGTACTAGGGATAGCATACAAAGGCAAAAGACAAACAATTCCTGTCCTCTACCTCTAGGAGCTTACAGGAAAGATAGTGTGTGTGAGTGTACATATACACAAATACATATAGATGTACACAGACACCTACATACTGTCTTCGTATAAAGGAATATATATGTACATGTATGTGTATGTATACACATACTAAATAAATAATACATACATATATAATACACACATATAAATATGTGTATTATATATATATATATGTATGTGTATATATAAAACATATAAATAAAATACACGGTAACCTTGGAGGAGTGGTGTTAGATAAGGGTTTCTGGGAGATAGCTTTTGGATAGCCATAATTGGATGGCTTCTGCAAGGAATCCTTCTATGAGACCCAGTCTATCACAGAATATAGATGGAAGGGGAAATGTGGTGAAATCTAGTACTGGCCAGTGCTAGCAACCTTTCACTTGGAAATTGAAGATAATTTCCAAAGAAAGGAGCAGGTTATATTATCTCAGCATTGACTCTCCTTGTCTTTAAGAGCTGATTCTATAAAGACTTTTCCCTTTTCTAGTATGATGTTAGATTTTGAAACCTGCTTAAAGGTAGAAGGGCAGAAGAAGAGCAGGCTTGAAGGACATAGCTGAAGTATAAAAGATAGAAAATACAGGTTTTGCAGCATAGGAAGGGAAGGAGTGAAATGACAGCTCTAGCTTAAAAACAGGAGAGCAATTTGTTAAAAGAAAACATTTTAACTGAAGATTCCTGTTTAGGCAGTGATGGAGGTTAGTTTAATTTTTCTATTGGTGTTATTGCTAGTAGGATAATAGATTTGGAGCTGGAAAGGACCTCAGAGGACATTTTACAAAAGAGGAAACTGAAATCCGGAGAAGTCAAGTGATCTGCTACTCACAAGGTCTCTCTGAGGAACTTTGGAATTGATTGCACAACACAGGACACACTGGTGCAGGACTGCTCAGCATGGTGTGCCCTCATCAGAGAAGGTGCTTTGTGAGCAAAGCAGAATTGCAATAGCTCAAAAGAAACGTGAGTGGTGCAAATTTAGACATCTCTGTCTCAGATGTTCTTAATTTATGCCTGACCTGTTGTAGGGCATTCCAAGCTAGTGACACATTGTAACTTGACTCCAACATAGCGATGTCATTTTGGTCCTTTTTGAGAATGAAGGACAACAACCAACCAATAGCAAGGAAGGATTTGAGACAGGATTCAAATCCAGGTCTTCATGACTCTATGTCCAGAGCTCTTGAGAAGTCAGATAACTTTTAAACTTGGAAATTGGAAGGGGTCACATGCTCAGTAAGAAGGAATTTCCATAATCTTACCTAGAAAAGTTAATAGATATCTAGGTCTACATCTGCACATGAATCATTTTCTCTTGTCCTAAGTTCTGTGTAACTTCTGTTCTATTTTGTAATTACTCTCTGTGTTTGATTGGCCTGAGCAGTTACTGTCCTTAAGGAAATGTCTCTGAGAATATAGTTAGACTAAGATTGTTTTTGCTCCATTCTTGACTTGTCTGCTTAACTGACCTCTGGCTTCATACATAACATCCATGTCTTTGTCATAGTATCTTCTAGAATACAGCAGACCATAGGCAGGGAATGCACAATTTAAAAAAAAACAATATGTTATTGAGAATGTTTACTCTGCATGATTAGAAGGAAAGGAACACTTCCCACTAGTTTTGTGCTGAGATGTTAAGGCAGTTCTACTGTAAAGTTGCATTTTGTTGGATATATGAAACCTCAGTCTTTTGCAAGTCAAGAAATTCATGGAACAATGGACAATTAATCAGTCTGTGGCTTTCAGCCTAGTATTCTGCATCTTGTTATTGTCATTTTAGTCTGAATGTGGTTGTATCATACTACAGTGTTTTTAAGAGCGTGGCTGCCTTGTGGGTCCTGATTTTTGTCTCTGCCATGTTATACATTATTTTGATGGTTTTATTGTTTTGTTTTGTGAAGATTATCTTTCTCTATTCATGTGTTCTATTGTACCCACAACCAGTTCAGTGCAGCTTCCTTAGTGCATACTGTACCTCCTCTCCTCCTCCCTTTCCCCATCTTGTAGGAACTGGGTGGGGGAGGGGGTTGGCTTCTAGTGTTTTGTATAGCTTTATTATTTCCTTCCCCATTACTCATTTAGTTCATGCTGTAATACTTGGCACTTTTACTTCCTTTATAGAGTAGGATGTGATGTCATAGAGAAGGGGAAAGGGCTATCCAAATTCTCTCAATTGCTGGGAGGAGCTGCCCAGGTGTGCTGAGGGGCCTGTACTCAGGAAGAGAAACAGGGAGTCCTCCACAGTGAGTAACCCCACTTTCAAGTGCACCCAAGTTTCCTTTAAAGCCTTGTCCAGTACAGTGTAGTTTCCTCTTCTGCCCTTTCCAGTTGTACCCAATTTGCCCTTTGGAGTGTTACCAGTTCAGCTCAGGTTTTCTCCTTTCTAACCCTTCCTCCACTGTTTTTCACCTTTTCCTATCCTACCCCACCCACCCCACCAGTTTCCCTTTTCCCTGCTTGTTTCCTTTTTTCAGTGTCTATTGACTTTCTTTCTATCCCTTTGGATTGAAGTTAGTGTTCTCCAGCCTTGTCTCTCAGTTGGACAAACCTTTTCCTTCAAGTCCTTGAATCTATAATGCCCTTTTAAAGTATCTTATAATTATGTACTGTCTTATTTCTAGTCCTTACTTTAAAAAAAAAAAATCTGTCTGCTTTTACATGTCTGTCTAGTTCTTTCCCCTTTCCCTCTATGGTCTAATCTTGTCCCCTTTTCAGCTCTAAACAGTTTCCTTGTTGCCTCTTTTTTTTTCAGTATTTTCCAGTTTACTCCTCTTCCGTATCCAGACATGCCTATGTTTCTTTTTTACCCCTTTCTCAGCCTTCAGTTCAGCTCTCCACTGTCGTCTCCAGCCAGGACCAGTTTCGTTCGCCTCCCAGACCTTTCTAGTGCAGCCCATATTTCTACATTCTTCTTTAGAAGAACTGAAAAAAAGCAAATAGTAAGAAGGCTGATCTGCATTGGAAAATAATGTGGGGCAAGGACTATGGGTAAACTATCTGTACTGGAAAGGGAAGAATAGGAAAGTTAACTCAAGCTGTAAAGTAGCAGAAGAGGGTGGGGGAGGGGGGAGGGTAATCAAGTGTCTGGATAGCTTATTGGATGGACCATTATGTACTAAGCCTTTTCCTCTAGGGACCTGGTTGGCATTCAGCCTACAGTAGTAGAGATCCAAACTAAGATTCTGATGCCTGCATTGTAGCCCTTGTGAAATGAATGGGAAGTCTTCCCAATTCTCAGCTGGCAGGAGTCCCTGTCAAAAAACCTGTTGCGTTAATTGTCAGTATCTGTGACCCTGTTGGTTGTCTTAGTGGAGGTGATGGTGAGAACATGGATTGGAGATTAGACTCACTTCTTCCACCAAGATCTGATCTCTCTAGGCCATATTGGTGAGACATCATAGGAACCTGACCCTGCTATTTCTTGTTTGGGAGGAAATTGGTCCCTGGATAATGAAGGAGCTTGGTTTTTAGGATTGGTGGTAGATTACCCACTACATGTATAAATGGTACCCTTTCCCACTCAGTTTTTAAAAATAATCTAGAAAATGAATTAAGACTAAAAAGGGAGCAGGAAAAAATTGGGACTTATATTTGCAAAACTGTTTGAGATGGACTGAATGGGAAGAGGAGGGGGATTTTGCTTGTGTTCAATTGGAAAAGGCAAAGGAGTTGGAAACTGAGCTGAACTGGAAAACACACTGTCATGAGTCATCTGGGCATCTTTGTGTGCTGCTTTGACCATTTTTGACCACACTTTAAAATTATCTATTTTAAGCTAAAAAAAAAAAAATAAAAATGTAAAACCTATGAAGACATCATTGACCAGTATCTACTTTCTTAAATAGTTAGTCTCCAGCTTTTGTCTTCCCAAGGTCATGGAACCACTAAGAATGTGCTTAAGGGTGATTAAAAAAAAAAAAGGAGTTTCTTCCCTCCCTTGATCAAATTTTAGCAATTACTGTTTAATTTAGTCAGTTAGTTGAGTCAGTCTTTATTACCATATTATCCTTGGGTTTAACCCTTTTCAGTGTGTTTGCTACATTTTTTGGGGAAAAAAAATTTCCCCATATTTGATTGAAGTAGATGATGCCACAAATGTCCAAAAAGTCTCATTCTTGCTTTAGTCAGTGTCACAATTAAGTTCCCTGTCCTTTGATGATTTTTAAGTGAAAATTGCATGATTACATACAGTATTATTTATGTTAAATGACTTCACACAATAACCGGCAACTTTTATTTCTTTGTAGGCATTAGAAAAACACCCCAACTCACCAATGACTGCAAAACAGATATTGGAAGTCATTCAAAAAGAAGGATTAAAAGAAACAAGGTCAGTATTAATATATATATAGAGTTTTTACTTCTATTTATTTATTAAACTGCTGGTTCCCAAAATGATAGGTGTGATCTAGATTCTAATAGAGTAAACCTGGAATTTCTTTTCTGATCAAACATTTGCCTGGCTTCTGACTTAGGAACATTCTGATAAATTATATAAAATATATTAGTAGAACAGCCATCTATATAAAGGAAAGATTGTTTAGTAGCATCCTTTTAAAGATTATTCTTGTTTCTCTTTTTTTCCCAATAAAGTTGTTAGTATTTTTGAAAGTGAGTGGTAAAAATAGTAGTTCTTTCTGGTTTGATAGGTGAAACTATAGAATTGGAATTTCTTTTGATAAAACTTAGAGTTCTAGAAAGAGAGTAGTATTGGATAACTTGGTTAGTTTCAGACATCCTGTGATATAAGTATTAATTCTGAGCTAGTATCTCTTACAGTTTTTGACTTTGGCTGGCAAGTTGTGACTGGAGCCTTAATTGCTTGAAGAGAATGGAGTTGCCTGTTGAATGAAAATAACCATACTGTAGGCAAAAAATAGGCTAAATTTTCAGAAAATAGATTTTTGTGCGTGTACTTTTGTGCCAATAGATGTACATTTGGCAATTGTCACATGGGCAAAACAAGTAAACTTGCCAAGAGACATTTTCAGCAGTGTGACTGTTGTGACTAGTATTGAAATACAGCAGCTCAAAGGGATCGATATTCCTCTGGGATAGATTTTCTTTTAAAAACAAGAAAAGAAGGGGTGACCTGTAATTTTGTTGAAGGAGTGATACCACCCTTTATTTAGCTATTTCAAATGTTGCTTTTGCAGAGTAGGATCAATAAACTTTGAATTTTAGCTAGATCTAGGACAGTACGATCTGAAATTTCATCTTAATTGTTTCTTTATTTATCTGTACTGAAGAAATGCTCTGTGAGAATGTATCATGTTACTTTTGCAAGCATTTCTCCAAAAGTGGAGGGAATAATGCAGAGTTGTACAGTTATTGACACTACATAACAATTCTTTTAAAGGCGATCTTGTTCTGGTAAGCTAGATATGTGTGTGTTGGCAGAGAGCAGAATGGGGAGAACGAGAAATTCATTTTCCCCTTGCCACCTGTCAAAGCCCTGGAAATGTATGTGCCCTTAAGAAAGCATTGGAAATGTTTGTTCTGCAGCCAAAAAGAAAGGGGTAGGGGGAGGGAATCTGAGAAAATAAACTCCTGCTGAATATGGGCTTTTTGCCAGAAAGATCTGCCGACACAGACAAAAAGCCCCTCATTAAAGCAATCACTTGAAATTTGTTTATTAAGATACATTTCTCAACAGCAGTGAATATGCTACTTACTCTCTGTTGTTCTTCACTGTGTGATATGAGACTACTGCACCTTGGCTCTGAACTACATTATAATTAGTCTTGTTATTATGGCAACACCTCTTCACACTACTTAAAATGCTTGTCTTCTCAGAGTGGTGTGTTAAAGAGGTTGCAGTATAAATGTACATAATCAGAAAAAAAAAACCCAAGACAGCATTTTTAAAGAGTTCACTGAAACAGGAAATATAATACTACCTATCTCTCAAGTCACTCCTCCATCATGGCAGTAAAACTATTTTACACCCAGGGAACAAGACTACAATTGTTAAACATGCTGATGAGCAAGCACAGTAAGAAATAGGAAGAAAAAACACTTCAGGAATTCACAAATTAAAGATGTGATTTGAGGAAGTGGGGAAAAATGTAATGATGAATAAGGTCTTACTTCTGTTCTGTTATTGTCCTGTAAAATCAACTGACACATATGTGCATATAAGCTACGAAGTCAATTTAGTCTGGTGCATATCTGAGACCAGAATTTTGCTACCTCATTTTTCAGGTACCACCAGGGAATATGATATACAATGTGATATTCTCAATCTGCTGTGGATTTGGAAACCAGACCAGCAAGGCTGTTAGAGATGTGTTTAAATTAAGAATAAGTAGACTCTGAGCAAGGACCTGAGAAGTTCTCTTGAATTAGTGTTTTGGCTTCATGACATCTAATTTGGCTGTTCAGAGGCTCTTTTTCCTTCTTTCTGAGTTCTTGGCTGTGTCCCAAGTTGTTGAATTTGCCAGATAAGTGAGGTGTCACTGTGTATTTTTCTTTCAGAAAAGAGTTAAGTTTAGAAACAGTATTGTCATATGGTGGAACCTAACTGAGGAATTCTTAGAAGGTTGGAGTTTTCAGGAAGTTCAAACATTTTGTCTGCGTGTTTTTTAAATGTAGCAAAATCATTGGTATAAAAGGTGTGCCAGTAGTCTTTCTTTGGTTTAGCATATGTACATAATAAAAATTTTTCTAGTTTTCAGTAAGAGTTCTAATTCCAAGCACCACCTCTAGAAACAGTACCTCTAGACGTGTTTTATTTATTTTGTCCCTCTAGGAGTTGAACATCACTAATTCCGTTCATGTGTACTAGGGATTCCTATTGCTTATAATGACCTTGACTTGCCTTCCAAATTAGAAACTTTTTTTTTTTAAAGAACATCACTAGTTTCAGTTTATCACATCCAAAAGGTTGACTTTCAAGTTTAGAAAAATATATAGCAATTTTGGGTGAGTTCCATATAATATATGTATTCTGAGATTCTCCACTGTGAATTGAAAAGCTTATTGCAAGGTTGACTTATTTTCTAACACTAAGACTTCTGGTATAAAACTTCCTATTTGAAATAACAAACATACCAACTTTTAGAATATGGCTTTTGTATGTGTATATGTGCATACTTAATGTTTGGAGTAGTGGCACTGTTGTTTGATTTAGAAATGAAACATTTGGCTTTTTATACCAACCATTCCACTACAAATTCTTAACTATTTAATTATGTACTTTTCTTTTTTGAAATGATAATTAATCGAGCATTTATTAAGCACTTATGTCCAGACACCAAGGACTGAGTTTCTCAAAAGTTCATGTTCTCTATATTTCCAGATGTTTAGATTTAACAGAATTTACTGGTGAATACAGCAGTGTGTTTCAGTCATGTTTTGGTACTTTGATGTAGAAACAATATTTAACCATGTGGATTGTGCTATTCTTAATATGGTGATATTCTTTTAACCTTTTATTAGAATGTGAGTGATTTCTGATGGCACTTACTTAATACTAATATTCACAGCTACCTTTTGATAAAGGGATATGATGTGCTTCTTGTTTCATTTCCTGACATAAAGTCAGGTGACAGAAGTGAAAGGTACCTTTGATTGGGGGGCCATATTTGCACTTTGACCTTGCTCCATCATTTATCAATTGGAATGAATGGTATTTGCCAGGGGCCTGCTTTTTTAACGTGGCATAAGAATGGTCAGTCTTAGACGTGAACAGAGTATTTGGAGCACTTTTCAAGTAGAAAGAGCTATGTAATGGGAAATGTTTCATGTCGGGGATTAAAAAATACACATTCATTCCATCTTCATGTTGTTTGTAAATATGAGTATTTGAAGTTACCACAGAGGGAGATGTTTGGTCAAATACTCAACATTTTCACAGGCACCTAAGTGGTGCAATGAATAAAGTCCCTGCCCTGGAATCAGGAAGACCTGAGTTCAGGTTTCTGCCTCAGACACTTCCTAGTTGGGTAACCTTGGGCAAGTCACTCAGCTGCTTTCTATCTCAGTTTCCTCATCTGTAAAATGGGGATAATAATAGCGCCTGCTTCTTGGGACCTAGTGAGATATTTTTTGTTAAGTACTTTGCAAACCTTAAAGTGCTTTATATAATGCTAGCAAATTATTTTCTTAGGAAATTGGCATGATCTGCTCCTGTGGAATAAGCTCCTGTTTCTAGCTTTTAGAAATTAGCAGTGAGAAAATAAAGAACAGTGCCTACATTTCCATGGTTTGTGTTAAGATCTTAACAAGAAAAGGAAAATTCACTTTACCTTGCAAGTGAGGGATTACTCTGTATCTAGGTGCTCTCTACCAATAGTGCTTTACTGTCATTGCAAACACCATTCTTTATCATAGCGTGGATAATGACTTGCTGTTTTATAAACGTGTGTAAAGGGAGCAGCAATTTAAATGTAGCTGCAGGAATTTCAGATAGTGTGGTACATTGAAAAGAGTGCTTTTTTTTTTTTCAAAGAGTTAGAGAACCTGGGTTCAAATTCTGGCCCTGCTACTTCATATCTGCTGTGACCTGAGATAAGTCACTGAACCTTTTTGGGCCTGGTAAGTGTCTGAGACCAGATTTTGATTCAGGTATTCTGGACTCCAGGCCCAGCGCTCTATCCACTATACCACCTAGCTGCTTGTAATTGTTTTTCATGGTTGTCAAGTTGGTTAGGTTTCATAAATGATCAGTGTTATTTCCATTGTCACTGAGATTGACCGTTTTTAGATTTTTTTTATGTTACAGAGCATGCTATTGACAATTCTGGGTTTGGAGATTATTTAAATAGCATTATCTGCTTGCTATTTCATTGAAAATCTGTAGGAGAGATATTTTTTAGACATTTGTCTTAGGATTTTTTTGTCTTCTTTTTTTTAATGCCATAATTTGCTTCAACTAAGATCTACTGTGTATTATATTTGTATCTTTTTATTTTATATGCTTCACTTTTCTAGGGGGAAGGAAGTTTCAATCCATGGCATTACCATGTATAGTGACAAATAGTACAATTTCTTAACAATCCTATTCCTAATTTGTGCAGTAAGAGATGATAACGTTCCTACTGGCAAGATATTTTGACTGGAGATAAGATATAAAAGTATGTAATTTGTTTCAAAATTCTTACCTTAAGATTCCATGTTAGTATCATTTTATTTCAAAATAGTAAGGTCTGAAAGTATCATATTATTTTAGGATTATAAGTATTAGGTCATACTTTATCTCTTTTCACTAATAATTATAGCTTATTTTCTTAGTGGTAAAAAAAAATACTAAATAAGCTGTTGGGAATCAGATTCATGAGAATAATGAAGTTTCTAAGTTGGAGCACATTGGACATTTCTATGTGTTTGCATCATCTTTGCCCAAGCAATCTTGAGTAGTTGAACCTATGTTACTTTTACATGATAAAAATGTTAGGTTATATTGAAGAATATTTTTTGTTTTGTTTTGTTTTGTTTTGTTTTTGCAAGGCAATTGGGATTTAGTGACTTGCCCAGGGTCACACAGCTAGTAAGTGTCAAGTGCCTGGTCTGAGTCTGGATTTGAATTCAGGTCCTCCTGACTGACTCCAGGGCCAGTGCTCTATCCACTGTGCCACTGCCCTGAAGAATATTTTTTGAGATTGAGTATTAGGATATGGGGAGCATCTTTTACGGTTGATACTCAAACTTAGACATTCTGGATAGGCATTTCAGAAATTCTTTATGTTCAATTAAATACACATTTGTGGTTTTTTTTTTTTAAGACAATTGGGGTTAAGTGACTTGCCCAGGGTCACATAGCTAGTAAGTGTCAAGTGTTTAGTCTGAGGCCAGATTTGAACTCAGGTCCTCCTGACTTCAGGGCCGGTGTTCTATCTACTGCACCACCTAGCTGCCCCATAAATACACATTTGTTAAGCACATATTATATGAAATGTCTTGTTAGGTAATAGATACAAAGAATGTAACAAAAACAGTCTCTGCCCTATGGAGAGTAATACATGTACACAGATAAGTAAATTAAAGGCAGAGAGAGCCCTAATAATTGTTGCCAGGATCAAATTCTTTGTAAGTTATTTCTCCCATAGAGGGTTCACAGCCATTGGTTTAATTTTCTTGAAAGAATTTCTCTTTTTCTCTTCCCCTTTCCCCTTTCTTTTCCTCTCTTCCTCTTTCCTTCTTCCTCTCTCTTTCTCCATCTTCCCTCTTTCTCTCCCTCTGCCCTTTCCCTCTTCTCCATCTTCCCTCTCCCTCTCCTTCTTCTCCCTCTCCTCTTTTCTTTCTCCATTTTTTTCCTTTGAACCTGGATCAGTTTACCCTTCCTTAGGTAGGTGTCTGAGAGTTTACCATATTGCTGCCAGACTTAGAGCTGACACTTAAGCTTTAGCTCTACTGCATCTGAGACTTCCTGAACTCAAGTGATCTACCAGCCAACTTCCTTTTTTTCCCCCAGCAGTAGGGACTATAGGTGTGTGACACCCTACCCGATTGAAAAAATGTCATGTAAGTGGTCACCAGAACCTATTTGTAATTTTTCATCAAAGTGATTAATAATGCATTTTACTGAAAATTTTGCATCAACAGCATTTGACGTGGAAACTTAAGGGAACTTCCTGAAAGCCTTCTGAAGAACAGAAAAATCTTGGTGTTTTTGGTTTTTTTTTTTTGTCCTGACATGGATTTTTAGTTAGATAATGTACTTTTACTCAGGGAAGGTCAGATTGGTCTTAGGAAGTGAGGCATAGGTGCTCAGACAGAAACCCTCAATCATGTGACTGTTGCCAGGAATGTCCAGTGATCTGGAAAGGCTGGAAAAATAACCTAGTATTATTGCTGGATGGAAATCTTGAATTTAGAGCTTTCTGTTTCATCTTGAGGAATATTATTGAGAACATTTCTAGTGCAGTGTTGTATCCTGTGTCTGTGCTCACAATATGCTTTTTATTATATACTCCACTCCACAAAATACTTTGAAAAGAGTCATGACCATACATAATATGAACCTATCATTACATATCCACATTAAATTTACTTAGATTTGAGTTGTAGCCTTTGGTAAAAATAACTTTAGCGGCTATATATAATTCTCAGGGCATCCATTTTACTTTTAAGGCATACATTATAAGTGTGAAATGGCAGTATTTCCTCATACATCTTTTTATTCTGTCAAGCTTTTTAAAAATTTTTTTCAAATAGTTGAACAAAAAAAGTAATTTGGGTTGTTTCAATATTGTTAGGATACAGATGTAATTCATTTCAACAATACACTGTACTCTATAAATATTTTAGTGCATGACTAGAACCAAAAATGGATATAGAATTGTAGTATATGTGATGTGAGTCTATCTGAGGATCAGACAGGAGCAGGCATTAAGCAACATGATTTTATTTAATTGTTAAAGTGTTTTTCTCTTCCCTCTGTTACCTTTTTCTTTTTTTTAATAGCTTGTGCCCTGAGTTGCTGAAAGCCTAAGTGGTTTTAATTTTAAACTATTCTATCTTGAGTTTGAAATCAGAATTCAGATGCAAAGTGATAAAATGCTGACATGGAAACTTCATTTTACAGATGATTCTGTTTCAGAGGGTGTTAAATTGTGTTCTCTTTTGTTAAGCCAATATTTGTACTAGTTACTTTACTCTTGAAAAAAATGAATGAACCAACTCATTCCTCTTGATGCAGTTCACATAATGCAATTCACAGATAAATGGCACTTATCAAGGTGAGTTTAATGGTACTGAAAGAAAAATCATGTTGTTATTTTTTGTTAGAAAATGTTTGGTAAATAGTTAATTTATTAGTATTGTTACTTTTATTAAACATTTAGTAAATGTTCACACACTGTTTTTGTGTCATACATGTAAGACATCAACTCTACTCTTGAGGTGTTTGAGACTGAAAATCAATGTCAACAATTGTCTTATTAACATAAGAGTTAATAAGACAATTATAATAGTAAGACAGTTAATAACAGTGTTCTGTCATAAGACAGAACATTACTATTAGGTGCTGTGTAAGGATGCAAAAGAAATAAATAACATACTATTTTTCCTCAAAAAATTTAAAATTTAGTTAAGGAGCCATATGAAATATCTTAGAGTTGGTGGGGGCTTTAGAGATGAATGAATGAATGAATAAAGAGACATTTTTACGTGCCAACAATGTAACGCATATGAGTACAAAAGTGAAGATAGTTCTTGCCTGTTGGGCACTTACATTTTAATAGGAGGAGTAGATACATAGGGAATGACCAGATAGTGATATTTTGGTTTGGAAAAGTAAAAGAAAGGTGAGTGGAGCCAGAGGCAGTTAGATTAACACAGCCTTTCCAGGAACAATGGCAGACTTGATTTGATTATGGAGAAGGGGCCAGTGGAGGGCATGCAAGTGGCAGCACCAAGGCTGGTTAGAAAATAGATAGAGAGAGTGAAGTGTGGTTAGGTCAGGCCTAGATATGTTTGGTGACTGAGACAATCAAGACATGGTGAGAAGATCAGGTAGGAATTCTGAGGATGAAAAGGCTAAGTCCTCCAGGTCATGGTTTCTGAGTTCAGGCAGCTGGTGACAACATAGTTAAGGAGTAAAGTGAAGTATGACTGGAGCCAAGCTTAGATTTTGTAGGCAAATGGAGGTTATCACCAATCCAGATTGGAGGCCTTAGGGTCAAGTAGGTTGAACTTTGACCCTGAGGCCTACTCCTCCAGGAGGAACTGTCCAATCAGAAGAAGGGGCTGCAGAGGAAGAGGGAACTTCCAGGGTGTGAAGAAAGTTCTTGGGTGTAGAGGAGAAAGAAGTCTAGAGAGTCTGAAGTGGAGTCAAGAAGGGAGTGAAGGAAGTACTCAAAAAAAAAAAAAAAAAGCAAGATAACCACCTGTCAGAGATGCTGTGGAAAGTATTCCTGTACTTTGGTAGTAGATCTGATTCTATAATCTAATGTCTTTCCAAATCTAAAAGCAAAAATTTCAATTCTCAAAATCTTTCAGTGATTCTCTATTTTCTGCCATTATCAAGTCTCTAAACTATTGTGCTTGATTTTAAGGACCTCCATATTTAGAACCACTTTCCTATCCCAAAAATTGAAGGAGCTTTCACTCTTCATGTAGTTTGTACTTGTACATGGCAAAAGATTGAAAGAAATAGCAGTTGTGATTGCTCAGCTACTGTCAAGGATCTGTGAAATATCCTTGAGAGTAGAAGAGGTGTTTCTAGGCTGGAGAAGGCAAAATAAAACACAAACAAAATAAAACAATAAAAGTAAAGTAAAAAAAAAAGTATGCTTCATCCTGTATTTAGAATTCATCAATTCTCTCTCTGGAGATAGATAGCATTTTTCATTGTGAGTCCTTTGGAATTGTATTAAATCATTGTCTTGATCAGAGTAGCTAATTCTTTTGCAGTGATAATTGTTACAGTGTTGCTGTTACTGTGTACAATGTTTTCCTGGTTCTACGTGCTACATTTTGCATCAGTTCATATAAGTCTTCCAAGTTTTTCTGAAACCATCCTGCTCTTCATTTCTTACAGTATATTCCATTACTATTATATACCACAACTTGTTCAGCCATTCCCCAATTGATGTACAACCCTACAATGTTCCAATTCTTTGCCACCACAAAAAAAACTTGCTATAAATATTTTTGTACAAAATACGTCCTTTTCCCTTTTCTTTGATCTTTTTGGGATATAGACTTAGTAGTGATATTACTGGGTCAAAGGGTATGCACAGTTTTATAGCCCTATGGGCCTTGTTCCAGATTGTTCTCCAGAATGGTTGAGCTACTTCACAGTTCTACCAGCAATGCATTAGTGGCCCAATTTTTCCACATCCCCTCCATCATATGTCGTTTTCCTTTTTGGTCAAGTTAGCCAATCTGATAGGTATGAGGTGGTATTTTTGAGTTGTTTTAATTTGCGTTTCTCTAATTAAAAGAGATTTAGAGCATTTTTTTCATGTGACTATTGTTAGCTTTGATTTCTTCTTCTGAAAACTGCTTGTTCATATACTTTGACCATTTATCAACTGGGGAATGGCTCCTATTTTTATAAATTTGGCTTAGTTATTTTTATATTTTGAGAAATGAAGCCTTTATCAGAGAAACTTTTTACAAAAATATTTTCCCCTAGTTTTCCTGTTTTCCTTCTAATTTTGGCCACATTGATTTTGTTTGTGCAAAAGCTTTTTAATTTCATGTAATAGAAATTATTTTACTTCTCATAATCCCCTCTTTCTCTTGTTTGGATATAAACTCTTCTTTTATCCATAGATCTGATAGATACATTTTTCCATGTTGCCCTAATTTACTTGCATCACCCTTTATGTCTAAATCATTTATGCATTTTTACCTTTTTTTTCTTTTTGGTATGCAGTGTGAGATGTTGGTCTGTGCCTAGTTTCTGTCAAACTGCTTTCCAGTTTTCCCAATAATTTTTGTCAAATGTTGAGCTCCTGTCCCAAAAGCTTGGAACTTTGGGTTTATCAAACACTATATATTACTATGGGCATTTACTACTGTTTGTTTTGCACCTAATCTATTCCACTGATCCACCACTCTGTTTCTTAGCCGGGACCAAATTGTTTTGATGGCTCTCATTTTGTAATATAATTTGAAATCTGGAACTGCTAGGCTGCCTTCCTTCACATTTTTTTCCATTTATTTTCTTGATATTCTTGATCTTTTGTTCTTCCCAATGAATTTTGTTAACCATTTTTTCTAGCTCTATAAAATAATTATTTGGTAGTTTAATTGGTATGGCACATTATATAAGTAAATTAACTTAGGTAGAATTGTCATTTTTATTATATTGGCTCATCCTACTCTGGAACCTTAATTCTTTTTTTTTCCAAATTTTTTTTCCCAATTACATATAAAAATTTTTAACATGTTTTTTTTTTAAATTTTGATTTCTAAATTCTCTTCCTCCTCTCCCCCTCATTGAGAAGGCAGCAATTTGATATATTATACATAAGCAGTTATACAAAACATATTTCCATATTAATGTGAAAGAAAACACCCACCTCCCCCCCCCAAAAAAGTAAAGTATGCTTTGATCTATGTTCAGACTCCATCAGTTCTTTCTCTGGAGGTGAATAGCAGTTTTTATCGTGAGTTCTTTGGAATTGTCTTAGATCACTGTATTGCTGAAAATAGCTCAGTTATTCACATTTGATTGTTGTACAATATTGCTGTTACTATGTACGATGTTTTCCTGGTTCTGTTCACATAACTTTGCATCAGTTTATGTAAGTCTTTCCAGGTTTTTCTGAAAACATTCTGCTTGTCAGTTCTTATAGTACAATAGTATTCCATCACAATCATATACCGCAACTTGTTTAAACATTTCCCAATTGCTGGGCCTACTTGTTTTCCAGTTCTTAGCTACCACAAAAAAGAGATGCTATAAATATTTTTGTATATGTAGGTCTTTTTTTTTTTTTTTAACTCTTTGTGATGCAGACTTAGTAGTACTATTTCTGGGCCAAAGGATATACACAGTTTTATAGCCTTTTGGGCATAGTGGAACCTTCATTCTTAAGGAAGTGCCCAGACTAGTCATTTTCACTCCTCTTCTGCCTCAACTCCTTAATTTCATGACATACTTCATCATGCTCCTATCTTGGTGTCTTTTCTTCCTTAACCCCGATTTTTAGCTTTTAAAAAATGTGTTGGCGCAGTGGATAGACCACTGGCCCTGGATTCAGGAGGACCTGAGTTCAAATGTGACCTCAGACACATAACACTTACTAGCTGTGTGACCCTGGGCAAGTCACTTAACCCCATTGTCTAGGCCAAAAAAAAAATGTATTGTCTTCCTCCCATTCACTTTAGGATATCAGCTTCTTGAGAGCATGGACTATTTTTTTTTTTGTCTTGTGTTTGTATTTCCAGGACTTATTAGAGTGCCTGGCATAAACTAAGTTCTAAATAAATGCTTTCTGATTTCTCTTTTTGATTTCCAGTACCAGGAGCTCACTGCCTCAAAAAGGAGTTCAATTTGTGAACAGATTTACTTAGAAAGTTATTTCTTATGTTGATCCAAAAATCTGCTTCCCTGTAATTTTTTTTCCAATTTGTTAACATTTTTATTTAAAGTTTTGAGTTCCAAATTCTGTCCCTCCCTCCCTTTGTCCCTGAGACGGTAAGCAATCAGATATATGTTATATGTGTGCAATTATGTAAAACATTTACATATTAGTCATTTTGTACAAGAAAACTTTAAAGAAAAGAAAGAAAGTGAAAAGATAGCATGCTTCAGTCTATATTCAATCAATATCAGTTATTTCTCTGGAGGCTGATAGCATGTTGATAGCATAGGATTGTCTTGGATTATTGTATTACTGAGAATAGCTAAGTCATCCACAGTTCTTCATCTGACAGTATTGCTGTTACTGTATACAACATTCTCCTGGTTCTGCTCACTTCACTTTGCATCAGTTCAAGTACATCTTTCCAGGTTTTTCTGAAATCACTCTGTCATTTTCTGTAACACAATAATATTCCCTGTAATACCTAATGGAGCGTTTTAATTCTACCTTTTGGGACAAGATAGAGTATTCCTTCTTCCACATGACAGCTATTTGGATACTTTAGTAAAATTATCACATATCCTTTTTTCTCCTCTTTTCTCTACCTCCAATTTTCCCCTCAATACTATGGCAAAATATCCCCATGTCCTTCAACTTTTTTTTACATGACATAGTTTTCACATCTCTTAGCGTCTTGGTTTTCACAACTCTTAGAGCATTCAGGTTTGTTAATATCTGTCTTAAAATATAACAGTCTGCACTAATTTAAAAGGTTAGCAGATATATCATTTGATTAACTTAGCATCTAGTGCAACTTTTACCTTTTAGATTTGGACACTATACTTAATGTATGTACTCTGAAATTTGCATTGATTATTTTTACCACCTACTACACACTTATCTGATGCTGAGCTTATGGTTTCTAAAACTTATAGAATTTTTCCATCAGAACTGCTGTTGACTCAGATGCCTCCTTGCCCCACCCTCATCCTGTACTTGGTGCAATTGATTTTTTTGAATCTGCCAAATTTTACATTTCCATTAAATTAAAATTTTTTTTTTTTTACCATTTTGGTTCCATTCCCCCTTCGCACCCCACTCCCTGTCAGTGGTTTCTTGAATCATAATTGTGTCAACTATCTTCCAACTTTGCGTCATCCATAAATATGTTGTTTTGGGGATTTTCATCTTAATTGTTGATTAGAACAAATATGCCACTGGACACCTTCCAGGTTAATATAGGTCCATTGATATTTAAATTTTAAATCTGGAAAGGATTTTAGAGGGTTTTTTTTTTAACAACTTCATTTTGTAGATGAAGAAGCTGAGGTTAAATAAGTTGACATACTACATAGCTTCTTGATGGCTGAGCTGTAATTAGAACCTAGGGCTTTTTTCTATATGTTAGTCCAGTCCTCTTCCCAGGAAATAGTAAATATGGTCACTTCACTAGCTACTAGTCCATTTAACTGTATTTTCGTGTGACCATATTTTTCCATTTATCCACAAGAATTTCCTGAAAGATTATAAAATGCCTTGCTGAAGTTTGAATATGGTATATATACAGCATTTTCTATGTGCCTGCCCACAAATCCTAAGAAAAACAATTAAAGTGTTTGGGATAACTTGTTCATTTTTAAAAAAAAAAAAGTTTTATTGCTATTTTTTGTTTTTCTATTGCCTACATTTCCTCATGTCCCTCCCCTCTCTCTTCCCAGAGAGCCATGCCACATAATAAAGAATATTTTTTGAAAAGAAAAAAGAAGAGGAAGAAAAAACAATAAGCAAAAATAGTCAGGACATTGAAAAAAAGACCTGAAAATATACGCAGTGTCCCACATCTGTGGACCTCTCGCCTTTTCAGAGGCCTGAGAAGAAGTGTCTTTTAGTATCTCTTCTTTGGGTCTATGCTAGTTCTTTGCAATTTTGCAACATTTAGTTTCATTTTTGTGTATGTGTCTATTGTTCTTTCGAGTAATACTGTTTTAGTCATTATTTGTGTTATTTTTTTTGAACAACATAAGCAGTAGACCACCTGTTTAATAAGGCTCTGCTTAATTAACTCTGCAAGATCAGATATTTTTCTGATTTCTGTATACACATTGTTTCTTATGATTCCATTGCATTCATATACCACAATTTCTTTAACCATTCCCCATTTGATGGGTATCTACTTTGTTTCTAGTTCTTTGTGGCCATAAAAAGTGCTGCTATAAATATTTTGTTATTTTGGGAGACTTTTTTTTTTTAAATTCAGTGACTTCCTTGAAATATATTCCTAGCAGTGGAATATTTTGGGTAAAAGGATTTGGATATTTTAGTTTTGAATATTTTAGTCACTTTTTTTTTGCGTAATTCCAAATTGTTTTCCAAAATTGTGGTACTGATTCATTAGCTCTGCCAACAATGACCTCTCGTGCAGATCTTCTCATAATACCTCCAACATTGGCTATTTCCATTTTTGTCATTTTTCCCAATTTACTGGGTGTGAAGTAAAAGCTCTGGGTTGTTTTGATTTTGCAGCTTATCTCTAATAGTGATTTGGAACATACGTTCATATGATTGTTGATGGTTTGTAATTCTTCAGAAAAATGTTCATAATTTTTCAACAACTAATTTATTAGGGATAGCTTTTGTCCATTTTTACATGTTAGTTGTATATATATATCTTGGCTCTCAAACCCTTATCTGAGAAATTTGATGCAAAATCTTTTTCCACTCCACTGACTGCTTCTCTTTTTAACCTAGATACGTTAGTTTTGTTTGTACAGAACCTTTTTAATTCCATGTAATCAGAATTATCTACTTTATCTTTTGTAATTGCCTGTATCCATTTTTTGGTTAAGAATACATCTCTTAACGATTGTTGTGGTGTACATGATTTCTGTTGACCACTTCCAGGCTATCCTGTTGTTTTCATGTTGTCTTCCTTAGATTGTGAGCTCCTTGAGAGGATGGACTTACATAATTTTAGAAAGAAATCTCTTATTGGTACCTCTTTTATTTTTAACCTCATAATTACCTGTCTCTTCTTAGATTTTTTCCTTAGGTAGGCTTTCCTTGGTAGTTAGTTGTATTTATTTTTCTTATGTTTCTTTTTCTTGAGATGTTTGCTAGCCAGATAATCTGCTCATGTCTGTTTTTGTTTTTGTTTTTTTGCTTTTTTGGTGAGGCAGTTGGGGTTAAGTGACTTGCCCAGGGTTACACAGCTAGTAAGTATCAAGTGTTTGGTCGGAGGCTGGATTTGAACTCCGGTCCTCCTGACTTAAGGGCAGGTACTCTATCTACTGTGCCACCTGGCTGCCCCTGTTTTGTTTGTTTCTTTGTTTGTTTTTAAAGGAATACTTCATGTGGTGTTATTTAATTGATAGTTCATCTTTTAAATTGATGATGAGGCACAGGTGTCAGGATATATGTCATTTGGGTTGAAGCCTGAGCTCCTTTGCTTTTTGAAATATATCATTCCATTCCCTTCTTTGGTTTTTGCTGATATTAAAATTTCTTTTCCTTTACATTTGAAAGCCTTTGTCCTAGTTGCTTGAAGAATTTGTCTTTGGAATTTAAGCATTCTGTGTTTTGAAGTTGGTAGAATGGGGCCTTATTCCTTTTTTTTTTTTCTTCTGGAAGTGATTTCTAGACTGATGCTTTGTTTGCTATACTTATTCAGAAGTTCTGGATAGTTGTTGGTGCATTATGATGTTCATGTTTTTTGACCTGTCATATTTTTCTGGGAGCCATATGATTCTTACATTGTCTTTATACATCCTTGTGTTCAAGATAAATGTGTTTTGCTTATGTAGAGATCATATGTTCTTTTTACAGTATTGTTTTTTGTTTCACTTCTTCCAGATTATCCTTCACTTCAGTGTGTTTATATTTCCAGTGAATTTCTTCTTTTTCTTCCTTGGTGATATTCATTACTTTGGATTCAAGTTTTTCTATTCTGATAACTATTTTTTTTCTGTGCAGGTCATAAGTTCTATTTTGATCCTTTTTAGCTTCTTTAAAGGTTCTAATTTTTCTCTTCAGCCATTCAGGAACATCCTACAGTGGTTTCATTGCTGTCTTGGGAATACACGGGATTCTGTTTTTTCATAAGGTGTTAATGGTTCATTATCCTTTATCTTGCAAAATTTGTTTAGAGACATTTGCAGTCATTTAGATGTTTTAGTAACTATCTTCTCTCCTGTCTTAATAGTTTCCCTTTTGACTTATTTGCTTGTGCTCTAAGTTTTTAACTGTTTTTTTTTCTGCACCCCTAATACTTGGTGGTTTTAGTCTTTTATCTCCCTTCTCTTTCACTCTTCTAATGGTAGGTCCCTAGTGGACTGTACCTCAATTATATCAACCTCATCCTACATTGGGGAAATCATTTTTCATTGACGTCAGCACCTGGCCCCAACTGACTGAACCTCACTGGATGCCAATTCTATTTTTTTTTTTTTGTTTATTTGTTTTGGCTAGGCAATGGGGTTAAGTGACTTGCCCAGGGTTACACAGCTAGGAAGTGTTATGTGTCTGAGGCCGGATTTGAACTCAGGTCCTCCTGAATCCAGGGCTGGTGCTCTATCCACTGCGCCACCTAGTTGCCCCCCTATTTTCTTAAGTCCTGGTACAACCCTGCATGCATCCTGGCACCTTTCCCCAGTTTCCTCCTTTACTTAATTATCTAATGCTACTGTCCTTTTGCAAGAGGGTGGGCACAGTTGAAATTTTCTGTTTGTTACCACAGAATGGTAAGTTGAGGGCAGAATATGCTGGCAGAGATGAAGCTACAGCAGAGAAATTAAGTTAATCCCAGAGTACAAACTACTTTGTCAAATTGTGTGCGCTGTTGCTCAGTGAACAGTTGGGGAGTAATATTATCTGTTGTTAATTCGTAGCTTCTTGGTGTCTTGACCTATGGAGATAACTGTAATTACTCTGCTGCTGGCATATCATTACTTTTTGGGGGGGGGGATTACTTTTATTTTCTGAGAGTAATGACGGGAGAATATGTCTAGTCCTAGGTCTTGTTGGTTATATGAACTGAACTTGCAAAATGTGCTCTTAAACAGCCTCCTGACTCATAGTTACCACTGCTTTTTTTTTTCCTCCTTATTTTTCTAACAAATACTACTTAATAATGTTTTTTTAGAAACTTGCTGGGGAATCATATTTCAGGCTCACCGTTACGTAGTTTTTAGAATCTCCCTTGGAATTCCCCTTTTACAAAACTGGTACATTTTCCCTTTTGCAGTCGTTTTGTAGTGTTCCCATTTGCCATGATTTTTAAAGATTGTCTTGGTTTAGTGATTATACCTACAAATTCTTTTAGTTTGAAAGTATATAATTTGATAATTCTTATGGGTCTGGTGTTCTGAATTAATTTAAAAGACCCAGATTCATTTTTACTATCTTCTTCCCACTCTTGGGCTTTTCTCCTTTCTTAACTATTTTTTTTTTTTGTGGTCATTCTTGATTGGTACTCATTTAGAATGTCATAGTGGAAAGAACAATAGACTGGGAATCAATTTTGACTTATACTAACTGTGTGACTTTGGACAAATCACATAATTTCATTCTGTTTTGGTTACCTAATCTCTAATATGAATATTTTGCAATTGATACAATTAGATATAAAGTTGTTTAAGAGATAGGAACTAGGAACTAGACCTGTGATTTCATTGGTATAGGGAGCTCTCAGATAATGTAACTATTCTTACCAATGCAGGTCAGCACCTTTTTTTTAACTCATAATCTTAGAAAGTTACCTAACATACTAAGAGGTTAAGTGGCTTGGCCAGGGTTAGAAAGCCAGTATGTGTCTGAGTTCACCTCTACCATGCCGTGTTGTTTCTCATCAGCAAAAAGAGGTTACGTGCCTGTTCAGGGTCGCATAACTGGTGTCTGAAACTGGATTTGAACTTGGGTCTTCTTGATGCCAGGTCCAGCGTTCTATCCACTTAGCTACCTTGCTGCCTCATACTTAACCTGCGTGCAAAATACTATAATCCACTCATGCCCTCCATTTATTCCTGTATTGTTTCTTGTAAGTTCAGCTCTTTGAAGGCTATGGAACTTTATGGTCCATAGCCATATAGCATTACTAGAAGAAAATTGATGTTAAAAAACAGGGTTCTTCGGAGAGAAGCCCAGGATTAATAAAAGCATTATATAACTTCTGAAGGATGAGACTGTCTACTGTCTTTTGTGACAAATGAAAAGTCTGAGAGACATAGTTTGTGGGTAATTAATAATCAGTTCATTAATTATGGCTGGCAAATAATAAATTGAGGTCAGTGGCGCTCTCAGAAACCAAAGACAAACCTTGGGGGCCACTCAGTGTTTAAATACCCTTGGAGAGTGGTTTTTCCTGACAGGAGGAAATCAACTCTTATTGGTTAACAATTAGTGAGAAAATGAATATTATAATAGCAAATGGGCATTTCTAATGATGACCTGTGTGGGGGGGGAAGGGCATGTCACTCTGATCTTGTCACTCTTTGACTCATCTCCACTTGGACCATACCCATCTCTGGCAGTCTAGACAAAGGGATCCACCTCCACCTAGACCACTTACATAGCTGAACAGTGGGTGGGAATTCACCTAGATAAGATTTCTCTTTACCCTTTACTCAGAAATAAGCCCTTTGGGTTGGGTGGGGTTGTGTCTAAGATTGAGGAGAATATTAACCCAATCTTATCTTCAGCTTTGTCCTTCACAGGCTGCTTTGAATGAGGAAATAGAAAGTGAATAAACCTTGGATTCCCCCCCCATAGTAATAATTGGTTATTAGTAATCATTTCTCTCACTTTCTTCCACTCAAATCTGGACCAAGTTGACTGTCCATTAAAGATACTTTTTTTGGTGGACCAGCTCTGTATGTTTGCTTGTGTGTATTATTTTCTCCTTTAACCACTGCTTATGAGAGTGAGGTTGAAGGGTCTGCTGTTCCCCGTACTCCCACCCCTTTTTTATAGGTGGCTACTTACACACCTTGATAATATGTGAGATGATTTTGCCTAACCTTCCTTTCCTTACTCCTCCCTCCTCCATTTATTCCTCTTTCCTTCTCTTTCCATTCTTCTTTTAAGATCATCATTACATAAAAGAACCACACTGAAACCTTGTCTAATTAGACTTTGTAATGTCTGTGACCTTGATGATGACTGGGTTTAGAGGGGACAGGTATATCATCTCTCCTTATTTGAATGTATGAATTTGAATTAGTCCTCTTGTCATTATTCATTCATGTTTACCTTTTTATGTTTCTCTTCACATCCAATTTTCTATGCATCTCTGGTCTTTTCATCAGGAATGCTCAGAAGTCCTCTTATTTCTTTAAAGACTTGTAAAATCACAGTGCTCAGTTTTTCTGGGTAAGTTATTCTTGGCTATAAGCCTTTATTGTTTGCCTTCTGGAATATCATATTTCAAGTTCTCTGCTTATTTATAGTGGTAGCTCCTAAGTCATGTGTGATTCTGACTGTGGTTCCTCTGTACTTGAATTCTTTTGTTCTGGCTGCTTTCAGTATTTTTTCATTGACCTAGAAGCTTTGCATTTTGGCTATCATGTTCCTGGGAGTTTTAATTTTAAGGTTTCTTTCAGGAGGTGACAAGTGGATTCATTCTGTTTCCACTTTGTCCTCTGATTGCAAGTGTCTAGCCATTAAATTTTTTTTTTTAAATTTCTTGAAATACGTTTAGTGCCTTTTTGTTTTTTCGTTATAGTGTTTGGAAAGGCCAATGATTCTTAGATTTTTTTTTCACCTTGGTCTGTTTTCCAGGTCAGATGTTTTTGCTATGAGATACTTTACAAATGTTTCGGTTTTTTCAGTTTTTTGCCTTTATTTTAATATTTCTTGTCTCATTGAGCCATTAACTTCTACTTGGTTCATTTTGATCTTCAGGGAGTTTGTTGTTTGGGTAAGCGTTTCTTTTTTAAATGCTATTATTCCAATCTGTTAACTGCTTTGGCTACTACTGCTAATTCCATTCCTACTACTACCACTCCCTCCAGACTGTAAGTTTCATGAAGGCAAAGTCTATGTTTTGTCAAAGAGTCTTTGAGTGCCTGAAGTACTGTGCCCTCATAATCAATGTTTAATAAATGTTGGATTGAATTTATTCGTTTATAACCTATGAGCGCAAAGCAGTCTGTTTCTTTTGCTTATTTTTGTTGGTAAGGACATTACACTCCCCGTGCCTTCTACCTTCCATCTTTATCATTTGCTGACATATTAGGTGCTCTAGAGACTCTTATTTTAGTTCTCTCCTACTTTTCCCACCTCTCTCCCCCTCCCCACCCCAGTTTGTATTTATTGGCTCTGCCAGAGGTGTTTGAAAATTGTGTGAATTGTGCTGGATTGGATCAATGGAGGGTCAAATCAGAGAGAATGTCTTCCAAATAAACGATAATCCTGTGGTTTAGTTAGTGTTGGAAAGATATGATTCGTGATAGGGTCATGTAGAATACAACAGGTATTATTGTGGGCAGATGGCACTATTTATCAAAGGAGCCAGTGTGGTATAGTGGAAAGAGTGCTAAACCTAGTGTAAGGAAGGATCTGAGTGCTAGCTTCAACACTCACTAATTACATAACTTTGGGCAAGTTCCTTGGCCCCTTCTTAGTCAGTTTACTTAGCAGTGAAATGGGGATGCCTGAAATGCTACCTGCAGAGTAGTGAGGAAGAGCACTTTGCAGATCTTAAATCAACATATACACTTGGGTAGTTGTAATTTTTACAGGTCTGAAAAGCCAATTTTCATTTTTTACCATCCTGCATTCTAATAAGGTTAAACATTCCCTAGGCAAGTCCCATTTGGTGATTAGATTCATCCTCACCAGCTGTTCCAAGAGATTAGGAATAAGTGGTAGGAGGTAAGGATCACAAATAGAATGCAACAGCATTAAGTGGAACCCTCACTTTAATTTCTTTGAAAAAAAATAAAATAAAAGGAGGGCTCTGGTAAGGAATATCTGTTGCTTGATTAGCCACATTTTAATATTAGATTTGAAGAATTGCTAGGGGTCCTAGACCTCTGGCTTGGTAAGGGGACATGTGGCTAATAGTTTTAGGAGCCACTGATACCAGGTCATTGTTGAAGTTGAATGATGGGGAAGCTGATTGTCCTCTTTCATAGTATATGGAGGTGTACAAACTAGCACATTGACTTTCTTATTGTTTTTGCTGTTGTTGTTATTTGAGAGTTCAGGAGTATATTGGCTTGATTTAGCAGAGGAGTTATGGATGATACTAACTTGATGTGAATTGGGAAATTCATAGGACTAGTGGGTTTATACAGTAATAAGAAAACCATGATACTTTTCTGTGGCATAAGGCAATGTCACTTGTAACCCAGCCTATTTCCCTCTCCCTCCCTTCTCTGCTCCCCTCACCCCCCCAAGCCTCTAGGCTTACATGGAATAGGTCCCATCCTAGAGGCCTGATCACAGGAGGAGGAGTCAGTTTCTTTCTTTGCCTCTGCCACCTAGGAGTACCACTCCAGGAAAATCTATAAAACAAGATCTGGCGCTTGTTTAGCCCCATGGGTGATGCTCCTTTCCAGTAAAGGCCTATGCCCTGTAATTTCATAAAATTAGTTGGGGTGGGAGGCTCCTCAGACTCATTGGAGGTTCTTCAATGCTCCTCACTTACAAAAGTAATGTTTTAAGAAATTTTTGCACATAGCTCTGTAAGATGGATTGCAGAGGTGCAAGAGAAGAGAATCAGGGAGATCAGGTTTCAGGCTTTTGTGACCTTGAGGTAATGAGGATTTGGACTCAGCTGTTGTAGAAAGAAAGGGATATCAAGGATTATCTGATCATAGAATTTGGATTGGGAGGAAACTTAATGATCCTTCAAACTAACCCCTTCATTTTACTTGCAAAAACCAGGTCTAGGAAAGTGA
Source organism: Vombatus ursinus (assembly GCF_900497805.2). Taxonomy (NCBI): domain Eukaryota; kingdom Metazoa; phylum Chordata; class Mammalia; order Diprotodontia; family Vombatidae; genus Vombatus; species Vombatus ursinus. The sequence goes on from NW_020954590.1 coordinate 64,819,518, forward strand.
AGTAATTTGTTCATGCTTATATCTGTAGTAAGAGTAGACCAAGGATTCAGCCCCCAGGTCTTCTGACTTCACACCCAGGTATTTTCTTAATTAGTAGGATATTGTGAACAAAAGGCTTTAAGTGAAGCCTAGAATAACATGTATTTTTAAAAAAGAAATATATATTTAGAATACTAAATAAGGCATTTAAAAAAAGTTCTAAATTTTCTTAATATTAAGATGTTTATGTATATTGCTTTTAAACTTATGGAGTCTTAGTGTTGGACTTTAGAGGTCATCTAATCTAGCCTCCCATATATTGAAGGAATTCTTCCCTTCATATACCTAACAAGAGATCTGAACTCTGCTTGAAAGTTTTTAGCAGCTTGAAACTCACTACTTAATAATATAACCTATATGAATTTTTGACAACTGTAATTAATAGAAAATTCTCCTTGTTTTTACTTGAAATTTAGTACCTTGCTATAACTTTTGCCAACTCATTCATCTCAGTACTTTAAAGTTTATAACATATATTACCTTAACATATTTATCTTACATATCTTCTTAACGTATTTTCTTATTTAATTTTCACATCAACCCTCTGAGGCTGGTACTGTAGTTGTTATCTTGATTTTAAAGGTGAGGAAACATACATAAGGAGATTAAGTGGCCAGGCATGGTGGCACACATGCCTGTAATCCCTGCTGCTGAGGAGGCTGAGACTGGTGGATTGTTTGAGTTTGGGAATTTTGAGCTGCAGGACTAAAGTTGATCCAGTGTGTATAATACATCAGTCCCAATATAGCGAACCCCCGATAGGGTGTTTATCAGGCTGCTTAAGGAAAGAAAGGGTAGAGTTCACCCAAGTCAGAAATGGGGTGGGATCAGAGTGATTCTAGTGGCTGATCTACTTCTAGCCTAGGTAAGATAGGGAGACCCAATCTTAAAACAAATAAATGCACAAATAAATGAATAGGTTAACTGACTTTATTCACAGTGGTTATACAATGTCAGAGGTACCAATGAAACCCAGCCCTTTCTTACTTTCAAATGCAGAATTCTTTAATACTGTCCATTGCCACTCTAAATTTAGGCTTCCACAGCTACATAGAATAAGACTATTCCCTTTTCCATATGATGTCCCCATCACATTTTTAAGGACAGATATCATATTCCTTTTCATCAAGTCCTTTCATGTTCTTTACAGGTTATAACATACTTTCTTTTTGCCATGATCTCTAGAGTTATTTGTAACAATTTCCTTAGGGTAATTTGTAATAGACTTACCTCAAATAATACTTTGCTGTGAAAATATGAACCTCTTTTATATGCTAATTATGCTTTCCTTTCTTCATTGGTTTAAACTGAAATGAATTCAACATTTACTCTGATATTCTATTAAAATATAGCCCAAATCCCTTAAATATGTGTTGTTACTCTTGTGGCTTCCTAATTAGACTGTAAGCTTCTTGAAAACAAGAAATGATCTCATTTTGGTCTCCTCTAGGGATACTTAGCATGGTATTGGTGATTAATATATGTTTGTTGACTTACTAAGGCCTATATTTTTCACCACAAAGTCTAATCATGAATTTTTCTTTGTGACTCCCGCCTTAGATGCAAATTTGCATGAAGAGACTTGTGATTTATATATCCTGTATTGAGACCAAAGTGTAGGCTGATAAATAAATGAAAATAAAATATATCCATGCCTACTCTTTTAATTTACAAAATACATTTTAAATATTGTTCAATAGCAGAGAAAGCATTTTCATATTTTACATTGCTGAGGGAGAAACAGAGGTATGTGATAAATTTTTTGGCCATGGTAATTCTTGAAGTTCATCAACTAAGAAATAGACCATGATTTCTGTTGATGAAGTGCTCATATCAACAAGATCCCTTTTAAAGTATTAGATTTAGCTCACTGTTTTAATTTATCAAGATCTTTATCTATCCTACCAATGTTCATATTATCTTCAAACTTGATAGGCATACAGTCTATGATTGAATTCACGTCATTGATAAAAATGTTTATTTCGAAGCTAAGGACAGATTCTTGGGATATTCCTCTCCTGATCTTTCTCCATGTTGACATGAGACTTCTCTTTCAGAACTATCAATTCAGCCACATCCACATCCACATCCACCTAACTATAGACTATCATTTACATCATATGTGTTTATTTTAACTGCAAGCATAGCATAAATTTTTTTAAAGTCGGTGTCCTGTACGAATGGTACCACTATAAACAAATGTTCTAACAGTGTAGAGATCTGAGACATTGCTTCTGATCAGTATGATTAGGAAAGCCTTCATATGAAAAATGGCACTTGAAAAACAGTTTGAAAGATGGTAGGATTTTATTAAGTCGAGATAGAATTACAGAGCATTTGAGCCAGAGTTAGTGGCATGAGTAAAAGTGAGAGAGGAGGAATGTGTATGGTGTATTTCTGACAGATAGCAAGTAGATATTTTCAGTGGAATAGAGAATTCATAGAGGAAAGTAATGAGAGAAGTCTTAAAAAGAAGTAGTGGCCAGATTATGGAGGATCTTGAAGGTTCATTAAAGGAGTGTTAAATTTATTTAGTAGACAATGAGGAATTAATCATTTAAACTTTTTTGATCATGGAAATATGATATGATTCAAGTGGTATCTTAGGAAGATAAATTTGGCAGCATTTTGAAGGATGAATTTGAGTGGGAAGAATCAACATTTACTCTAAACTCACTTGTTAGTGGTGCAGAGTCAAGCATTTTATAATGCAAGTCAAATGGATGTGTCTAAAGAGCTATTTTAATATCTTATAGGAAGTTACATCTTACACTCCATTTTCAGTTTCTACCTATATATTTACAGTTGCAAGTGTAGGTAGTAGGTATGGTATAGGTGCTGACTACCTACAACATTGATCAGTGAACAAGCATTTATTAAATGCTTATTCTGTGTCTATCATGTCATAGAAGTATTGCCTTCATTTTCATGGATTGTCCCTTCAGCTACTCCATTGTGTTTAAAACAAAAAAGAAAGTGCCTTAGGATGATTCCTATATGGCATATTTGGACTGGTCCACACCCGGCTTTCTGGATTCAAGTATGTCAAAATGCAGATAACTATTAGGGCTAAAGAAGGGAGTGATGTTGAGGAAGGAAAGACAAGAATGAGGAGTAATGCAAAGGAAGATGAGGTAAAAATACAAAAACAGAGAGAAGGAATACTAAAAAGTTAAATCTATAAGGGGCCTTGGAGACCATTTAATTTTATTAAATTTTTAAAAAAAATTTGGACTTAAACACCAAAAAAAGAGAAAATTTCCATGTATATAGTACATAGTGCCACTCAAAAAGAGGATGATAGGTGAAATGTGAATCTTTACCTCATACCACGTTTACTTTTTAAAAAAAAATAACATTCCATGTTATTTTCAAAACTTTTCTGTTTATCTGTGCTTCTTCCTGAACTTCCTCCTGTTGTCTTCTGCACATTTTAAAAAACGTTTCAAAAGCCTCTCTTTTTTTCCCCCTCAATATTGCTAACTTTTCTGCCTCTTAAATCTCTCCAAATTAAAAACAAAACAAAACAAAACAAAAGGAAGTTTAAAAAAAATACTGTGTTACAGATAAGCATAGTCAAATGAAATGAATCTACATAGTGATAGTGGTTCAAAAATGTCTCTTTCCATCCATCAACTATCTAGGAGCAGGGCAGTGTATTTCATTGTAGGTCCTCTGGAGACATGGTTAGTCATTGCATTGATCAGTCTTTTCAAAGTTGTTTTTCTTTACGATTTTGTTTTTTTCTTCTATGTTGTTTTTCTGATTTTACTTAATTCACTCAGTCCCTGTTCATACTACCCAAGATTCTCTGAAGTCCTTTCATTACCATTTGATGAGATTCCATTACATCCATATGTCACAATTTGTTCATCCAGCCATTTCTCAGTTGATAGGCATCCTTTTAGATTCTGGTTCTTTGCTCTCCTTTTAATTTTCCATTTACCATCAATAACTTTGTTTTGGTTGTGATAATTTACTCTTATTCTGTGTTAATGACACTTCCCATCCCTTATTGTTTTCTTATTAAGTTTGATGAATACCAAACTCTGTGTATTCAACTCTCCTTATTCCATTTCAGAGAAGGGGAAACAAGCAGCAGATTAACCTACCTTGTCCTCTTTATTCCTGCTAGGTATTCATGGAGTCCTCGTGGATAATCCCTTTTTCCTTTAAGTTTCTGCCTTTTTGTATTGGTTCAGTATATTTTTTGATTTACTCTTTTTTTCAACTTTAGTTCCTGAATTTGGGCTTTGTGCCAGGGCAAGGTTCCACCTCCTGAGACACTTTGGGATGGGGTCATCAGCCTTGCTTTGTGTTTCCCTGAATAACCTGGATTTCTGTGCTGACCTCCTTCTCCAAGCGTTAGCTTGATTCTTTGAGTGTTGATTCTTTAGAGCCCTTTCTGGTGTCTCAGGATGTTACTAGGGACCTCAGAGTCCTGAGATTTCCAGATGTGAGGCATTCCTTCTGGGTGCTGCCTCAGCTTACGCTGGTTCTTACTGCTTCCTCTGGCTTCCAAGGGTGCCTCTCTGGGTTAACTAACATCTGGGTGCTTTCTCAGGGGTACTCTCTACCCTCGTAAGCTATGTTTGTTGGTTTTGGATGATATCGGCTTGTTTTATATTTCTGGCATTGCCTTTTTTTTGCGGGAGGAGGGCGGGAGCTCCTTATTGGCTATATAGACTATTGGTTGAATATTTGTACAGTTTTGGGGTGGTGGCTGTTATATTACTGTAGTTTCTTATTGAATTTCTAAATTTCTAAATCATTACTTGATCTAGTGTATATTTCAGGTTTTTGCTGGAAAGAATGTGAGGGAGCTTGACATTCCTTCTGTTCAGGTAGCTAGATTGGCTATTATTCAAAATAGCATATGCTAGTATGCCACCAGTGCTGATTTGCTGTGTAATATGTAAACACTGGTTATAGCATTTTGAATATGTTCCCTTTACATTCAACATAATGGACACAAAATTAATCATTTAGTAAGCACAATACAACTTTTAGTTTTCATATATCCTATATATTGGCCCTGCAAAATGGGGATAATGGTACCTTCCCCCTTCCTATTTCACAGGGATGTTATGAGGAATAATAAAATAATGTGTGTGAAGGACTTTGATCACCTTGGAGCAGGTAAGATTATAAAATATGAAACCCATCCATCCATTCAACTCTCTTTCCCACTTAAGGGATGTGCTGCTTTAGTAGAAAATTCTGCTTCTTTGGTTGTGAATAATTAATTCCCTCTCAGTCGACTTGGTAGTAGTTTCTTTGGTAGGAAAAAGGTTAGAGCACTTTGGGACCTGTGTGCTCACACAGACCTGTTGTCTGTGCCATCTTATAACCTTTGAACTATGCTCTGGAGAACCTTATCTGAAATAGATTTCCCCTGCAAATCAAAGGCAATTCTGAGCAGGCTCATTACAATAGAATGTAATATAAGATTTGGGATGGTCTCTTAGTCATTTCAGTTTGCTAAAAAATAGAACTTTGGAAAAATTTACCAAATTAGAAAATTGAGGGTTTATGGATGACAATATTGAGATCCATGAAAATCTTATCTTAAACAGTGTTAAGCAGAAGATGATGTGTATACACACATTCATATATATGCATATACACATGTAAACATATGTATGTAAACATATATGTAAACATATAGATGCACATGCAGACCCACATATATATTCATGTATATGTGCATATGTACTTATAATTTTTTTTGTCTGTATATGAAGATGATAACTATTGAACTCACTTTTATTAGGGCTTTGAAATATTTTTTCTTGTACTAGAGAATGGACTTTTAGTGATTCATCCATATTCTTTAACCTGTTTCCCTCAGTAGTTAGTGGCACACTTTTATCGAACAGCTGGTGGAAATTAGAGCTACCTTTTGTGAAAACTATACTATATAAACTAGCTGGGCCATATGAGACTCATTCTAACTTATGACTGACCTTACTGGCTCCTTGCTCCTAGTAGAACATTTGCCATATAAGAAGAATGAGAATATTACAGAAGTATATCTGATTTGCCTACATTATAACATCTGTCTGATGAGTTAGAGACTACAGAGTGGTATGGAGCCAATTCTTAGTTGAATATATGCAGTTATGCCCACTTGAGGAGTGTGGGGGGGAGGGGAAAGGGTTATGTGGAGGGGGTGTCATCAGATGTAATGAGAATCTTAGTAAGTTTCCTCTTTAGAGATGAATTCTAGATACTTGAAAAAGGAGCCTTGATGTGCATGACAGTCTTTGCAATAGGGGCATATACAGCATTTTTCATTGTTTTTCTTCTAGTCAGATTTCCCTGTTGGACTGTTGCTGTGTTCTCAATTTCTTCATACACACTGTGATCATAGCATTGTGTTTCATTTTTAAATTTTGCCTTCTGTTCTATTTAGAAAGAGGGATAGATTGTGATGAAATATGCAAATATAATCAAAATGTGATAAGAAATTGAGCAGCTTGAACAGTCCAACAGGGAGATATTACAGAAGGAAACAATGTCGGTAGGATGAAAAACAAGTGTACATGTGCTAAATTAGCCTTTCTTGTTTTGCGTGTCTTCTCTGTTTCTTCTTAATTGTCATTTTAAAATATGTAATCACTAGCAAATAAGTCAAAGATGAAATGTATAGCCATTCACTTATTTATGAAATAATGTTGAAACTAATCAAACTCTAGAGTTCTTAGAACCTTCCTCAGTTTTGTGGCTGATTCACAGTATACGTAGCTAGCCTCTTGACCTTAACTGAATTTCAGAGTTTTTTATACATATAGGATTGCAGCATTTTGAGTTTGAAGAGACCTTAATGATCATCTAGTCACTGTCTTCTTGTGGAAAGAGACCTGGCTCTGGGGCAGGAAGACCCGAGTTCAAATTCTCCTTCTGATATTTATTACCAGTGTTTTGTTGGGCAAGTCACTTAGCCTCCTTAGGCCTCAGTTTCCTCATCTGTAAAATGAGGTGTCGGACTAAATGGCCTCTCTTTGAGGTCTCTTCTAGCTTGGATTCTGGCATATGATGACACATTACAAGGGAGGAAATTGAAGCTGAGGGGGGTGAAGTGACTTGCCCAGGGTTACTCAGGAAATAAGTAACAGCTGAATTTATACTCAAGTCTTATGTTTCCCATGCTTTTTCCTCAGCATTACACTGCCTCCCTGTTCATTCTCTTAATGCTTTAGACTACACTAAAACTTTTGTGACACCCTATGTAGAACATTACAGTTGTCCCTTCCACACCGTGGGGCTGGGGGAGCAGTGCCCTCACGATCTGGAAAATCTGTGTAAAATTTTTTCGCCCTCCCTTCATACCAGAGAAGAAATCGATTTATGGTATTACAAGGTAAAACATGTTGATATTATATAATATTGTACAAATATTTTATGCATTTTTGGGTTTTTCAACTTTTTCTGTGTTGTCTCTGGCCTTTGTGTGTTGTCTGTGGTTTCCGCAAACTTTCCCGAAACTTCCCCAAAACTCCCCCCAAATTCTTTCATTTAATTTCTTATGCTGACCCTTGATATATAGAAACCGCAGGGAGGAAAGTCATGATGTGGAAGGGATGACTGTACCTACTTCTCTCCTTGTTAAAGTCAGGTTCTTATTTTACCTTGACTTATCACCATGATGCTTTTGACTATTAAAGAAATAAATAGCTCTAGTCATTTGTACAGTATTTCTGAAGCAGAGAGAACATTCATAGCTATACTTAATTGAAGAAATATTAGATGAATATTAGGAGATTTGGGTTCTGGTTCTACCGTCTTCCACTTTGCTTTGTAACACTAGACAAGCCACTCAATCACTGTGGACCCCAGAGATCAATAAAATAGATGTACTATTACTTCTCCTATTTACCTTATGTGAAAATGTTGGAAGATAAAATAATTGTTAGAAAAATCTGAAACAAAAATCTACTACAGTGAGTGAGTGAAGGAAAGTCTTTCTTACGCTTCTCACAACAGAAGAGTGCACAACACACTTTAGTAGCATGTGGGCAGTGGTTCAGTGGTAGAATCAACTTTTAAACTGTTAGTAAGATCCATACTCCACCCATCAGGGCTATTATTGGTCTGGTTCATCTGAGTTACACCCTTCCTGGACAGCCCATCACATGTTTGTCCATGTTCCGTTAACTCTGCCCACTTCATGGGTCCCATGTTCGAAAAAGGCAGCTATCTCCACCCTTGGGGTGTATCAGTTAATATTCAATAAGCTTATTAAGCACATGCAGTGGAGAAAGGCCTTTGCCCTGTCCAAGCCCAGTCCTTGAACCTGACAGGTTACAGCCGGGTCAGCCTCTAGGGCTCTTTCTTAAGGAACTAGTTGTTCACAAAAAAGTTTGGAGCACTTTCTGATTGGTTGAGGGACTCTCCACAAGATCTTAGAATTTCTTATCCTGTGGAAGCCTAACCCCCTAAAATCTTTTTTTTTTTCTAATTTATTTATTTTTTTAGTTTTCAGCATTCACTTCCACAAGATTTTGAGTTCCAAATTTTCTCCCCATCTCATCCCTCCCCCCAACCCAAGATGGCATGCATTTTGTATACACCTTCCCTCATCTGCCTTCCCTTCTATCTCTCCCCCCTTCTCTTATGCCTTTCCCCTTCTATTTTCCTGTAGGGTAGGATAGATTTCTATGCCCCATTTCCTGTATTTCTTATTTCCCATTTGCATGTAAAAACAATTTTTTTTTAACTTTTGTTTTTAAAATTTGGGTTCCAAATTTTCCCCGTTCCTCCCTCCTCACCCACTGTCATTGAAAAAGCAAGTAACTCGATACAGGTTATACATGTGTATTCATGCAAAACACTTCCACAGTAGTCATGTTGTGAAAAACTAAGTATAATTCCCTTCATCCTATCCCGCCCCCCATTTACTCTATTCTCTCTTTTGACCCTGTCCCTCCTCAAAAGTGTTTGCGTCTGATTATCCCCTCCCCCAAACCCCCCTTATCATCCCTTTGCTTTCTTGTCCCCTTTCCCTCCTATTTTCCTGAAGGATAAGAGGTTTCCATACCCAATTGAATGTGCATGTTATTCCCTCCTTAAGCCAAATCCCTATGAGAATAAGATTCACTCATTCCCTCTCACCTTCCCCCATTTCCCCTCCACTGTAAAAGCTTTTTCTTGTCTGTTTTATGTGAGATAATTTACCCCATTCTACCTCTCCCTTTCTCCTTCTTTCAGTATAATCCACTCTCATCCCTTAATTTTGTTTTCCAGATATCACTCCTTCACCTTCAACTCACTCTGTGCCCTCTATCTTTAATCTATCTGTCTATCCATACATATAATTTTTTCCCTCCAACTGCCGTAATACTGACAAAGGTCTCATGGGTTACAAATATCATCTTTCCATGAAGGAAACCTTAGTCTCTTATGATTTCTCTTCCCTGTTTACCTTTTCATGTTTCACTTGAGTCTTGTATTTGAAAGTCACATTTTCTATTCAGCTCTGGTCTTTTCATCAAGAATGCTTGAAAGTCCCCTATTTCACTGAATGACCATTTTTTTCCCCCTGAAGGATTATGCTTAGTTTTATTGGGTAGGTGATTCTTGGTTGTAATCCTGTCTCCTTTGTCCTCCGGAATATTATTATATTCCATGCCCTGCGGTCCCTTCATGTAGAAGCTGCTAAATCTTGTGTTATCCTGATTATGTTTCCATAATACTTAAATTGTGTCTTTCTGGCTGCTTGGAATATTTTCTCCTTGACCTGGCAGCTCTGGAATTTGGCTACAATATTCTTAAGAGTTTTCCTTTCAATCCTTGGATCAATTTCTGTTTTGCCCTCTGGTTCTAAAATATCAGGGTAGTTTCCTTGATAAATTCTTGAAAGATGATGTCTAGGCTCTTTTTTTGATCATGGCTTTCAGATAGTTCAATAATTTTTAAATTCTCTCTCCTGGATCTATTTTCCAGGTCAGTTGTTTTTCCAATGAGGTTATTTCACATTGTTTTCTATTTTTTCATTCTATTGGATTAGTTTTATAGTGCCTTGATTTCTCATAAAGTCACTAGCTTCCAATTGCTCCATTCTAATTTTTAAGGAAGTATTTTCTACAGTTAGCTTTTGGACTTTCTTTTCCATTTGGTCAATTTTGGCTTTTAGGGCATTCTTCTCCTCATTGGCTTTTTGGACCTCTTTTGCCATTTGGGTTAGGCTATTTTTTAAGGTGTTATTTTCTTCAGTATTTTTTTGGGTCTCCTTTAGCAAGCTGTTGACTTGTTTTTCATGATTTTCTTGCATCACTCTCATTTCTCGTCCCAGTTTTTCCTCTACTTCTCTTACTTGTTTCTCAAAATCCTTTTTGAGCTCTTGCATGGCCTGGGACAGATTCATATTTTTCTTGGAGGCTTTGGATGTGGGAGCTTTGACTTTGTTGTCTTCTTCTGGTTGTATGTTTTGACCTTCTTTGTTACCAAAGAAAGATTCTATGGTCTGCCTTTTTTTGGACCTTTGTTAATTCATGATCTTGGCCAATTACTTGAGTTATAAACTCTTTGTTAAGGTAGGAGTCTGCTTCCAGTGTGGAGAATGTACTGTCCCAAGCTTCATGGGTTTTGTACAGCTGTTTTCAGAGATACTTCTAGGGACCTGTAAATTTTCAGTTCTTCCAAGGTGGTATGATAAGGGGCGAGGTGTTTACTCCTTTTTTGGCCTGAGCTCTGGTCTCTGAGTGACCACAGGCACTCTTTTCTACCTTGGAACTGTGAGGAGAATTTCCTTAACAGCCATAGTCTTTAATATTCAAATGTAAAATTATTAGGGTTTTTTCCCCTTATACCTTATATAAGAGGTTATTCCCTTGGAGTATGGAATAAATTATTTTTTTCCTAAAAGAGTGTGCTCATTTGGTTTTATGCAGAAGATACATATCCCCAGCTCTTTTTTTCCCCTCCAGTCTTACCTGTGAAACTTGAATGGATTTTCTGGCCCTCCAAACTGTGATGTTAATTGCTTTTTTTTCCTTCCCTATGAAATTGTGAATACAGTTACATTAAAAGACTTCAGAAGTGAATTAAATAGAAGATTGGGTGGAACCCAGGGAATCTGGGGAAGGGAGAAGGGAAGAGAACAAGCACCTATTAACTGCCTACTATCTGCTAGGCATTATGCTAAGCACTTTATAGATATTATCTCATTTGATCATCACAGCAACCCTGTGAGGTAGGTGCTATTATTTTTTACTTTTATTTCATCTCTAGTACTCATTCAGTTTATAAATGACTTCTATTTCTATTACCTCACATTCCAGCTAGTTTTAATAATACTGATATGGCTCAGAAGGTAATTATAGACATTTGGAAAGTTAACAGTGGCCTACATCTTTACTTGAATTGTTGTTAGTTGGTTCTGTGTTGTTATTATCAATAAACAGGTATTTATTAAGTGCCTACCATGTGCCAGGCACTGTGCTAGACATTGAGTGAGCAAAAATGAACTTTTCCTCAAGAAGCCTAAATACTGTTGGAGACAACAGATACATATATAAATATGTGAAAAATGCAAGCTAATTTATGGTGATGAGGAGGTAATGGCATCTGGGGTCATCAGGAAAGTCTTCATTTAGAAGGTTTTAGTAGAGGTGAATTTTGAAGGAAATTGGGTATTTCTTAAAAGACATGTTAGGAATTAATACATTTCAGGTGTAATGTGGGTATTGGTGAGTGAGATGTGGTAGTCATCCATGCTTTAGTGGCCATAAACCCCTCCCATGAATGTGTCAACATTTACTTATTCCTTTGGCTAGCTGTTTGTCTTGCTTACTTAACTTGCTCTCACATTGGCAAGTCTAGGTTTCCAGAGAAAGACCACTACTGTGTGGTTAGGGTTACATTTAATTTTCTCAGGGTCTTAGTAGTAGGCCTGTTGAGGGAAAATAAACTCTTTCTGCTCACCACTTTAGATCTTGGGGCCTCACTTATGAACTTCTATTTACATAAACCATCCACATACAATGAGGACATTTTTAGGTCTTGACAATTTATTTTGCAATAAGGCAAAAGAAAAACGGTAAGCAAATGCATGAATAATAAAATACATCATAATCTATGTATAAAACTGGGTTACATTCTCCCTCCAATGCAGTCAGTATCTGTGGGGAAAAGTGGGCACAAGCACATAAAGGAGTAAAACCCATGCATTTAAGGTAGTTCAGAACTGGACTTCAGGCTTTGATGTCAGTGGTCCATTGAGGAATTTGCATCATGTGAATCCACATCTCTTCTAACTGCTTGTCTGCTGGTTTTCCATGCTCTCCAGCTGGTCAAATCCTCTTTTATTATATACTCAAACTGATTATCATTTACAAGTTCTTTCAACTTAAAATCACACTTAAAAGGGCTTTGCGAGTGTGTTAATTTGGATAGCAAATTTAAAACAAGGAACTGCAAATCTCATTAGGCTGCCCACCTCTGGACTTGTAGACCAGACCAGCCAGTTATTCGCTTAGGATTCTTTATTATCCAATCAGAACAGAACTCAGAACAAGGCAAACCTGGCCAGCTCTTCACTTACCAGGATTGTGTGTTGTAAAGACAAGTTAATAAACATTTATAAAATACCTCATATGACACAGGCGCAATGCTAAACCTTGTAGATAGAAAGACAAAAGACTTCCTTCCTCTCAAGGAGCTTATAGTCTAATGGAGAAGACAACATACAGACAACTATGTAAAAAGAAGATATATACAGAGAAGATAATCTCAGAGAAGATACTAACATTAAGTAGGACCAGGAAAAGCTTCTTACAGAAAGTGCAATGTTAATTGAATTTTTAAGGAAGCCAGGGAAGCCAGAAGGTTGAGATGAGGAGTGAAAGAATTCCAAAAATGGAGGATATCTAGTGAAATTGCGTGGAGTTATAGTATATTATTTAGGGAATAGCAAGGAGGCAAGAGTCACTGGATTATAGAATACATGGAGGGGAGTTGTAGACTTGAAAAGCCAAACAGAGAATGTTATATTTGGTTCTGCAGGCGGTAGGGAGCTCTGGAGTTTATTGAATGAGAGAGGGACATAGTCAGGTCTGTGCTGTAGGGAGATCATTTTGATAGCTGAGTGGAGAATGGACTGGAAGAAACTTGAGTCAGGAAGACCTAGCCTGAAGGCTGTTGCAGTTGTCTATGTGTGAGGTAATATACAGTTAATTCCAATTGTTTAGCAAAACAGTTGTAAAACCTATCTTTTCTCTTTCTGCCTTCTCCTCTGAAATCAGATTGGGGCAGCAAAGAGCAACAGACTTCAGAGAAGCTTTTCTCTTCACTTGTCTAGGGGGTACTGAGGAGCAATGTCTGGAATTGATGATCTGATCCAATGAACCAGAGCCTCTATCCAACTAATTTTAATATTCTTGATGCTGGTCTTGTCAAACAGCTCTTGACAAAGCTCCTTTTTTCAACCCTCTTGTTTTTTTTTTTTTTAAACTTTCATTCTCTTCAGCTTTACCCTCAGCCTTAGCATCCTCTATCTTATTTTCTCTCTCCACTTAAATGGCTACAATCAAAGCCTCCTGTCTTTCAGTGACTAACCTTTCATTTAAAAAGATGGACAATTTACCACATTTCCCTTTTTTGCAATTAACAAACTTTATTTAATCATACCTCAGTGTGCAAAGTTATCTGTTTTCTCATTTAAAAAGATTTAGTTTACCTTCTTGTTCTTAAAACAGGTAAGCCCGGGGGCCATAATGACCTTCTGCATTAAGTTCCCAAAATCATTCTCCCATCTCATTTTATGTTCTCAAAACTATTTCTTCAGGCTCACATTTTTCCAGTTTTTATGAAACAAAAAGTTTTTCCTTTGTCCTCTTAATCTATCAAACTGTTCATATACAAATGAAGTATCACCCTACATCTTTCATAAGATAATTTGATTTTATGTTTATTGCAGAGTTTATTTTCTGTCCCCAAACTGCTCAAATGTCATCTGAAAACTGTTTCTCCCTACACATATTTTAATTTTTATTAACCCAAAATTCTTTTCCTACTCTTTTCAATCATCAAAAAATGTTCACCTGTGACAAAAGCAGTATCTTATATCCTTTCCCATTAAATTTAAAACTTTTTATTAATATAGATACTTTTTTTTTATCCCTTTCAGCACTAAACTCTTCCATATGAGGAGGTAGGTAATGGAGGACCATTTGTGAGGGTGAGCAGGCAGAAGGGGTTGGGGAAACTGTCGAGTACAGTAACCACTGTAATGTATTACATGGTTAGAAAAGTAGACTGGGGCCATGTTGTAAAGGGCTTTACAAACCAAACAGAGGCATTTTTATTTGATCTTGAAGGCGGTGGATGCTCTAGGTACTCTCTCTGGCCACCCAAACTCCCCAGCAGTTAATGTGCCTGCCCCTGCCCAGCTGAGCTACCTGAGCTCTTAGGGCTGCCATTGATCAGATCATGTTCAGACACTCCCTTAGGCCACGCAGACTTTACAGCAGATGCTTGCCTTGACTGCGTTAGAGGGTTGTCTGGCCTGCCAGAGCAGCCCTTGGATCACACTCCAGGTACTCTCTTATGCCCCCCAAACTCCATAGCAGTCAGCCTACCTGTTTACAGTTATCCCTTTCCAGCTACTGCTACTACTGCCTAAAGGCCTGGGACAACTGCACCTCAAGTCTGAACCTCTGTGGACCTCAGATAACTTACCTGAACTCATTCATGAATGATTAATATACCTCAGCCTAACCATTAAGTACCCATCCCAATCGTTCTGAACCTCCTGCTGCCCTTGGTCGAACCCTGTTCTTGACTCCCCAGCAGTGACTGCTCACTTATTTCCATCCTACTCAAACCAGCCCCACTAATGACCCACTCTAAAGCTACTGCCCCTTTCACTTGTACTCTCTGGAATGTCTGCTCCAGAGGTAAAAGCTATATTTTTTTTGAAACCTTTTCTTTTCCCACTCCTTCCATCTTCTTGCACTTACTGAGTCCTGGCTTCTTCTTGGTTACCCAGCTTCCCTGGCAAGCATTTCCAGCTCTGGTTGCACTTTTACTCATAACCTCTGACTCACTGCTCATGGTGGGGGATTTCTCCTATATTCCCATTCTAGAGTTCCCCCTGTCTTTCTTTTAGAGTCATACCATTCATGTTTGTCACACAGTCAAGAATTTTGGTGGCTGTCGTCTACTGACCTTTTAGGACACTCTCCTCAATCAGTTCAGTGCCTGGTTCACAGTCTTTCTCTCTTCCCAAATGCCTGTCCTCATTCTCATTGTAAAATGAACTGGAGAAGGAAACAGCAAACTACTCCAGTATCTTTGCCAAGAAAATCCCCAATGGGTTTACAAAGAGTTGGACACAACTGAAAAATGAGTGAGCACACAATGTGCCAAGTACTGTGCTAAGTGCTGGAATACAGAAAGAGGAAAACGATAGTCCTTGCCTTCAAGAAACTCACAATCAAAAGGGGAGACAACAACCAAAAAAGTGACAAGGGATTTGAAGGAAGCAGATTTGAATAGGCCAAGATGATGAGGGAGAAGTGTCACTGGATCTAAGAGAACATGGCAGGGAGTAAGGTATAAGGAGACTGGAAAAGGGGGTAAGACATGCTATATCATGAAGGGCTTTGCATGCCAAATAGAAGAGCTTGTATTTTATCCTGGAGGCAATAGGAAACCACTAGATTCTATTGAGTGGTGGTTGGGAGTGACATGGGAGTGACATTAGGAAAACCTTTTTGGAGGCTGAATGAAGGATAGATTGGAGTGGGGAGACACTTGAAAGAGGCAGACTCACTAGCAGGCTATTGCAGTAGTCCAAGTGTGAGATGATGAGGTTCTGTACCAGGCTGGAGGCAATATCAGAAAAGAGAACCGTGTGTATTTGGCTTCTCGTCTCAAATCAGATTTGGGCAGCAAAGAGCAGCAGACTTCAGAGAGGCATCTCCTTTCTTCACCTGTCTAGAGGGTGCTGAGGAGCAATATCTGGAATGGATGAAATTGACAGACCTTGGGAAGACTGGATATGGTAGGTGAGAAAGGGAAAGGACTCAAGGATGACACTTAAGTTGTAAGCCTAAGGGACCTGGAGGATGGTGGTGTCCTCTATAATAATAGGGAAGTTAGGAGAGAGGGTACAGCACAGTGGTTTAGGGGGAAAGATAATTTGTACAATTTTGGACATGTTGATTTTAAGATTTTTATTGGACATTCAGTTCAAGATGTCTGAAAAACAGTTTGAGATAAGAAGTTGGAGGTCAGTAGAGAGGTTAAGGCAGGATAGGTAGATTTGAAAATCAGCTGCATAGAGATGAGATCACCATGCGAAGTAGTCTAAAGGGAGGAGAGAAGAGGGCCCAGAACAGAGCCCTGGGGGACATGCACGTAAATGGGTGTGACTTGGACAAGGATTCAGTAAAGAAGACTAAGAAGGAGCAGTCTGATATGTAGGAGAACCAGGAGAAAGTGGTGTCCTGAAAACCTAGAGAGAAGAGAGTATGAAGAAAAGGATGATAAGTAGTTTTAAAGGCTGCAGAGGTATCAAGAAGAATGAGGGTTGAGAAATGGCCATTGGATTTGGCAATTAAGAGACTTTTGTGGCATGATGAGCCACCAAAGCCATACTGTGGAGGTCAAGAAGAGGAGAGGAAAGAAAGTGGAGGCAGCTAGTGGGGGTGGAAAGATCAAGTAAGGAGTTTCTTTGAGGATGGGAAAGACATGAGCATGTTTGTAGGCAGTAGGGGAGTAGCCAAGAGAGTGGAGGGGGGAATGGGGGGGAAGGGAGGGAGAAAGAGAGTGAGGAAGGAGAAAGAGAGAGGGAGAGAGAGGTGTTTGAAGATATAGAGTGGATCCAGATGACAGGATAATAGGATGGAGGAGTTGGGAAGGAATGGGATCATTTGTGCAGGTAAAAGGGTTGGCCTTGGTAAAGAGTTAGGTAACCTCTTTGTGTAAGAGAGAGGTAAAGGAGATAGTGATACAAGGCATGTGAGTGATATAAGGTGAGGGATAGAGAAGGAGAGGGAGCTTGTGGCAAAAGACTTTAGTTTTTCTGAGGCAAGGTTCTCAACTGAGAGAATGGGAAGGAGAGCCATGGAAGATTTGAGTAGAGATGAAAAGGTTTGGAAGGGTCACTGTGGAGAGTAGGTTAATGAGTTCATAAGGGAGATTGTAGGATTGCCTAGTAGCAGTGAGGGCCCAGTTCAGGTTGTACAACAAAAATTCATAGTGGACTCAGTCAGAATGGTTCCATGATTTTCTTCATTAACGTTCAGCAGCATGTATATAGGAGCAACAAGGTGGTGAGAGTTATTCAAGGCTGAGGCTTGAATGGCCACAATCTTCAATATGATAAAGGGCACCAGGGATTCAAGAAGACAGCTCAAAATCAGACTGGTTCACCAAGGGGTCAAGATGGGGAAAAGAGAGGAGAGTGGCTAGTACAGAAGAATTGGCGTGGGAGAGACCTGAGGAGTTGAGAATCATGGTGTGGATGAAGATTAGGGTTTGGTTAGGGAAGGCACAGGGAGATGTGTAAAGTCAATAGATTATGGTCAGATAAGGGGAATTTCAGAATTCTTTTTATTTTAAATTATTAATTTATTTATTTTTAGTTTTCAACATTCACTTCCCCAAGATTTTGAGTTCCAAGTTTTCTCCTCATCTCTTCCCTCCCCCCACCCCAAGATGGTGTACATTCTGAATACCCCTTCCCCTAATCTGCCCTCCCTTCTATCACCCCCACCCTTCTCTTATCCCCTTCCCCTTCTATTTTCTTGTAGGGCAGGATAGATTTCTATACCTCATTGCCTGTATATCTTATTTCCCAGTTGCATATGAAAACAATTTTTAACATTTGTTTTTAAAACTTTGGGTTCCAAATTTTCTCCCTTCCTCTCTCCTCACCCACCTTCATTGAGAAGGCAAACAACTCCATACAGGTTTACATGTGTAGTTATGCAAAACACTTCCATAGCAGTCATGTTGTGAAAAACTAACTATTGTTCCCTTCATCCTATCCCGCCCCTCATTTAGTATATTCTCTCTTTTGACCCTGTCCCTTCTCAGATGTGTTTGCTTCTGATTACCCCCTCCTCCAGTCTACCCTCCCCTCTATTGTCTCCCTGCTCTCTTTTCACCTTCCCCCCTATTTTCCTGTAGGGTAAGATAGATTTCCTTATCCAATTGAATGTGTATGTTATTCCCTCCTTAAGCCAAATCCAAGGAGAATAAGATTCATTCATTCCCTCTCATCTTCCCCCCGCCTCCCCTCCATTGTAAAAAGCCTTTTCTTGTCTGTTTTATGTGAGATGATTTACCTGATTCTACCTCTCCCTTTCTCCTTCTCCCAGTATAATCCACTGTCACCGCTTAATTTTATTCTCCAGATATCACCCCTTCATCTTCTACTCACCCTGTGTCCTCTATCTATGTATCTATCTATCTATACATATAATTTTTCCCCCTCCAACCACCCTAATACTGACAAAGGTTTCTTCAGTTAGAAATATCATCTTTCCATTCAAGAATGTAAACGGTTCAACCTTAATAAGTCCCTTATGATTTCTCTTTCCTGTTTACCTCTTCCTGCTTCTCTTGAGTCTTGTGTTTGAAAGTCAGATTTTCTCTTCAGCTCTGGTCTTTTCATCAAGAATACTTGAAAGTCCTCTATTTCACTGAATGACCATTTTTTCCCCTGAAGGATTATGCTCAGTTTTGCTGGGTAGGTGATTCTTGGCTGTAATCCTGTCTCCTTTGCCCTGTGGAATATCATATTCTAAGCCCTTTGGTACCTTAATGTGGAAACTGCTAAATCTTGTGTTATCCTGATTGTGTTTCCATAATACTTGAATTTTTTGTTTCTGACTGCTTGGAATATTTTCTCCTTGACCTGGGAACTCTGGAGTTTGACTATACTATTCCTAGGAGTTTTCCTTTGGAGTTCTCTTTCTGGAGGTGATCGGTAGATTCTTTGAATTTTTATTTTATCCTCTGGTTCTAGAATATCAGAGCAGTTTTCCTTGATAATTTCTTGAAAGATGATGTCTAGGCTCTTTTTTTTGATCATGGATTTCAGATAGTTCAATAATTTTTAGATTCTGTCTCCTGGATCTATTTTCCAGGTCAGTCATTTTTCCAGTGAGATATTTCACATTGTCTTCTATTTTTTCATTCTTTTGGTTTTGTTTTACAGTGTCTTGATTTCTCATAAAATCACTAGCTTCCATTTGCTCCATTCTAATTTTTAAGGAAGTATTTTCTTCAGTGAGCTTTTGGACTTCCTTTTCCATTTGGCCAATTCTGCTTTTGAAGGCATTCTTCTCCTCATTGGGACCTCATTGGGACCTCTTTTGCCGTTTGAGTTAGGCTATTTTTTAAGGTGTTATTTTCTTCAGTATATTTTTGGGTCTCCTTCAGCAAGCTGTTGACTTGTTTTTCATGATTTTCTTGCATCACTCTCATTTCTCTTCCCAGTTTTTCCTCTACTTCTCTTACTTGTTTCTCAAAATCCTTTTTGAGCTCTTGCATGGCCTGGGACTGATTCATATTTTTCTTGGAGGCTTTGGATGTGGGAGCTTTGACTTTGTTGTCTTCTTCTGGTTGTGTGTTTTGATCTTCTTTGTTACCAAAGTAAGATTCTATGGTCTGCCTTTTTTTTTTTTGCGCTGTTTGCTCATGTTTCCAGCCAGTTGCTTGGGTTTTAAACTCTTTGTTAAAGTAGGGATCTGCTTCCAGAGTGGAGAATGTACTGTCCCAAGCTTCAGGGATTTTGTGCAGCTGTTTTCAGAGATACTTTTAGAGACCTGTAAATTTTCAGTTCTTTCAAGGTGGTACAACCAAGGGCGAGGTGTTTACTCCTTTCCTGGCCTGTGTTCTGGTCTATGAGTGACCAGAAGCACTCTTTTCTGCCTTGGAACTGTGAGGAGGATTTCCTCTCCACCACCACTAGGAGCTCTACCACACCAGCTCTTCCTCACCCCAGGACAACCACCCAGAACTGTGACCCAGATCCAAGCACGGGCAAAGCAAGAGAATCCTGCCTCAACACCAGCAAGGAGATCCCTGCAATCCCCCTCTGATAAGCGACTTGATTCCCCCTCCGTCGGTGGGCTGAGAGCTCCAGAAGCAGGCGCCGCCCTGAGGCTGCACCAGCATTGGGGTTGGAACCCAGCTCCTCTCTTAACCATGATCTAACAGGCTTTTTCCTACTGACCTTCTAAGTTGTCCTTAGTGTTTATGGGTTAAGAAGTCTGGAAACTGCCACAGCTGCCTGTGATTCAGTCTTCTGAGGCCTGCTCCAGGTTCACTGAGGCCTGGTGTTTGCCTGCATGGCGAATGCTGAACTGCGCTCCTCTCCCAGCCTGGCGCAATAGAGCTTTCCAATCAACCAAAACCATCCAGGTTGTCTTGGTCTAGAACTTTGTTTCACTTTGTCTTTTTGTGGGTTCTGCTGCTCTAGAATATGTTTAGAGCCATTTTTTAACAGGTATTTGGAGGGGTTTGGGGGAGAGCTCAAGCAAGTCACTGCTTTTACTCTGCCATCTTGACTCGGTTCCCCCCGAATTTCAGAATTTTTGAACATGGAAGGTAATACATTTGTGGGTGATAGCAAGATGAAGGGTTTGATCATTTTCTTTTGTGTAGCTAATGTGGAGTAGAGAAGAGACTCATGGAAAGTGAGTGGATTATGGAACTGAGTGATGAGGACATTTGAGGTAAAGTCAGTATGTATGTTGAAATCCCCTAGTGTGAGGGTAGGAGTTGAGAAGGAGAGATTGTAAGTCAGGTACTGAATGCATTGAGGAAGGAAGAGGGAGTGACCTGGAGGTCCATAGACAATAGTAACTAGGATTTTGATTGAGTGGTAGATATGAATTTCATAAATCTCAAAGGAGGAGAGAGGTTACTGAGTGATCAAGAGAAAATGAGAACCTAGAAGTGTCAGTGGGGAGCAAGGAGTATTCCTGCTCTGGCACTTTGACCAGAGAGCCAAGAGGAATTAATGATGGCGCAACCTGTACTGGAAAGGGTGGCCTGGGAAACTGTGTAATGGGGGGTGGGACAAGGCTGGGTAGCCAGCTTTCAATGATCGCTAGAACTTGGAAGGAGTGAGAGATAAAAAGATTTAGAATGAAGGGGACATTCTGGATGCCACAGTCGAAGTGGTGGGTGACATTTGGTTGGGACTTTGGTGTGGCAAGATTGAGCCAGATAGGAGTAAGGAATCTAGGGTCAAAGGACCAGGAAGAATATGGTTTGGATGATGTTCTACAAGGTTTCAGAGTCACTGGAATGTGTAGAGTATGACCAGGACGGAGAATGTTCATCACTGAGTGGAAGGCTCCACTCCTCTTTTCAGAGGAGACAGTGTGGCTGGAGATGGAAGTCCTGCTTTCCACTGACTTTTCTCTTCCTTTACTCTCAAGGGACAGGTGCAGAAGGAGATGGAAGGTCTGAGGTGAAAGGGAAGGTTGCTCCTCTTCACACATGAAGGAATAAAGAGAGAGTGTATGGGTGGTACATGGATCTCTTGGAAGGCAAGGCCTCTTGTAAATAAATTTCTGAGATATGTCTCAATTCAGATCAGCTCCCCCTCATAATTTTTCTGTGTGTGTGTGTGTGTGTGTGTGTGTGTGTGTGTGTGTGAGAGAGAGAGAGAGAGAGAGAGAGAGAGAGAGAGAGAGAGATACTCAAGATTAGATTTCCCCTCCTACTGTTACCACTTGTTTTTAATTTGAATGCCTACTTGTTTCCCCATCTACCTGGTCACAATAGTTTTTCACTTCTCACCTTCTTTTGTCTTGAAGCAAACACCAACTCTGATGTTTTCCATAAAGAATGTTAGCAATAATCAGAACTTTTAACTAGGAATCTAGGTACATGGGACAATTCCATTGCCCCCCAAGGGTAAGAAGTAAGGGAAAGAGATGGGGAGGGGCTTAGGACACTCATTGTTCTAGTCAAGCTGGACCACTGGTCACTTCCCAGACTGATTGTACCATTTCCCAGCCCTGGTGCCTTTGCACCAGCTGTTCTTTTTGCCTGTGATGTGTTTGTTTCCTCCACCTAAACTCCTTGAAGTCTCCTCCCAGATACCACCTCCCAGGCAAAGCTTTTGTTGAGGCTCTCTAGGGATTTTTTTTTTGTGTGTGTGTGTGTGTGTGTGCTCTCTCTTCCTAAAATTACTTTGTGTGTGTGTGTATATATATATATGTATATATGTGTGTGTGTGTATATATACACACACACACACACACACACATATATATATATGTATATATATATATATACACAGTCATTCATTTATTTTTACATATTATAACTCCCAGTAGAATGTAATCTTTAGGGCAGAGTTTTTTTGTTTTTGCATTTATATCTTCAGTACCTTGAACATAATAGGTAGTTCATAAATATTTGTTGACTTGACTGGGATTGACAACTTTATAGAGAAAGACAAAAGCTGAGATGTAACTGTGGTGATTTACTTTGGGGAGCAGAAAAGTCTGACATAAACTTCCTTTATGTTTCAGAGGACTAAATGTGTTTCCAAGGTATTTTATTACTATATTTGTAGTTCCTAACTCCTGGGGCCTTTGTCTTAGTTTGTAAGATGTGGAAGGAACCTTCTAGGTCATCTTGTTTAGCAGGCCTCTCCTGTTATACTTTTGAGGAAACTCCTTGTTTCTTTTTACTATACCGTGATTCTCACAACACCCTTGAGAGGTAGATGCTATTATTATCCCCATTTTATATTTGAGGAAACTGAGGCAAATAGAGGTTAAGTGACTTGCTAGTAAGTGTCTGAGGGTGAATTTAAACTCAGGTTCTCCTGACTAGGCTCAGCACTCTATACACTGTACCACCTAGTTACCTTGAAATATATTGGAGTTTGTCAGCAGAGGCGTATTAAGTCACAAGTTTAGCTATTGGGTATAAAAGGTGAGGGGAGGAGAGAAAGTTAGGTAGTGGTGGTGGTGGGATGGAATTCCAATTAATGGCAGCTGGGAGAAAAGATGAGTCACTGTGTTCACCCAAATGAATCAGCTACTCTGATGTCGATTTGTATACATGAGAACCTAACATAAATTGGATTGATGCAAATTTGGGCCGGTCTAAGATAATTCGAAGTATGTTAGGCTTTGTTCTGAATTCTTGGAGACCATTTATTAGCATTAAGTTTTTATGTAATATAATTTTAGGTCAAGTTATTCATAGGATTTTATAGTTGGAAGGAATCTTAGCAGTCATCTAGTCAAACCCAATTACACAATGGGATCTGCAAAATGAATCCCCTTTACAACAAGGAATGATTGAATCCCAGAGGTGTAAGGGACCTTGAATGTCATGTAGTAAAATATCCACCCAGAATTTGAATCTTGTCTAGCATTCCTATCAGATTATTAGTATGTCCCTTTCCTTTATAACATGGAGCATGCTACTTCCTTAGGAAGTAGCCCGTTCTGTTTTACGGTGGCTCATTCAGAGATATTTCCTTAAATATAATTGAAAACTGCCTTCTGCAAAGTTTTTTGTCTTTACAATGTAGTTACTATGTAACGTGTTATCCTGGTTTTATTTGCTGCATTTATATACATTTTCCCAAGTTTCTCTGACATAATCCCTTTCATCATTTCTTATACTGTGGTGATATTCTATTACATTCATATACCATAATTTGCTCAGCCATTCCCCAGCTGATGAAAAAATGCCTCCTTCATTTCTAGTTCTTTGCCCATTATAAAAAAAAAAGTAGCTATGATTTTTTCTTAACATAGGTCTTTTTTTCTTTCTTTGATCTCTTTTGAGTATAAGTCTGGTAGTGGTATTACTGGGTTAAAGGGCATATACAGTTTAGTAACTTTTTGGGCATAATTCCAAATTACTTTTCAGAATGAATGGACCAATTCATAGCTTCACCAGTGCTGTATTAGTGTACCTGTTTTCCCACAGCTCCTCCAGTAGTTGTTGTCTCTTATCATCTTTCCCAACCTGATAGGTGTGAGGTAGAAATTCAAGGTTTTGTTTTTGTTTTTGTTTGTTTGTTTTTTTTTTTTTTTTTTGCAAGGCAATTGGGGTTAAGTGACTTGCCCAGGGCCACACAGCTAGTAAATGTCAAGTTTGTTTGGTCTGAGGTCGGATTTGAACTCAGGTCCTCCTGACTCCAGGGCTCTATCCACAGCGCCACCTAGCTGCCCCTCAAGTTATTTTAATACACCTGCAAACACACAGGTAGGCAAATATGTATATATGGATGTGTTTGATGTATATACATACAGTTTATTATTTTTATTTTTCAAGTAAAATTAAAAAAATTAGTCTGTCCCTCCTACTATCCCCACATTGACCAAAAAACAAATTTGGATCTTCCCCCACCCCTAAGCAAAAACCGAACAAAAGTGAATAATAAATCCTTTAATATGCAGCTGCATAGTCCAGCAAAAGAAATTCCCACATTAGCCTTGTATGAAAATATATGTTTCTTCCTGAATTTTAAATTCATTACCTTTCTGTGAGGAGGTGAATAGTATGTTTCATCTTTGTTTCATCTTTGTTGTTTTGGACTCAGTCATAGCACTGATTAGAGTTTTAATGTCTTTCAAAGTTATTTTCCTTTATAATGTTATTTGTATAAATTATTCTAGTTCTGCTCACTTTGATCTACATCATTTCATGGAACTCTTCCCAATTTCTCCTGAAACTATCCATTTCATAATTCCTTATGTAACAATATTAATCCATTACACTCATTAACCACAATGTTTAGCCATTCCCTAATAGGAGAACCTATTGGGACCTATATAGGAAAAATGTATTTTTGTTGTTGTTTAGTAGTTTTTCAGTCATGTCTGACTCTTCATGATCCCTTTTGGGGTTTTCTGGGAAAGATCATGGAGTGATTGACCAGTTCCTTCTCCAGCTCATTTTATGGGTGAGGGAACTGAGGCCAGCAGGAGTAAGTGACTTGCGCAGGGTACACAGCTAGTAGGTGTCTGAGGTAGGATTTGAACTCAGCTCTTCCTACTGCCACGTCTGATCCTCTGTCCACTGTACCACTTAGCTGAGAATCTATATACAAATATAGACCTAATAGGGTAGCTAGATCAGGGGGCGTCCGTAGTTTGGTAACTTTGTTGGTATAGTTCCAAAGTGCTTTTCGAAAAGGTTACACCATTTCACAACTCTACCAGCAGTTCGTTAGTATACTGGTTTTATTGTAACTCCTCTGACATTTGTCATTTTACTCATTTCTCATCTTTGCCAGGCTTATGTATATGAGAAAGAACTTCAAAGTTACTTTAATGTGCAATGCTTTATTTGTGATTTTTAGAGCATTTTTTCCTAGGATTGTTGTTTGTTCCTTGCTCAGATTTCTTCCTTTGAAAACTGCTTATTCATATGCTTTGCTCATTTATGTTTTGGAGAATGGCACAATCACTTCCT
Source organism: Vombatus ursinus (assembly GCF_900497805.2). Classification (NCBI taxonomy): domain Eukaryota; kingdom Metazoa; phylum Chordata; class Mammalia; order Diprotodontia; family Vombatidae; genus Vombatus; species Vombatus ursinus. Next base: position 64,844,976 of record NW_020954590.1, read on the forward strand.
TATATATCTTGGATATGAGACCGTTATCAAGAAACCTCGCTGCAAAGGATTTTCCCCCCATTTCACTGTTTACCATTTAATTTTTACTCCGTTAGATTTGTTTGTACAACAAACAAAAAAATCACAACTCCTCCACACTTTGACATTTTAGATGAGTTACTGTCACCCAGTAATTGTTCGTTTTATCTTGGGTGATTGTCTCTATCACTTGTTTAGTCATGCATTCTTCCCTTAGCAATAAGCCTGCAAAGTAATTTCTTGCTTGCTCCTCTAATTTATTTACGATATGACCTTTTATATCTAGGCCATGTGCCCTTTTAGAGCATATCTTCCTGTATGGTTTGACATGTTGCTCTATACCTAATTTCTGCCAGACTGCTGTCTTGTTGAATCAGCAATTTTTATCAAGTAGTAAGTGGAGTTTTTGAGTTTATAGTGTTGTTTTAATTGGAATATTTCTAGTTTTGCTGATTTAGAACATTTTTTAAAATTTGGTTATTGTTGGTAACTTGTACCTGTTCATATCCTTTGGCCATTTAAATATTGAAGATACTGTTATAAATTTGAATTATGTACAAGAGACCTTTTTCATAGACATTTGCTACTTTTTTATTTTATATAATCAGAGTTTTGATATTTCATATATGTTGCTTGTTCTTGAACTCTTGTTGGCTCCTCTTATTTGTTCATAATGTAACCTTTTATGTTTAAGTCCATTTGGAGCTTAGCTTTGTATATTATCTAAAATGTTGGTCTGTACCTAATTTCTGCCAGACTGCTGTTCATTTTTACCCACAGTTTTTGTCAAATAGTGAGTTCTTCCTTTAGTAATTAGGATCTTTGGGTTTATCAAACTAATCTATTGCTGCTATGTTCATTCATTCTGTATGGTGCGTATCTAATTTATTCTGTTAATTGACTCTACCTTCCATTTAAAATATTAGAAAGTCTAATCTAAAGTCAAAATTTTCACTTCAAAAGATCTTTGATTCGACTTTGTGAGTTTTCCTTCCACTTGTGAAAATCATAATTCCTCCATGTTTGACATTTTAGTTGAGTTATTGTGACCCCGTAAGTACATATATTCAGTCCATTGCAAGGTCCACTCGTAAAGCCTATTTAGTTTGGTCTAACCTTCCCAAACTTGTATTCTAGTTGCACAACTTTTGAGAACTGAGAGATGTTTCCATGCTAATGAAGCATAATGGTAAAAAACCGTTTCAGAAGATTCAAAATCAGCATTTTAAATTATTCTTCCTTGGTCAGACCACATCAGGATATTTTTCTGAGCCCTATATTTTGAGAAGGCCATTGATAAGCAGTAGTATATCCAAAGGAGGATGGTCAAGGGACTTAAACCATACTGTAGAAGGATGAGTTAAATCATAGGATCATAGTTCTGTGAAAGCCTTCTAATTTAACCCTCTCATTTTATAGATGAAGTCACTAAGTTCCTGAGAGTTTAAGTGACCTGATAGGTCATACAGGTACTAGTGATCTAGTTCAGCCTAAAACAAAGAAGAGTTGGTGGAGGAAATGAAATGTAGTAGAATTTAGAGGCATCAAGGTGACTCAGTAGATAGAGCACTAAGACTGGATGGTCAGGAAGATCAGAGTTCAAATCCAGGCTCAGACACTTAATAGCTGTGTGACTAACTGTGTTGCTAGTCACTTAACCTCTGTTTGCCTCAGTTCTCTCCACTGTAAAATGGCATCTACTTCCCAGGGTTATTGTGAGGATCAAAGGATATAACATAGTTGATTCTTGTCACTCATGGTAGTTATATTTCATAAAGTCATTGAGATCATAACGTTTACTTTGTGTTTTCCAGAGTGGCCTCATGTAGAGATTGGTGAATTTTCTCTTCCTTTTTCTGGAAGTACCATATTGTTGATTCATTAACATTGATCTCATGGCCAGTGGCCAACAGCACTATAATACATACTTGAATGAAGCATATTGGACACATCATTCTTCTTGAACTTAGGACACTAGCCAGCACTTTAGAATTATGTTTGGGGTTATTTAAAACAATGAAATTACCAACAAAAAACTACCAACAGAAAGCACAAAACTGCAAATATGTGGCACCAAATAGATACTTGTTTACAGTACAAAAGCTGAAACAGGAAGGCAAAGTGTTGCCTAGTTCAACCTCTGGTGGGAATGTGCTTATTAGGGGTCTTATTTTTGGACACTCAGTGTATGTCTGCAAATGACCATGAAAGCCCTGGGAGTATTGATTTTTTGGGGTTACAAATAATTGTTAGCAAGTAGGTGAATTTGAAAATATGGTATCCACAAATAACAAGGATTGACTAGTTGCAAAGAGCTTAATACAATGACTTACACATAGTGGGTGCTATAGAAATGCTTATTATTATTATTATTATTAATACTTTTGCCTGTCCCTAGAGGACAAACAGAACTAGGACCAAAAAGCAGAAGTAAATTTGACAGTCAGATTTCATTTCAATATATAACTGAGGTTTCTAAAATTAGAATTGTCTAAAAATGGACCAATGGGTAGAAAGTATAGGGATGAAAATTTTGGGTATAAAAATGTTTCCTAATAATCTGAGCTTAACAGAAATGAAATGGGCAGCTATGTGTGGTAGTACTGATGGTCTGCAAGTGGAGTCTGGGTTATTCTTTGTAGCATGGGGATTCATGTGTCAGATTTAGGACACATTATATATCGCCTCTGAGATGATTTCAGCTTTAAGATTCTATGATTCTAATAAAATATAACCAACATGGTAGTCTTATCATTTGATATGGACACTGATTGAATTTTCCAAGTCCTCCAAAATACATCCTGAATACTTTGCACTGCTGGAAGATTGCATGGCCTGTATAAATCATGCGATCTTTTTATGAGTTGTTTTACATGTGATATGATCATCTGGGATGTTGTAAAGTTAGTGAAGAGGTCACATAGAAATAGAGTGCTTTGTTTTTGTTTTTCCATTTGTTGGCCTCTGGCATTCATCTTACAACTAATCCTTGGTACCATACCAAAGACTTCTGAATTTTTGCATCAACAGAAAGGTTAAGTTAGGGGGAAAACAATCCTAGGAATAGAGACCTAATAAACCTAATGAACATTTCTCAACTTTTAATGAAAGCTGAGCTTAAATGTCAGTAGTGTGAGCAATTTGACTAACATAGGGATGATTAAAGGACATACTTCTATTTAAATGAATTGGAATTTCCACGTAGCAGTATTGCAAATACCTATATACAAATAATGATTTATTTAAGCTAACTTTTATAAGTCAAGTCAAGTAAACAGCATTTATTAAGAGCTTACTGTGCACCAGGCACTGTGCTAAGCACCAGGGATCTCCCTCCCTCTCCCCACCAAAAAAGGAACAACAGTCCCTGCCTAAAGGAACTTACAGTCAAGAAACAATTTGAAAACACCTAACTCTTCATACAACACAAATGTATGTATATGTATGTATGTATGTATATATCTCTCTACGTATGTGGGTATGGGTATGTGTATGTTTATATACACATACAAATCCCCTCACCACCACCCTGAACACACAGACACACAGACACACACACACACACACACACACACCCCAGCATTATGGGAGAGTATGAAAAGTTTCTTATGGAAGGTGATTTTGTAGCTGATACTTGAAGGAAGATGGGGAAGCCAGCAAAAAAGAGAGGAGAAAATTTCACAGATGGGGGCAGCCAATAAAAATGCAAGTCAAAAAATGAATTGTTGTGTATGAGGAAAACTAAGGAAGCCAGTATCACTCGATCATATAAAATAGCATAATAACTTCCCTTGCTTGACTTCAAAAAATGAATTTATTGGAAACATAGGGACTGATTTTGGTAAACTTGTACATTTTTATTAATAATGTGTAATATGTTGATATCAGAATATAAACAAAGGGGAGATTTTAGGAAAACTTTTCAAAATAATGAAGTCTCTGATTCTACTAAAATTTCTCTTACAAACTAGAATTAAGGCTTCTGTATAGTGTCAATGGTTTATATTTCTGTTCTAAGAAATTGCATCCCTTAGAGAAGTGAAGAAGAGAGATAGTAGACTATATTTATTTTTTCTAGTTATTAGTTTCCTTTTGTTCTTAGGTACATAGTTAGCCCTGGGGATGGTTATTATTTTTATTGTTTTTAAAATTTAGCATATATTATAAAACCAGAATTACCTGGCTACTGTGTATGACAAAAGAGTGAACCCTATCTGTTGGGATTTGGTTATTTGTAAGTTAGATAATGCAGGCAAGATTGTAGTAGTTAAAAAAGATAAAATGGGTGATAGCACAGTAGGGCTGGATTCTTTCCACAGAAATGGAGAAAAGTTCCCTTTACTTAATTAGGTACAATTTCTAGTGTGAGTATATTGATCATTCTTTGGAACAAGTATAGATTACATTTTAAGATACTGGGCAAGTGCTTGTTTGTACATTGTGATGGGCCTGATCCTAGGTGCCATGTTAGGAAATATTGACCTTGAATGCTACTAATATTAGTTATCTGTTTCATTTTCTTTCACCCTGTCCTTGTCCTGCTACCATGTTTTTGTTCCTTGACCATCTTCACTAGGGAACAGAGCAGATAAATGCTTAGATTTACCTACTCTGTTCTTAAAAGTGTCTCTTGTTGAGGTAATTTCAATGAGAAATTTATATAGTATTGATTAAGCAGCAGTATTGTGACAAAGTAGCAGAGTGGTTTGTGGGAGTTTTATTATATATATACATATATAATATTTTCCAGTCTGGTTTCAGAACCCAGCGTGGCTTGGAGACAGCGTTGGTGTGTTTGAAGGATGATCCTCCTCGAGTGCTGGATTTGAGACAACTTTCCATGCTGATTATATTAGAGCCTCAGCTGCTTTCGTGTTGGTCAGGAGGTGATGCTGAACCGAATGCTTGAACTAGCAGGAGTGGACGGGATCACATTGGAGTGGTTCCGTCCGTTCTTCCCGGGTAGGTATCAGTTAGTAGTGATGGGTGAAAATTGACGCTGCCCTAGGGACCTCCCATGGGGAGCCCTGTAGTGGTCAATTATTCTACCATTCCTACTTAGGGGGTGTGAGAGGTCCCTCGGGGGAAAAACGAAAGGCAGTGTGATTGGAGTGGTCGTGGAGTGTGCTGAGGATATTTCTCAGATTGACCTTGTTCAATCTCCTTTACTTCTGTTCTGTCCTTGTTTAAAGATGTAGACAAGAACTAAAGTTCAGAAGACAAGAAAGAGCGGGACTAGAAGAAGGGAAATCCAGGAACCCCTTATATTTGTTGTGATTTATCTAGTGGGCCCCACCATGGGTGTTGATCAGTTATTGACATTGTCTTTATTTTTTGAATAAGTCTTCACCTGAGAATCAGATTTCAGTATTAATTAGAAATACATACTGATTGGCACCCATTCTTTCAACCAAATTATTTGTCATTTGTGATACTTGCTACAACAATAGTCCAATTACACATTTATAAGGTTTTTTTTTTTTAAGGCAATTGGGGTTAAGTGACTTGCCCAGGGCCACACAGCTAGTAAGTGTCAAGTGTTTGGTCTGAGGCCGGATTTGAACTCAGGTCCTCCTGGCTTCAGGGTTGGTTCTCTATCCACTGCGCCACCTAGCGGCCCCACACATTTGTAAGTTTTTAAGGAGAGTGTCTCATTTCAACTAAGGGTTTACATTTTATCCATGGAGAGCACCTTTTTTTTTTTCTAATATGGTTTTAACTGAGCATCTTAGGACACTTTTAAGAGCTACAAGGTACACATAATTACTGCTTTCCTTTTTTCTTTTTTTCCCTTTTAAAAGTGCTTGTGTATTTTAAGTCTTTGCAGGCAGGATGTTAGATCTCTTTCATTTTGGTCCTTTTCTGTAGTGATATTGTGTCCCTTTTTGAATGTTACTCAGTTCGATAATATGGCTTTAAGTAGATATCCAGAAGTTGGTTGATTATCAAACACTGAGGAGTTTTGACATGTGTAATAATAGAATGGAAGCATAATTCTCAAAAAGTATGCACTCAAGACATATATTTTGAATATTGTTATGAGGGATTAGAGATAAGGCTGTTTTAGACCATGTTAGCCACTATCTTATATATTTCATTTTTAGGAATAAAAGGGGGGAAAGAGTAGACAATAGTATTTGTAGCTAGAAGGGACTTTAGAAATTGTAATAGTTAAAAAGCTTTCCATTTTTTTTTTTGAAGAAATTAAGGCCCAGAGAAGTAGGAGAACCAGAATTCAAGTCCAGTTCTTCTGACTTCAAATTGAATGTCCTTTCTGTGCACCATACTGCTTTTCTGAATTTCCAGAAGGTTCACATCAGAAGCCACAAACAAATCAGAGAAGAATGTTAGGGATACTTAGAGCGACAAGAAAGTAATTATGTAAAATTTAGTGTAGTGTAGTGTGTGTATTGTAGTATAATATAGTGTGATTTAATGTCAAAGGATCAGAAGGAATTTTTAATGAACACAACTGTGTGGCAGTGGAACCATGCACAGAATGTTAAGAAAACTCATTTCAAAACTAGTTTAGTCTTTGAATGAGTTCCACCTCTCTTAACTAGTCTGTCTGTAAAATGAAAACTGTAAATAATACTTTTCATGATGTTAAAGGAAATTGTGAGGATCAATGCATTTAGGTCTGTGGAGGCAGTTATAGAGCCTTTGATAGTATTCAGAAGGCAGATGGTTATTGTTAATAAAATGCTCTTGATCAAGAAACTCTTGGACATTATTCTCCAAAGTACTAATATAAGGTGTCTGTTGAAAGAAGTTTTGATTACTTTTTGGGGGGCTACTTAAATAATTGCTTGGGTTTCTAAACATATAAGTAAATCTATGCTTTTCAATAGGCCAACATAAAATTTGGATCAGTGCCATTCTCTCCATCTTAGAAGCATAATCGGTTCCATTGGAATATGATTTTGTATTTCATTTATATTGATAGGTATCTTTATGAAATTGTTTTCTACTGCACCTTCATTTCAGGGGTAGGTAGGGGAAGTATTTTATTTGTTTATGAATTTAGTTCTTTGTATGGAGCTGAATGGCAACCATCATATGTGTTAATTGCTGTAATTGTTGTGCTGTTATGTTGTGTTATTAATAATTGTGGGCATGTTAGCTCTGTGACTGGACAGATTTCAAACTTGATTGTTATCCTTCATTGGTAGCTCTTGAAATAATGTTTGAAAATAAGAACAATAAAAAGTTTAAATATAACTTAAGTGTTCCTGGTTTGGCTATGTGAAATGTTGGCTCTGTGGAAATAGATGATGGGTGGATCGAGGAATTGTTTCCTGAAAATTTAAGTGGCACTGTAAAACTTTCAAGAATGTTAATTTATGAGAAATGAATGTGTTGGAATTATGCTTACTTAAATAAGATGAATGCCAAATGGCAGGGAGCCATGGTATTTTAGTGGAACATTTTTAAACATTGGAAAATGAAGGAACACAGAAGAACATCTCTTTTCTTTATATAAATAGAAAAAAAATTAGGGAAAAAATCTTTTGGACTAAATTAACGTTCTGATAATTGGTACTGTAGTAGTAGTAGTAGTACTGTAGGATTTAAAACTAGACCATATCTGATTTTCCTTTGCCTTTGACATGTTTTCCTATTTACCTTGCTCGTACCCATATTTAGTGTTTATATTTTTTCTTCATATTAGTTACTTGGTTTGTTTTCTAGAGGTTCTTTTTATCCGATTGAAACACCAATTGTGTTATAACAGTGTTGAAGAAACTTCTTGTTGTCTAAAGATTCATTCCCCACCTCGCCCCCTCCCCATAGGTCATCAAAATGTGAACTTTCCCCAAGAAAATAGTAATTTATTTCTGTCAGCTATAGCTACTATATTTAGCTTTTTGGGTAGCATTACTTCTAGAATTTATTAATAATGTGTGTGTATTTTTGTAATTTTATAATTATATCAGCCTTGCAAAAATCTCATTCAAACCTCAGCATTTGCATTGGTCCTAGACATCTACAATTCAATTTACTGTGACCCCTTTATCACTATAGTGCAAGCATCAGCTTGAAGCAATGACTTATTTCTCTCTTCAACACAAAACTCCTATGACCATATTCCTCCCTAACTTTAACTCTACTCCCTGATACTAATTACCCCACCCTTGCTTTCATTCCCTCTGTCCAAAATCCCTCCCTTTCCCTATTTTATTGATGTCTTTTTAAAAATTTCTGACTATACCAGTGCCAGTAGCCTTTCCTTGTAACAACAACAACAAAAAATCAAACAAGCCAAAAACCCAATAAAACCCAGTTTTATCCATAGTCCCCCAGCTCTCCAACTAAAAGAGGGAGGTTCATTTCCTAATATCTTCTCTGGAGTCAAGATTGATTAGTATAATTAAGTAGTGTTTGCCATTAGCCTTTTTGTTTATATTGTTGTAATAATTGCTTGTATTGTTTTCCTGGTTCTACTTAATTTCATCTGCGTCAATTCATACAAGTCTTGTTTCTCTGAATTTCTCATATTCTTTCTTTCCCTGCAGTGCAGTAATATCTCATTAACATTTATTTGCCAACACTTTATTTAACCAAATTGATGGCCATCCTATTTGTTTTCAGTTTTTTGCTATCACAAAATGTATTGCTAAGAATATTTTGATATATGATTAGATTGTGAGCTCCTTGTGGGCAGATGTGGTCTTTTGCCTTGTTTTATATTCCTGGCACCTAGCACAGTGCATGGCACATAGTAGGCACTTAATGTTTATTGATCTATTGGTATATGGTACCTTTCTGTCTTGTATTACTTTGGGATACTTTTTTATCAGTAGAGATTCTGACTCAAATGGTATGCACATGTTAATTTTTTCTTGCGTAATTTCTAATTATTTTCCAGAATTTACAGCTTTTTCAAAGATGTATTAAGTGTGACTCTTCTCAGAACTTCTCCCACACTGACTATCTTAATCTGTCTTCATTTCTTTAGTTTTATTTTTATGGCTATATCTAGGTTAGACAAGTTTATGGTATGGGAGAATGGTTAGTAGAATAATTCATTGTTCCTAATTTATTGTTTTTTCAAAGCAAATTGTTTAAAGGTTTTGCTTGGATTATTATATGCTTTTAGTCAATAACATTTTAAGTTGTAAGAAATCAGATAGTAATTGTTTTTCATGGAAGAATTAAGGTGGAATATCCTGAATGAATCAATCCCTAGTCCTGAGAACAGGAGACATAAAGTACAATTTACAAAGTGCAGAAAGTATTCTTGTCTCCTTATGTTAGCTATTTTTTTTCTTTTAATAATTTATTTATTTTTAGTTTTCAACTTCACTTCCATAAGATTTTGAATTTTAAATTTTCTCCCTCTCCCTTTCCTTCCCCCTCCCCAAGATGGTGGGTAATCTGATATAGTCTCTACTTATACATTCACCTTAAACACATTTTCACATTAGTCATGATGTATAGAAGAATTAGAACTAATAGGAGGAACCACGAGAAAGAAGAAATAAAACAAAACAACAAAAGAAAAGGAGAGCGAATAATATGCTTTGATCTGCATTCAGACTCCCTAGTTTTTCCTTTGGATGTGGATAGCATTTTCCATCATGAGTCTTTTGGAGCTTAGATCCATGCATTGCTGAGAAGAGTATGTTAGTCATTCTTAAATGTGTGTCTGAATACATAGGTACAAAGTTAGTTTCTCAGGCTCATGTGATAGTAGTAGCAGTGGGTGACACAGTTAGCAGTTATCAAGTCAGCCTTAAATATTTTCTCAATACAAAACAGTGAAAGAAGGTGGAAGCTCAGACACAGAACAAAGCAAAAGTTGGCCTCTTTCCTGTAGGATGGATTGGGCTGATCTATAATGGTTAATTTAATTATACTTAGATATGATCTCCTTTATCAAAGGTTTGAAGGAATCAGTATTTTCTCTCTGTAGCTAGCAAAATGTTGGACTCTTTTCCCTTCTAAAGCTTCTTTGTGCTCTGCTGATGTGAGGAATTTTCAGAATGGTTACCATTAAATCCCCAACATTGCTGTGGGGAGGGAACAATTCAGTAGTGAGATTGTGAATAATAGAATTTTTAGTGCTGTTGGGGTTGACTAAAGGTGCATTATACATCTTTAATTTGTATAATTGTTCTTATCTCCTTTTAACTGCTAGTTGTATAGGTTATTTGTAATGCTCATTTATGAATCTAAGAGAAATCAGACTGATAATGGTGCATGAGAAAAAAATCACTAAATTAGGAATTAGGAGACTTGGGTTCAAGTCCCAGTTCTACTACTAACTAGCTATGAGACCTTGAGAAAAGTACACTGAAGCTCTGTTTCCTCATCTATAAAATTTAAAGGATTGCATTTATTTCCAAATTCTTTTTCAGTTCTAAACATTTATAAATACATAAACACATGATAATTTATTATTAGAATAATTTTAAGACATTTTCCTTTGTGCTTTTTCTTCCATGTAACTTGTTTTGTAGTTTGGTATTTTTTATTGTTGTTGTTGTTGTCTGTTTGTTTAGTTGTTTGGCTGTTTGAATTGTGGTATGTGATCAACATTTTCCTAGTGTTGTCCTTTGGATAGGATAATTCAAGCACTATAAATATTTTAAGGAACAAAGCATTGCACAGTAGTACTGGGATTTCTCCACCCTTCCCCTTCCCTCCCTTTCATTATCTGACCCATATTTGCTAAAATAAGGCAACTTATAAAGTCATTGTAGAACTTTTTGATAACAGTATGTATAGTGGCCAAGCCAAAAGGATTACTTTACTTTTTTTCCTAATGGCATTGTTACAACCCAGGTGATTGTTAAGTAATTCTTACAAGTTCTTACAAGCCCATGCTTTCTTTAAAAGTGAAAAATACTAGTAGTATGAAGAAAAAGGATCATTCTTTTCTCATATAGATATTGTGCCCTGCTATTATGTAGTTCCTTTCAATTAAGACACTAAATAGAGTTATTATAATGATGACAGTACATGTACTTCCAAGAGCACAGCAACAAACCAAGATGATCCACTTCATCCTTGGAATATATGCTCATCAGTGCACTCAAGGCATGAACCATTCCTTGTTCCCAAGAATCCAGATTGGTTTTGTTGATTCAGAATAGTTTGGTTAAAGTAAATTAGATCATAGGTAGCCCCAGTTCCCTGTAACTTATGTAGAATATCATAATATCTTGAAGTAGATGTCCTGTAGACACCTTAAATTCAACATGTTCAAAAGTGAATTCATTTCTTTCTCACCCCAAATTCATCCTTCTTCCTTACTTCCTTTTTACTGTGTCAGTGGCACTATTATTCTCCCAATCATCCAAGTTCACGGTGTAGGCTTCATTCTCAACTCCTATCTCTCTTTTACCCTCTGTTTCCAATCTGGTATTAAGTTCTTTATACACCTACGTCTCTCTTCTGACAGTGCCACCAGCTTGGTGGCACCTCACCTGTGGACTGTTGGCAATAGCTTGCTGGTTGGTTTCCTTTCCTCAAATCTTCCCAGTGTCGTGCATAAGCTATCAAAATGATCTTGTTAAAATGAAAGTCTGACCATCTCATTTCTATTCAGTAAACTCCAGTGGCTAAGTTTCACCTTCAGGATCAAATGAAAAATCCTTTGTTAGGTATTCAAAGTCCTTCATAACCGAACCCCTTTCAAATTTTCTAATCTTCTTATACCTTATTCCCCTTCATATACTTTGTGATCTAGTGATACTGGCCTCCTACTTGACTTTATATCTCTTTTGCATTTTCTCTGATTTTTCCCCACACCTGGAATGCTCTCTGTCTTGTCTCTGCCTCTTGGCTTCCTAGGTTTTTTTCGAGTCTCAGCTAAAATCCTCCCTTTTTCAAGAAGCCTTAATACTAGAGCTGTCAAGCACTTAATAAATGTTTTGTTGTCATGACTTGACCCTCAAGGTGGTCCTGGAATAGATGTGGTTTTGAGTAGATCCTGTGTACCAAGTTAAGATCGAGGCTTTCAGTAACTCTTCAGAAATATATTTCTGGGTCCCTGGCATGAACTGAAGCAGTAAGCAGTCATTCTTTTCTCATCTCCTGATTCCTGGAGCTTGAACCTTTTCAGTTTCTGACACATTTTAATTAATTTTTTTTTTCTGAAATAAAAATGACATTCCTATGATGCTAGTTATTTGAATTATGAGTTTATCACATAGAGTGACAATTAAGAACCATAATATACTAGCACATATTTATATAACATTTTAAGTTTTACAATATACCTTTCTTAAGAGAAACTTAGGAGGTAGGTAATGAGTTAGTTGTATTATGCCTATTTTACAGTTGAGGAAACTGAATCTCAGGTTAATTGACTTGATCAAGGTGACAGATCTAGCAAGTGACAAAGTTAAGACGTGTACTTGAATCTCTCAACTTTAAAGCACTTGTGTTTATTATGCTATGCTGAATTTCATGGAACAGCTGGTTACATTACTTGTTTTTGCTTATATTTTTGGATAGGGTAGAAAATTTAGGTCTTCTTTAAAAATTTGGATGAATGTTTTAGAGAATAGTCCAGAAAGAGAAATAAAGGTAGAGACTAAGTGATTGACCCAGGCTTGTATATTTCATTTTTTCCAGTTGCCTTTCTGTTAGAAGTAGTGCATCGTTGTGTTAGTATCATGTATGCGGAAATCCAGAAAATCAGGAAGGGTGTCTTTTCTTTCATAGAGAGAAGTGTTGGAGAAGTCTTAAAAGAGAGAGAGAGCTCTGATGCAGTGAATTTCCATTATTAGATTCAATTTCAGAGTATTTATTGAAACCCAGCATAGATATGTATGTCTCTATATATGTATACATATACACGTATAAATATTTGTTTATTTCCAGATTGGGGTAGGTAGACACATCTTTATAAAATGCAAAGGCTGTGAGTATTCCATCTTGATAGCAGACTGCTAAGAAGTCACTTTCACAAACTCATTTTCTAAAGTAATCTGGATAAAAGGGGAATCCAAATAGGTTGGGGGCATGTTGTCATTTATCTGTAAATATACAATTATAAGGACTTTAAGGAGGATGAAGCCTTTTATGTGTTGCTTATATTAAATATATCACATTGATTTTTAGAATGATATTCAGTTATTATTGAAGAAATTACATCTTGGCTGTTTCTCAATATGATAACATTTCCTCAATATAATTTTAAGTTGATTTTTATTATGTATGTCTACTATGGATTTATCATGCCCCTTTGGGAAGATTCTAACCCTGTATGATAGCTTTGGTGGTGGATAAACTGATTTATCCACCACCAAAGCTATCATACAGGGTACATATGAAGGAATACAAACTAATATTAATATTGGCCCAAGGGGAGAAAAAACATAATTGGAAAGATTAATATGCTGCCTGGAAAAAAATCATCATAATGCTTCTCATAGGCAAATATTATTTTATTTAACATTACCAATGACACCTTAATCCTAGTATTATAAATAATCTAGAGTTGACTATATTTTAAAAATATTCATGATCTCCCATAAAGGAATTATATGTGTGCATGTGTGTGTGTATCCACAAGTGTGTGTATATATATATGTATGTATATATTTGTGAAAGTATATATAAAGCACTATAATTCTTTCTCCAGAGACCTGGAATTTATTCATCGCATTCTCTTTTGGAGTATTTTAATCCACATTTATGTTAAACTTCATTGTTCCAGTTGCTATTATTATTTCTACCATCACAAGCTACATTAATTGCTGGAGGAAATTTAAAGCTATTCTCCAAGAACACAGTTCTACTTGTTTTTATCATTCTTGACCTTTACCTTTTCTTTCTGCCAAAGTATTGTCTCATTCTTTTTACTAGTAACTTTTCAGATTCCAAGCCATCTACTTAGAATTGAATACATCAAAGGAACATTATGGAATAGGAATATTTGTTATGGGAAAAAATATGTTTGTTAGAAAATAAGCAAATCCTCAGAAAATGCCTTAGAGGTCTAGGAACAGCACATAGTATCTCCTTCACATTGTTAGTATTTCATAGGCAGCAAAAATTAATAAGTCAGCAGTGTGGTGAGGTGGATAGAGAGCTGACCGCAGAACCAAGAAGAACAGCTTTCAAGTCCTATTTCTTACCCGTACGTCTTTTGGGAGTGTGAGGAAGTTATTTAATGTTAGGCAGTTCTTTAAGAGTAGAGATTGCAAAGAATGATAGGTTGCTACCAAATGATAACTTCTGAATGTAAAAGTAAATGTGGTATACCAACTCAAAACTAACTATTCTACCTTTTAATTCAGATGGCCATAAAAGTTTTAATAGAAATCTATCTAGGCATTAGCTTATTCTCTCAGGCTGCACTCTGGACGTTTCTACCATATCCTAGAAATTTCTTCATGTTGGAAGATTACTTTGTCCTTGCAATTCACACACTGGAAGAACCTCTCTGCACCTGTGGTCTCTCTCTCTGATTGGATGGTTCTTCCCAGAACCTGCATTTCTGGAGGGTGCCCAGAACAGCTTTTTCTTCATTTTTCATCAGGATGCACTTTCATTATGCCCCTGCACTTAGTCCTTTTGTCAAACCCCTTTAAGCTTCCTTGTATGTGTACTCTTTCCCTTCCACAATTCCCTGCACCCCCACAAATCCCTTAAATACAAGCTCCTTGAGATCAAGGACTCTTATTTTGGCTTGTTTGTATTCCTAGCATAATGTCCCTGGTGCAAAGTAAGCAGTTAATAAGTACTTGTTGACTGACTAATTTTCAGTTTCCTTGAGAGTATTTGCTAAAATTGTGAAGATGCCCATGGAAATGATTATACTACCAATGGTAGTTCTGGGAGTTGGTGTTTGGGACAGAAGCTTCTGAGTATGGTACAGGTTGGCTGTGTGTTAGAGTTAGTTCACAAATGACATTGCTTGTGTAACCTTTTATCTTAAGTCTACAGAAAGGCCATGAGTTCTGGACCAATATAAGCCTCAGCAGCTTATATTAAGTTCAGATTTGAGGCCTGCTGATCTGGGCACATGTGAGAAACTATGATGGTTTGTATAGGAATTTTTCAGAGAATCTATAAAGGGTTTTGGATTTTAACAAGTTCTAGGATCATTACTGATCATTGTGAAGAGTGAAAAAAAAAGGAAATAGCCACTTGGAAGATTAACTTTTATACTTACATGATTACTTTTTTTTTTTGGTGGGGGAGGATGGTGGTGAGGGAGAGGGAGACCTGTTAGTAATATAGTCTTAGAAATTTTTCATTAAATCACTTTGACTAGTATAAATAATGTATCCTCTTACATCAATGAGTTCATGACCACTTTCTAAAATATATAAAGCCTGATTATTTTGTCTTTCAAATTTGAATCCTGAACAATAATTTAAGCCCCTTTTCTCTCTCAGTGTTTACTCTCATTGTTATCTCTTTAGCTCTCATGTATTCTATTTTTCCTTGTAATTTAGATAGATCCCCAAACTGCATATTTAGTCCTCACCTCTCTGCTGAGCTCTAATAGTTTATTTTCAGTTGTTGAATCACCTACTGGATATCCCATGGACATGTCAGACTCTGCAAAGGGATAATCTATTTAGAGCTGGAAGGAACTTCAGAGGTCATCCAAACCTAACCTTCTCATTTTACAGATTAATAATAATCATACATAACATTTATATAGTGTTTACTCTGTTCCAGGCATTGTGCTAAGTGCTTTACAGTAATTTGATTTAATCCTCATAACAATACTGGGAGATGGGTAATATTCTCATTTTACTGATGAGGGAACTGAGACCAAGAGAGATTAAGTGACTTGCCTAGGGGGTCACACAGCTAGTAAGTATCTAAGGCTGAATTTGAGCCCAGGAACTCACTCCATTGCCACACGGAGCTGACTCTAAGGCCCCTGGAGTAGAAGGGTCTTGCCTAAGGTCAAACAAGGTATTCATTCAATGGCAGAGCCAATTTAAATCCAGATTTTCTGATTCTAAATATAGCAATTTTTCCTTTTGTCTCCCTTCATGATATATTATCCCTATTTGATTGTGTTTTTGAATAGTCCCCCTAAGGACTATTAAAAATTATTATTAAAAGCTCAAAATTAAGCACTAATATAGCCAACTAAACTTTCTTAGTAATTACTTACATTTAAATTAGTCATTTTAAACGTATAACAAAAAAACTTTTCTGTTACTCCAAGTCCCCATCAATATTTTACATTTGTTTATTTTCACTTTTAAAAAAAAACCCACCACTATTTATTGAGACAACTAGATGGTAGGGTACTGTGGTTGTCAAACCTTTGATATCAGGACCCCTTTGCATGTTTAAAAATTATCAAGGACTCCAAAGAGCTTTTGTTTATGTGGGTTTTATTTATTGGTATTTACTGTGTTAGAAATGAAAATGGACAAATTTTTAAAATTAATTAAAATAACAGCCCATTACATATTAAAATAAACAACATTTGAGTGAAAAATAACTGTTTTCAAAAAATCAGAAGAATGACATTGTTTTAAATTTTTTAAAAATCTCTTTAATATCTGGCTTATTAGAGAGCAGCTGGATTCCTGTGTCTGCTTCAGCATCCAATCTGTTGTGATACGTTATTTTGGTTAAAGTATTTGGGGGGAAATGGCCTTACAGATATGTAATTGGGAAAGAGAGTGAGAATTTTAATAGACAAATGACATCTTAACATTATTATGAAATTAATTTTGGCCTTGTGGACACCCTGAAAGGTTCTTGGGGTCCCCCAGGATCTGGGGAGCACACTTTGAGAACCTTTGGGATAGTTGATAGGGAGCCCAACTTCAGTCAGGAAGAAGTGAGTTCAGATCCTGCCTCAGACACTTAACTAATCATGTGGCCTTCAGCAAATTACTTAATCTCTTTATACTAAAATTTTCTCATACATAACATGAGAGGCTTGGACTTTATGGTCTCCAAAGTCCCTTCATCCTCCAGATCTGTGGTCTTATATTACTTCTGAAACCCACTTTTCACACCCCTGTTTTTGTTGAGGAAAACACCATCTTTTCTAATATCTGTTCAGTTGTCATGTTTAAAAAAAAAATCAACAGTCACAGTTTATCTCCCATTATTGTGTCTCTACCCACATGGCTATAGATCTAATTCAAACCTTCCTTCACCTTTTACTTAAGAGTATTAAAGTTTGTTGTTGCAAACCCAGGGCCTAGCCCAGTGACTGGCTCATAGTAGGTGCTTAATAAATTCTTGTTGAATTGAATTGGATCTTTTGTCTTTAGTAAATTGTTTACAGTTTAGTAAATTGTTTTTGTTTGTTTTTTAAGCTACGGCAAGGACACATGAAATAATTTCCAGTAATATTTTCTTAGGGTACCTGTGTTCTTTGGTGTCCTCATTGTATTTCTCATGTGAAAGAGATTTCGTTTTAGAGGCTTGTGTTAGCTCTGTTGGATGACATCAAACTGTTATTATGGAATATTGTATTTTCCCCCTATTTCTTGTAGACTCCGTGCCTGCCAAATCTGCTTTTCCAGATACTTATCCTCATTTCTTACTTTAGCAAAGGAAAATATGGCATATGTTTTTTTTCTAGTTGTGCTCTGTTATCAACATTTCTATGTTCCATTACAAAAGTGGAGTAATGCAATGGTTTCTACATAAAAAGGGCATCTTTGAAACATGAACATAATTAATTTCTATAATTTCTCTTGCCTCTAAACTTCAGCCTCATTTACTCTCTTCCAGGGTCTTGAAGGCATATATGTATATGTACATATGTACACACATATGTGTGTGTGTATACACATATAGAGAAGGGTTTGCATCCTCAAAGATTTTGAAAATCACTGGAGTAGGAGGGATCAATTTGTAATAAGCAGTGCATAGCTTTGCCACAATGTACTATAAATATGGCTGGTCAGGCAAATTATAAGAGAGGGAGAAAGACAGTCATGAGAGACAGAGGAGAGGGAGTCGGGGGAGGAAGAGAGAGAATGTCAAAATGCCATATTATGTTGCAGTTTGAAAAACTAACCATTTTTACCTCTCAATTTTTTTTTAGTAACTTGGGATTTCTCACACCTACTAATTCATCTTATTAGAAAGTATCTTCCATAATTTAGATTTTTTTCTTAAATACAATAAAACAACATTAAATGTAGTGAAACCTCCAGACTCCATTATTTCAGAATTTGTCTAACTACTTTAATATTGGCTTGACTGAAGGTTACAATTGTATTAGCAGAAGAAAGTGTTTCCTAAGCAAATGAAGTATCACCACTCCACCCCATTCTGGGGATTTAACTTTGATAACGAATTGGTGTCAGACACTTTAGAGTCAACAATTTGCAATTCAGCAATTAATGTTCTAATTCCTAATAAGCATCCAGTCCTTAAAACAAACTTAGCTGAAGGACAAGTTTTGTTATCTGTAAGTATTTTGTTTCTGTAAGTATTTAAGTATTTGAAAATGACAGAACTTAATTCCTTAATATTTACAAAAAACAACCAGACTTTTCATTAATTTACATCCTAACCATTAGGTAGTCCAGATTAGTGCTATATTTTGGTACTTAAAATAGAGATGGATAGGAAGAGAAAAATAATAGTAATTGGGCAATAAGAAAAAAATTGTTTATTCTGCATCAGGTAAATTTACAAATTTACAATTTTAATTTACAATTAAAAATGTAAAACCATTGGAAAATGCCAACTGTTCCCATATTAATACATATATATATGTATATATATATATGTATATATCAAAAGCCTCTTCAGAATGGGAGAGAGTGGCTTAAAACATAAACAAACATTGTTTTTAATTTTATTAAATCTAGCTCACCCAAAACAATGATTTTTAGTCTTTTTGGCTTTTTAACACCCTATCATTGATTTCATAACATCTCAGAACTTGTCCTTAAAGTGCTAAATGCGTGTTTGCATGTGTATGTGAAGCGAATAAAAATTAATTTTATTTGGGGATATTTTTGAGAAATTTGCAGTACCCTATGTGAAATAATTGGAAGACACTCTGTGGTACTATTTGGAATCACATTATCCCAATGAAATATTTTTATTTATGAATATTAAATATTATTGGCTTTCTGTATTATGCATAAGTATTATACAAGATATATTAAAGACATTTTGTGGTCAGACAAACCATAGATCTCTGTCTGGAGCAAGAGTTGCGATAAGATATTTTTTAAATGTCCAACTTGAATTTGAGACATTGGAAATGACAGTAAATTTGAGTTACGTTTATTTGGTTTTTATTTTATGTATTGTTTCTTTTTTACTCTTTATATCCTCCTATTTTAATTAGTCTGAGGCTTAAGCATCTAGAATTTCTGTTATGACTCTCTGAGTCAAGGGCAAGAGCAACATATGTTAGGTTTTAAAGCAGGTGAATTATTTTATATAACGACATTAAAAATAACATCACTGCACCTTGTCATTTTTATATTGGATTCACTTCCAATTGTAATGTTAGTATCTTCCTGCCAACTTCCTACTGAAAACCTGTAATTCTGACAGTTTCACTATATTGAGACTCCAAAAATCTGGCATAATCATTATCGCTAGCTTCAAGTTGTACATGGTTTTGCCTGAAAGATGTAATGAAAGAAAAATTCTTTTGTGATGCTCAGTAAAATATTTCATGACTTTCCTTGTCTGGAATTTCTCCATTGAACAAAATTTCTAGAGAGAGGGCTTCATCTTCATAGGTGTGTTCAGGCCCCCTCTAAAAAAACAACAAATTATCTTTTGATTGGGAAGAATGATGGCTAAAAACTGTAGGAATTTTATGGAGAAAGGCACTACATAAATACAAAGTACAATTACTATATATTGTATTTCATCTATTAGTAACTTGTACTCTAGGCAAATTATTATTACTGTTTTTGTATAGTGTTCTTGTTAGATTCAAATGAATTAATGTATGTAAAGCTCTAGCAATAGTCAATTGCTAGTATAGTTGTTACCATTACAGTGTTATATTGTCAGGGTCAAATTTTAATGAAGTCAAATTAAACCATGGGAAAAGAAAATATTTTTATACTAAAAATAATTTTAATGAGTGCCTCAGTGTATTGCATATAAATTTTATTAACTAGAATGCAAATACATGCTGAATTGATATCATATGTGTACCTGCTAGTCAGAGTAGGTGGAAATTTTTGACTTTTCTGTCTTATCTATAACCCTTAAGCAGCAGCCTTGCCCATATTGTGGCAAGATGATGATTTTACTTGTAGGTGGCTCTTCAAGTATAGTGCCAAGTTGCATTTTCTGACTGACAAGTACAGTTACATGCTTGGGAACCTCAATAGATCTGGGATTTTTTCTTCCAGAACATTTATTAACATAGTTAGAACTCCAGAAGAAAGTTAAAGGGACTTCATTATCAGCATTATTTAGTTTTCAGTCCCTAATCTGATTTAATGTATAGTATTTTGGAGAGTCTGAAGTTAATGGGAACACCATAGTTTGCCTATTTCTGTCCCCCAAGTTAGCCCCCCCCCCAATTTTTTTTCTTGCATCATACCCTTAAGCATATTCAGGGGAGAATGTGAATGTTAAGATATAGATATTACAAATGCATTTGTGAATTTTCATTAAGATATTTGAGTGTGTGTTTTTGATTTAGTTGTTTTTATATTTATTGTTATATGGATGGCTGTTTAAGAAATTCAGTTTAATTTAGACCTTGGCATCTGATGGCTTCACAGGAGAACGTACCAGCTGATGATATTAGTATGAGAATTACTTAGCTGACTCATTTCTTAATCTCTTGTTTAAAATATCTTAATTGAGAATAGGCTATAACTGGTAGAAGTTATATCTTAAGAATGTATGAAGACATAGAAACTTCACCATGTGAAAAAATGCAACCTCTCAAGTAACTTAAATATTTGTAATTTCAAATCAGTTCTTCCTTAGTTTTTCTTATTATTCTTTTGTTGCCTTTCATCCTATAGGGTACAGCTGCCCTTGAACTTCGTAGTTTTTGATCATTCATGTGCAGCCATCAAATTGTCTGTAACATTTTAAAACTGAGGCTTCATGGTGTTTGTGAAATAATTTCACATAAATGTTTGGACTTTGGTTTCTTTAGAATGTGATGCTAGTTGCTGTATGAAGAAAAGCATAATTATAATTCACAGACTTTTTGCCTGAAGCCTATAGGACAGATGCATCTGATTAACTTTGGTGAAACTGGCCTGTTATTGTAATGTAGATGTTTTCAGGGTTGGGAGGCTATTTTAAAAGGCATGCATGATTTTTTTTAAAGAGACAGTGAACATTTTGCAACAGATATTCTACCTTAGACTGCTTCATTTTTGCAAAATTTTATTTTCTAGTGGGACTTCTCCATTAGCCTGTCTGAATGCAATGCTTCACACCAATACTCGTGTAGGGGATGGGACATTCTTCAAAATCCCTGGGAAATCAGGACTTTATGCTCTTAAAGTAAGTTGGATTGTTCTGCAAATTTTATCTGTTAATTTATGAATACATTTTTACTAATTTATAAGAAAATAGAATAGAAACAAAATTAGACTCATGGAGAGGAGAGTAGTGTAGTAGTACACAGGTATTGACCCTAAAACCTAATCGTTTTCATATGTTTTAGAAAGCAATTGCAAAAAGAGAATAAGTTGACACTTTATTTTTCAGGAAGAGTTATCTCTGTTCTTGGTTTTGACATATGGCCAAAAAAAAAAAAAAAGAATTGTTTCTTGAAGTGTTTTTATTTTTTCGGAATTCTAGGTGGGAAGTTCTTGGATTGTAAGCCACTTCATGATGAAGTGTTGTTTGTGAAAAAAATTTGTTTTTTTAATTTGAAAATAGGATGATCCAGAGGAAATAATAGTAATTAAATCTGCAGACTTTATAAGAGTGGAGTAATTGAAAAGGAGCACAAGATACCTGAAACTTAATTATTTCAACACCGTTAATTTTCTTTGTCATTAAAAATCTACATTAACTAGAATTCTTTTGGCAAAGTCTTACTGCTTTTTTTTTTTTTGCTTTAATAGCCTATATTTTGAAAGAGTAAAATCAGTGTGACCTTTATTACTTACAATTTTAAAAGGCAAGATTTTTCCTTAAAGGTTGATGGTCAGTATTTATAATTTATTACCTTATCTTAACAAGATTTTTATTTTTTAAAAAAGCTCATTATGCTAAAAGATACTTTTGACTGTTATCCAGATATTTTTTCTTGGATGCTGAATACCAGGCTCTAGCCATTATATTGGAATTTTTAAAAATTACAGTTTTTTTTTTTAAGTAATTTACTTACTTGTTTCTCCTTTATAGCGAGCAACCTGGGCATATAGGTCACTGACTAAACTCCAAAATCTTTAACAATTTTTTTTTGGGGGGCACAAGGAATGAGGGATAAAAGAAGGAAAACAAAACAAATTCACTTTGTGTATATGTATGTTAGAATAGAGGCACTTATGTTATAAATAGAAGATCTTTTAATTTTTCAGAAGTCATTATTAGTTGTTTCATTTTCAGTTTTTTTCTCTTAAGTAATGACTATTACAGATGAAGGTAATTGCTATTGAAATTCAAAATCATATCTTGTGATAATTTACTGTACATATTTTTAAAATATTGTGAATATTTTGAGTTGCTAATTTGTATTTTTTTCTATTTCTCTCCCTTGTGCTATAGAAGGAAGAATCTTCATGCCCAGCTGATGGAACATTGGATTTAGGCTGTGAATCAGAATTAGATGGCACTGAAATGGCTGAAGCAAACAATAGTAATGGAGAAGAAAATGGAGGTAGGTGTGAAGAATTTCAGGAAATGTGACTTTCTTCTGTTATGTATTCTACTTGCATGCAATTATAATAATTTGTTTCAAAATGGTATAGATTTAGTAAAGGAAATATTTTTTTTCTACATCCTTACATTCTAGATGTGTGCTCAGTGCATGTTCATGCAGAGGTTTGAGCACTAAAAGAGATGGTTTGAAGGATAGAGAGGTGTGTGTGGGGGGGTATTTATTGTTCTGGGAAATTACGTTTTTTCCTGCAGTGTTCTTAGTAGATAGATTTCTCTTATGAGATGACAATAAGGGATATAAGGTTTCTAGTGAATCAGTTCTGGATGAAAATTAAAAAAACCCACGTTCCACCTTTCAATCTGCTGATTTTCTGTGTGATCGTGGGTGGGTTCCATAACCTGAAATGAAAAATGAATGCTTATTTTTTAAGACACATTATGTTCTTGGTTGTTGTACTAAATAAAGTATTAAGCTCTTTTATTTTCTGTATTGAACCATTTTTTTAAATCAGTGACTGTGAAGAGTGACTGAAGTATTTATTCTTAGAATTCTAAGATAAATGAAGTTATAACATTGAAGACTTTTGTGTTACTTTATGTGTATAATACATGGCATAGAATAAGTGCTTAATAAATACATGTTGACTGTATGCTGGTATTTTGTACAGTTGCCCTACATGTGCAGCTTTATTTTATGCTCAGTCTGCTTTCCCATCAGTAGGCTCAAAAGGATGGTTTGGGAAGACAACTGTGTTAGCATAGTCGCCATGACTATTAATTAAATTTAAAAGCCTCATTTGAGCATTAGACTGAAGACATTACATTTTATTAAGTATAACAAAAGACTCTTTGTGGTCCTTAAACTAAATGGATGCTCTCATGCTGGTGTGCTTTTTGATAGTCTTTATGAGGTTAGTGGTAATGGTTGTCAAGTAGTCTTCTCTAGCTAACACTACAGAAGTTTTTCAAGGTCTTTCATTACAAGCTTGAAGACATGCTTTATGTGTGGAGTTTTTCTTACTATCTCACCTGTGATCAGGGTAGGCTGTCACATATCATCCGAACACTCATATTATTCTAGTTACAATTTGGACCAGGATAGATTGCTGTCACATAGAATTATGGAGACAACAGTAGCAGAGATATGCATAGCAGTCTCTGATTTCTTGGTGGTTCAATTGTGGCGACAGGAAATAGACTTTTATACTTAATGATTAAATATAAAAATAATTTTTGAGGGACCACTCTACTTGAAACTTCTGTCAGAGCTAGCTGTGGTATTGTGGCAAGGACACTGTATTTAAAATCAGAGGATACGGGTTGTAGTTCCAACTTTGCTATTTGCTACCTTTGTAATCTCAAATTACTTTACCTTTCTAGGATTCACTTTCCTAATCTGTACATTGAACAGGTTTGGTTAAATGATCTCTAAGGTTGTTTTAAATCCTGGTTCCTGTGAACCCTTTGCCAAAAGTCATATTTTTTAATTTCATGTGAAATAAAACATATATATATCCAAACAAAATTACTATAACTAGTTTTCCCAAGAATTTTCTTTTCCCATTGAATTTTTTTTGGGGAGAATAGAAAGCAAGGGGCAACAGTACTATCCAGAACAGTAGTTTGTTTACTGAAACTTATAAATTGTTCCCCGTTTACTTCTGGCAGCAGACCACATTGCTCCTTTTTGGACAACATGCTTCCTGTCTACTTAAGCAGTACACAAAAGAGGATTTGCTTATTGTTGCAGTGGTAGGAGGCATTTGTAAACAAAGGCATTTGTATGAAATTAAAGAGACAAGGTCATGATTGCTCCACAAACTTCCATTTCTGTAGGCAAGATAAAGTTGAGTTTTAGGATTAAAGAGCTATAGGGAGAGCCCTTGCCTTGTCCAAATATCAAAGATCAGTATTTTTTTTTAAAGTGTCACTAACGAACCTGACCTGATGAGCCTTCTGTAAACAGTGCATTTTTTCAGCAGAAAATTGCTACATTTTAGTTCTATGTGTTTGGCTCAGATAGAATGCATGGAATTAGAATCAAGAAGATGTGAGTTTGAATCGTGCCTATGACATGTACTACCTGCATAAATGGGCACAGTCACTTAAAGTCTTTGAGCTTCAGTTTTCTCATCTGGAAAATGGGAATAATAATACTTGTAATAATATCTAAATCCTAGGATTTTTCTGGGGTTTAAATGAGGTAAATGAATGAATGAAAGGATGAATGAAAAAGTCTATAGTAAGTACTATGTACCAGGTATTTTACTAAGTTATTAGGGATGCAGTATACAAAAAAGAAAGACAGTCCTTGCCATAAAGGAGCTTACATTCTAATAATGTAAGCTACCCAGCCAGCTGCAATCCTTAAGACTCCTCCATCTTGTCCCCAGGAACCTCATCATTCATCACACCTTAGTACCCTCTGCCTCTGTGAGTGGAGGGTGTAGGGAAGAACTCCTCCCAAAGCATCCGTTAAGGAGGGTCTCCAGGCCAGTCAATTCTTCATTTACAACTGGCTGCATTCTTTGGATTTATTCATCATGCCCTTTCGTTCCCTACTTTTCCCCAGTATTTGGCACAATGCTTGGTACATAGTAGGTATTTAATAAATGTTAATTGAGTCAGTAATATTGGCAAACAATATATATAAAAGAAATAATATATATAAATCTCTACAGATTTTAAAACATTTGCTTTTTAAGAGTGAGCGCTGTAAGGGTAAGGGCTGTGTCTTAATTTTTGTATCTCACTATCTAGCATTATGGGAAGCTAGGTGGCACAGTGGATAGAGCACTGGGTTTTGAGTCAGGAAGACTCATTTTCATGAGTTCAGATTTGGTCTCACACACTAGCTGGGTGACCCTGGGCAAATCACTTAACCCTGTTTGCCTCAGTTAATCATCTGTAAAATGAGTTGGAGAAGGAAATGGCAAACTGTTCCAATATCTTTGCCAAGAAAACCCCTAAATGGGGTCAGAAAGAGTTGGTCATGACTGAAATGACTGAACATCTTAGCATTATGCTTGCTCTAAATATAGTTGGTGCTTAATAATTATTTCCTGATGTGTTTTCATAGGCTGAACTAAGTAATAATTTCAACTACACATAACTAACTAAAGGAATGGGGAAATTATTGTTCCAAAGGTAAACATACAAATATACTTAGGAAAGAATATGGGAGCAGTATATAGATCAGAAAATCACCATCTGTCATCATACTTTTACTTTTCCTCCCCTTCCTCTTTTGAAGAAACATCCTGGTAGAGTGGTTATGGAGAGACATCATGGCAGAGTGGTTATGGAGAAACATTATGGCAGAGTGGATAGTGTTTGATTTGGAGGCAGGGAGAACTGGACTCAAACCTTGGCTCTAATGCTTATTAGCTAGGTGACCTTGGGTATATTACTGAATTTCATCTTCATCTAAAAAAGAAGGATAATAGTAGCACCTATTTCACAAGATTGTTGTGAGGATCAAAATGAAAAATGCAAATCTTAAAAGTACCACATAAATGTGAACTAATATTATTATGTGATGAAAGAGTGGGGAGAGCTGATAGGAAATCAACTAATAGGAAATCTATATACATAGATACACATCTGTCTTTCTATCCATCTATCTGTCCATTGATATAGAATATATACTCAGGTGGTCACAGGATTTGTTGACATTTACAAGGAGACAGGAATTTTAGAGACAAGGAAGGAGTTCTCAAGTCTGCAAGCAGTGGCAAGACTAGGGGTGAGCTGTTTGGCCACAATGGACTTGCCTGGAGCAAAATTGTAATAAAGATATATTAATTCTATATTTACTCTATTTTGGTTCAGTTTTTAGGGCAACTGAGTTTTTGTTTTTTATATTGGACAGTATTTTAGGCAGACATTTACTCAGACATCTGTTGAAAGAAGTAATTCGTTTCCTGTTTGAGGGAACAGTGGGAATACTATCAGTCCTAATGTTTACAAGCACAGAGTAGTGTTCATTCATTTTTAATCCTCTTTGTAAGTTATACTGTATATATTTTGCTTAATGATTCTTTATTCAGCTCTTTGGCTTCCCAACTACTCATGTTAATAAGAATCAGATTCACCAACTAAAGAAAGTAAACTGTTCAAATTTTACAAGTTAAGCTCTAGAGATCAAAGAGTGATTTAGGTGAATCACTTGATATATCTATGTTGACAACCCATGACCATTTATGTCAATGTATGTATAGATCTATGTCACCCAAAGAAAATGTTTTGAATTTTATGAACTGTTTTGGTCAGAGATTCATGTGTGTTATTATTTGTGAGTTATTATTTATAAGCACATCTCAGAAGTTTGCTCACACATTTGCTGTTTTAAGTAGACTACCTACTGTTAAGGTACTTGCATAACATACTTATGCCAATTTTATTTGATATGTGACCATGTGTGAGTAGCACTTTTTTTACAGTATTTACCAGATTTTCTATTGACAGGGAAGCAAAGGAGTTGTTGTTTTTTTGGATCTCATTATGCTTCACATTGGAAATCAACATCAACTGTGCCCTTTATTTTTAAAATGGGGATTCTCAAAGCAATTATGGAGAAACTGGAGAAAGTACAGTTTTCATCCAGCATAGATCAAACAGTGGTCTGCTTGTTATTAAGCCTAATAACTCTCAGGGATGAAGCAGCATTGTAGTGGAGGGCTTCAGTATTCTAAAGCATTCTTTATTAAAAAGAAAGAAAAAAAAACTGATAGAGAACATATATTCTATCCTTCAGTCTGTAGGATTTTTAGTAAAAATAATGATTCAGTCACCCCCCAAAATTACCCTTTGTGACCAACTTTTATAATGGGCTCCTGATTTTATGCTTTTTGACAAATTTGTTGTTAACTTAATGAAACTTTATTCATTTGGTTATTTGTTTTCTTTGGCCCAGAGGCTGATCTTTTCCTTTTTAGAAATGGAAAAATGCTGTCAGATGGCCTGAAGTATATGGATAAAGATCTTTGTTGAGATATCAGTTACATATGGTTAAGCAGCTTCTCAGGGTGCACAATTGCCTAGAGAAAACTGAAGGTAGCTTTTTGGTTCTGGGGCCATCTGGCAGTAGTCACATTGACATTTCATCAGCAGCAGTTCAAACACTAGTACAAGAAGGAAAGGTGAAAGCCTTCATGGGTGCAGAAGAAAGTGAGGAGAACTTCTTTAAATTATTGTTATAGATCTATCCTACTGTTATCCCTTTGGATTATATTTCCTAACGCTTTGAAATAGACTTTTTCTTGCTAGATTTTCTGTGATTTTCCAGGAACATTTTCCCTACTCTTCAATGAGAGTTTTTATAAACTTTAGATAATGTTCTATGAAGGGGTGATGGGAAAGAATGTGTATGAATCCCTGAGAATGTCTCTTATAACAGCTGGAGCAGGGACTGACAGACAGCCCAGGCTGAGCTCAAACAGCTCCACACATTAAACCTCAGACAGACAGACACTGGTGTGTGTGTGTGTAAGTGTGTGTACATGTGTGTGTATAAGTGCATGTGCATGTGTGTACACACATGTCAGTAACCTGATGGTGGGTCTGCCTGCCTCAAGCCTCTTTCTACTTCAATCCATCCTCTACTCAGCCACTAAAATGATTTTCCTAAAGTGAAGGTCCCATCATGTCACCCTTCCCCTCGACCCCACTCAATAATTGCCTCTAGGAGCAAATATAAAATACTCTGACAATCAAAGTCCTTCCTAACCTAGCCCCTTCCGACCTTTCCTGTCTTCTGACACCTTCCTTCCCAACACATATTCTTTGATTCAGTGACACTAGCCTCCTGGCTGTCCCGCAAACAAGATACTCTGTTTCTTGGGGCTAGGCATTTTCTCTGGCTGTCCTCCATGCCTGGAATATTCTCCCTCCTTTCCTTTGACTATTGACCTCCCCAACTTCCTTTATGGGTCAACTAAAATCCTTCCTTTGTAGGGAAGCCTTCTCTAATCCCTCTTAATTACAGTGCTTTCCTTCTTTTAATTACTTCCCATTATTCTCTATATAGCTTGCTTTGTATATATTTATTTGCCTGTTGTCTCTCCCATTAGATTGTAAACCCATTGAGGGCAGGGACTATATTCTGCCTCTTTTTGTATCCCCAGTTCTTAGCATAGTGCCTGGCATATAGTTGGTACTTAATATATGCTTAATGAATTGAGTGAGGAAGGAGAAGTATTGCAGGGTATGGGGTTTTAAGATAGGAAGAATATGGAAAGGACTATTCCAAGAAATGCGTAGGTCAGAGAGCAGTGGTTGTCACCCAACACATTGTTACCAGTTTTTACTCATATTCTTTTCTAGAGTAGGACGATTTTTCTATGTTACAAAGAGTTTGTACTTTCTTTTCAATAGTATTAACCAGTATTGGCATCTGCTTTGTGCTGGAGAATTAGAAAAATTCCTCAACTCTGGAAATTATGCCATTGTACTTACAGATGGAAGAAAACACAGGAGGGTTAACACTTTTCAAACAGAAAGAGTCGTTATCAAGAAATGAAAGATGTCTTTCTACATATTTCTGTTACCATTTTCTCATTTTTATTGAAACCTGCAAGTTCCGTAAAATACTGAATGTATATATGTGATGTCTCACTATGTATTTTCTTTTATAAAGGGTGTGCGGACATCTGTTCACTCTCTAACCTGAGTCAACTCACTCCACCTTGCCCTGGCAGGTCTAGGTTCCCAGAGGATTAAACATCATTAGGTTCTGTTTGAACTTTATTTGAATCCTAGGGGCTTCTGGGCTGAGCTTGATACAGGCCTGTCCCTTGGTAAGTTAAGTTCAATATCAGAACAAAATGAGTTGGTCATTCTACAGTTAACAAAAGGAGATTTACTTAGCCATAGCAGTAGACGATTTCAACAAATATAGGCGTTGAGAGACTCCTGAATTAATTCTACTGAGCAAAGCTCCCATCACTATCCATTATCCAAGCATGTGGAGGTCCCTCTAGCTCCCTGGGAGTGCTTTGTTCTCTGGCAATGAGGAAGTGATGTGATGTCAACTGTCTGGGCCCTTAGTCCCTTGAGCCAAACCAGAGGCATGTCTCAGTACCTTTTAAGGAAAATCTAGCCTAATTTGCATGGGAGAGGGGTTAGGATATTGTTTCTACCACTCTTCACTCATTTATGGTAAGGTCTGTAAGGCTTCAATGGGATCTTCCACCACTTAAATGACCTTAGGACAGTTAATGTTCAATCCCAACCTACCACACTGTTCATGAAGCCTGATATTGGCAGCAGTAAAAGAAGAAGAGAAAAACTAAAACAGAAACATAACAATAGCAAAACAATCAAGGAAACAATTCCTCTAAGGAGTTACTGAATCCGAAAGAGTCCCAGGAAGGATTTGAGTCCCAGGTCTAAAAAATCAGATTCACGTGGCAGATGCTACCAAATATTTTCAGTTCATAGCGAGTCAGTGTAAAAACTTGAATGTCTTCCCTTCACTCCCCACTCCCACTCCCACCCCCAGAAAAGGATCTTGCTCCCTTACTGAGAACATCAAAGCCATTCAATGTGAGGTTCCTCTTTTCTTTTTTCGTTTCAGACCCTTTAATATCATCTCTTAATCTTTCTACCTTCTTCTTAGTCTTTGACAAATATTTGTAATATCTCCTTGCCAAGGCCAATCCCTTTACATGTATACTTAATCCCACCCCTTCCAATTTTTCCAGAAGTTTTGCATCCTGAATCATTCTCTTTTTATTTTGAATTTTCAACCCTTCTTTATCTGTTTTTTCCTTCTCTGCTTTCTTCAAATATTCCCAAATGGATCTTTATCCTTAAAGAAAAAAAATCATTAGACTCTATCATCATCTTAAACTGTTGCCCAGTATTTCTCCCCAATTTCTCTGCCATACTCCTTGAAAAAGTTATCTGTACTTGCTGTCACTATGATAAAATGTAGATGACTTTGTTTAGCTTTGTAGACTGATTAGAACCACGCTCCAACCTATCTTTCCAGCCCCATTGGGTATTATTGCACCTTTCTCACTCTGGGATTCGGCCACAGTAGCCTTCTTTCTGTTCCTTACATACTATATACTGTATCCCATCCTAATGCCTTCTATCCATACAATAGAAGCCATGTAGTCCAATCCACAACAGAAAAAAAAAATCTCCCTACTATTGCACATTGTATAAATGATCATCTTGCTTCTGCTATGAGGGAGAATCTACTTCATTTTGAAGCAGTCCTTTAGGTTTCAGATAATTCTGAGTATTAAGACTCTCCACCTACATAAAGCTTAAATCTCTGGCTCTTTATAATTCCTACCCATTTGTTGTAGTTTTGTTTTTTGGGCCAAGAAGAACAAGTCTAATTTACCTTACAGGGAAAAGCCCTTATAAAGCTTGAAGATGAAGTAAATTAGATGTCTGAGGAGGGATAGGGTAAAAAGAGAAAGAGAGAAGGATAAACAGTGAGGAAAAATAGAATGGAGGGAAATATACTACTAGTATAATTATAACTTTGAATGTGAATGGGAAGAACTCACCCATAAAACAGAAACAGGTAGCAGAATGGATTAAAAACCAGAATCCAACAACATGTTATTTACAAGAAACATATTTAAAAATGAGAGCTACACATGCTACACATACAACAAAAATAAAGGACTAGAGTAGAATTTATTATGCTTCATCTAATACAAAAAAAGGGGGGCTAGCAATCATGATCTCAGACAAAGATTATGATAAAAGGTACCGTAAATAATGAAGTAATACCATTACTAAACCAATATGCACCAAATCATATAGTATCCAGTTTTTTAAGGAAAAAGTAAATGAATTATGGGTGGAAATAGATAGTAAAACTATAAAAATGGGGGACTTCAATCTTCCTCTCTCACAACTAGATAAGTTTAACCAAAAAATGAATAAGAAAGAAGTCAAGGAGATGAATAGAATCTTAGATAATAATATTATTATTATATAATCATCTTTTAATTATTTTTATTATATAGATTGTATATAATATATAATTTATATTTACATATATTTATATTTATATGTATAATTTATATATGATTTATGTATGTGATTATATAATATATAAATTATAAGTAATATAAATATATAATATATATTATATAATAATCTTAGATAATAATAATAATAAAACTGAGTGTAAAAAAAATCATTGAACTAAAAAAAGGAGTTGGTTTTATGAAAAAAATACAATAAAAAATATAAATCATTGGTTAATATGACTTTAAAAAAAAAGAGAACACCAAATCACTAGTATTAAAAATGAAAAGGGTGAATATACCGCTAATGAAGATGAAATCCAAGCAATTAGTAGGAGTTATTTTGCCCAATTTTATGCCAGTAAATTTAATAATTTAATATAATTTTGAACCATGATTACCATTATTATTATTTATACTTTTCTTGGCCCAGAATACCAACTTTATTCATTTCGTTGGCCAGCCTTTAGTAACTCACATGTCTCTTCTATTCTGAGCAATTTGCCATCATTTCATCCTAATATTTAACAGAAAGGCAGAAAAGCTTTGATTCAAATCCTGCCTCTAACACATACAAGTATGTGACAATGGGGAAGTTACTATTTTCTCAGTGTCCCAGATGGCTCTCTAAAACTACATTATGGATGAGTTGGTAATTTTTGTTAGTGGAAGGAGTTTTCACATTGGTAGTTTTCTACACAGATAAAATTACAGGTCAGGAACAAAAGAAATATCATCATCATCACTAGCATTTATATAGCATCTACTATTTCCCAAACACTGTGCCAGGAGTTGTACTGAGAACTCCTTTGATTCTTAAACAACACTGAGAGGGAGGTGCTGTTATTATCTATTTTGCAGTTGCGTGAACTGAGGCAATCAGAGATTAAGTAATGTGTCCAGGGTTATATAGCTAATAGTTGTCTAAGGTGAGATTTAAACTTAAGTATTCATGACTTTCAGCATACTGCTCTATCCACTACACTACCTACATTTCGGAACATCTGACATATTCACGTACAAGTGTGAGTACTGTACATTAAAAAATGTTCTATATATAATGATTTGTGGATTATCTGCCATTTGGAGTCATCTGCCTTTCTGCTAATCTTCATTAGTGAAGTTAGTTGGGACCTAATTGTATTTTCTGGTGATACCTTGTTAAAATGCTGTTTCATAGTATAATTATCTGTTCTGGTATCTGCATTTAAGATTATTTGTTTAAAAAAGTTATTATAATGACAGTAGTGACTATGACTAGTCTACTAACGTCAAAATCACATCTCAAGTAAGGCTCTGATATGACTTGTGTACTGAACTGCTTCAGTTAGCAACCTAATGTAATGGAAAAGAGTACGGTATTTGGACATGAGTTCAGATTTTACCTCTGATATTTATTACCTCTAGGATTGTCTTTTGCCTCTCTTTGTATCCCCAGTGTTTAGTGCGGTGCCTGGTGCATAATAAGTGCTTAATAAATATTTGTTGATTGAATGATTGATTGTGACTCTTGGGCAAGTTACTTAACCCCTTTGATCTCAGTTTCTTCATTTGTAAAAAGAGGGAGTTAAATAGTCTTTAAGATCCTTTACAGCTACAAATCTCTGACTCAATGTTTCTCTCAGAACTATCTCTCAGAATTAAAAGTCAGTGAGTAAACAAACATTTATTGGGGTAGCTAGGTAGTGGATACAGCTTCAGCCTTAGAATCAGGAGGACCTAAGTTCAAATGTGGCCTCAGACACTTTGACGCTTACTAGCTGTGTGACCCTGGGCAAGTCACTTAACCCCAATTACCTCACCAAAAAAGCAAAAAACAAAATAAAACATTTGTTAACCTACCATTTTTTGCCAGGTACTGTGCTCTTAGCACTGTTGATACAAAGAAAAGCCCTAAAAGAAAAGAAACAGAAAGGGCTATTGGGAGAATAGTAGTTTAAAGTTCAAAGCTGGAGGGTGGGGTGGCACAAAACCAAGATGGTAGAGTAAAGGCAGGGACTCACCTGAGTTCTCCCAATTTCTCCTCCAAACAACATTAAAATAAGTCCTTAAAACTAATTCTGGAGCAGCAGAACCAACAAAAGATGAGGTGAGACAGCCCAGGACAACTTAGAAGGTTGGCAAGAAAGGTCAGTCTCCCTGGGGTGAGAGTGGAATGCAGTCCAGTGTAGGTTGCACCTCAGCAGTCTAGCAGCAGGCCTTGGCTGGGGATGGTGGTGACTAAATTAGTGGTTGCTCTGGTTTCTGGAGCTCTTAGCCTATAGACTGTAAAGGGGTTGGAAAACTGGTCAGAAGGCAGTTACTGGAAACGCTTTGTTGGCATTGGGTTCAGGACTCTGTTGCATTGCCCACATGAGGTTCTGGGTTGCAGTCCCAGGGTGAGGAAGAAGACCAGCAGGAAAAGAGACCCTGGTCACAGTTCCAGGGCAGAAAAGAATGCTTGTGGTCCCTCACAGACCATAGCACAGGCCAGGAGAGCATTGACCACACCTCTCCTTAGATCCTAACACCTTGAAACAACTGAAATTTAACAGATTCTCAGAGCAAGCTCTGAACATAGCAGCACACAAAACCTGGAGCTTGGGATAGTGTCCCCTCCATGTCAGGAGCAGAGATCAACTTTAACATAAAGTTAAAAGTCAAGTAAAAGGCTGGGAAAATGAGCAAACATCCCCCTGCCCCTCCAAAAAAAAAAAAAATAGAACCTGACCATAATTACTATGGTGACAAGGAAGATCAAAACACAAATTCAGAAGAAGACAATGAGGTCAAAGAAGCTACATGCAAAGCCTCAAAGAAAAATGTGAATGGTCTCAGGCCCTGGAAGAACTCAAAAAGGATTTTAAAAATCAAATAAGAAAGGTTGAGAGAAAAATGAGGAAAGGAAATGAAAGTGGTGAAAGAAAGAGTTAACGGCTTGGTTAAAGGGGGCACAAAAAATACTGAAGAAAAGAACACCTTAAAAAACGAAATAGGCCAAATGGTAAAAGAGGCAAAAAATCCACTGAAGAGAAGAATTCCTTAAAAAGCAGAATTTGCCAAATGGAAAAAGAGGTACAAAAATTCACCAAAGAGAAGAACTACCTAAGAAAATAGGATTCACCAAATGGAAAAGGAGGTACAAAAGCTCACTGAAGAAAATAATTCCTTAAAAATTACAGTTTGGCAAGTGGAGGCTAATGATTCTAAGAGACATCAAGAAACAATAAAACAAAATAAGAAAAAATAGAAGAAAATGTGAAGTATCTCATTGGAAAAACAACTGACCTGGAAAACAGATCAAAGAGAGAGAATAATTTTACTATCTGAAGCAGCTTTTGATGATAGGAAGTATATTAGAGTAGACGGAGACCTGGATTAAATCAGGAGAGACTTGGGTACCAGTCCTGCCTCTGACACTTTCTATCTGTGTGACCATGGGCATGTTACTTCATATCTTTCAGTTTCCTCATATGCAAAATGGAAATCAAAGTAATAATTGAACTTCAGTGCTTGCAGAATGCTTTGCACACAATAGGTCATTTGATCTCACATGGTTTGATCTCTCCAAATGAAATAATGTATATAAAGTTTTTTGCAAGCATTAAAATATAATATAAATGTAGATTTTTTTTGATTCATCACTTCTTTTTTACTCCATTCTGATCTCTAATAACTTTCTATAAACTTGTCTTGCAATTTATTATCATAGACAGTTTGTACAGGTCTATAGGATAGAATGCTAGAGTGCCCTACCTCCTTATCTTTACTAAAAATTTGGAACCCAAATCACTTCAACTAGTACTGATAATCATTGCTTGGATCTGTGGACGCTAATGTGAGTTTCTATGAGGAGCTCTAATTTTACTGTTTTTGCCTGTATAGATGATTTTGGGTGATAATGTGTAGGGATTTCAGTAAGTAATAAAGGTCCTTGTACTGTGCTGTTCTTATTTCCCTTGGCCCACACACAATCCATTTATTATATCAACCACTATTATGTTTAAGTTAAGATTAAAAAAAAACCCACTTTATTTCAATGAAGCAAAACCACTGAAATTGGACTTTTCCTCTTCAAATAATTAAATTAGGGATTGATATCCATAGTTAGTGGCTTAGTAGTAGTTGTTCTCTTTCCCTTTGTGATGCACAGGAAACTTTATGGTTTGGGTGTCATATTTTCCCTAATTAATCTTGGGATGTGAGGCTTTTTTGACTTAGGAAAAATATGACTTAAAAAAGTTATTTTGTATCATTGTTCTTTGCCACAACCTGTACTTTGCTTTGAGGAATTTCCTTATTTTCTGTCTCCCTCTCTTTTAACTAAAATAATTTAAAATAAATAACATGGAAATTTAATTTTCATTTTTAAAAAGAGTTTTCTTTTAAATTTTAAAGTCATACTTAAAAGATGTCAAATGTCAAGCTAACCTGTCAAAATGTGAGTTTGAGAGTGAGATGGTGAAGGATATATTTGAAAATAAAAGAACTTTTAAAATATGGACTTTATTCTTATAAGTATATATTAAAATCTCTTAATGTCAAAACCTGTCTAAAAGATGGAGAAACTTTAATACTTTAATCATTTATTTAATACTTTAATCATTATTCTCTTCAATCAACAGTAATGCCTTTTCTCTCAATTGTTATGAAAGAAAACATCAAAATAAAGAAGAAAGCACAACACTAAGACTTTCCCTGCCAAATAAAATTTTGTTGTTGGGCAAAATTTTAAGTATGAGTTTACAGGCTAAGAGCTAGATAGCTCAGTGGATAGAGCACTGGGCCTGGAATCAAATCTGGCCTCAGACACTTACTGGCTCTATGACCCTGGCAAGTCACTTAACTTTTGCCTAGGAGACAAGTAGGTGGCTCAGTGGATAGAGTGCTGGGCCTGGAGTCAGGAAGACCTGAGTTCAAATGTGGTCTCAAAACACTTATTAGCTCTGTGCCCCTGGACAAGTCACTTAACCTCTGTTTACCTTAATACACTGGAGAAGGAAATGGCAAATCACTTCAGTGCCTTTGCAAGAAAACCCCATGGATAGCATGCTCCATGGGGGTCACAAATAGGGTTGCAGTAACCCTATATCATAGGGTTATTATGATGAAAGGACTTTGTGGAGTCTAAAGTTTTATTTACATGTGAGCTATTTATTATTATCATCACCATCTTGATCATCTCATTGCTATCATTTTATGAACAGCAACAACATTACAGGCAAAGAAGGGCTCAATCCATTTTTGTGTTATGGACCTTTTTGGCATTGGTGAAGCATGTGAGCCCTTTCTCAGAATGGTGTTTTTAAGTGAATAAATTAAAATATTAAAATACATAAGATTACAAAGGAAATCATTATGTTGGGGGCTAAGTGGCTCAGTGGATAGAGTTTGGGTCTAGAGTCAGGAACACTTACTTGAGTTCAATTCTGGCCTCAGATACTTCTAGCTGTATGACCCTGAGCAAGTCACTTAACCTTTTTCTGCCTTAGTTTCTTCATCTATAAAATAAAGATAATAATAGCACCTACTTTATAGGGTTGCTGTGAAGATAAACTGAGATAATGTTTATAAACAGCACTTTTGAACCTTAAAGAGCTGTATAAATACTAGCCATTTTTATTATTGAAATATTATTTTAGTTATATTTTTGCTGTTATTATTAAAATGTTATTAAAATTTATGTATTTTAAAATTCCATAGATGCCCGATAAAGAACCCTGTTTTAGAACAAATCCTAATGGTTTTTTTTGCATTTTTAAAAAATTTATTTATTTTTAGTTTTCAGCTTTCACTTCCACAAGATTTTGAGTTCCACTGAACTCAAGAAAGTTCCAAATTTTCACCCCATCTCACCTCTCCCCCACCCCAAGATGGCACTCATTCTGAATGTACCTTCCCCTAGTCTTCCCTCCCTTCTGTCTCCCCACTTCCCCCTTCTCTTATCCCCTTCCCCTTCTATTTTCCTGTAGGGCAGGATAGTTTTCTGTACCCCATTTCCTATATTTCTTATTTCCCAGTTGCATGTGAAAATGGTTTTTTTTTTAAACCTGTGTTTTTAAAACTTTGGGTTTCAAATTTTCTCCCTCCCTCCCTCCCCACTCACCCTCATTGAAAAGGCAAGCAACTCAATACAGGTTGTGCAGTTATGCAAAACACTTCCATTGTAGTCATGTTGTGAAAAACTAACTCTATTTTCCTTAATCCTATTCTGCCCCCCATTTATTCTATTCTTTCTTTTGACCCTGTCCCTCCTCAGAAGTGTTTGCTTCTGATTACCCCCTTTACCAATCTGCCCTCCTCTCTGTCATCCTTCTGCTCTCTTGTCCCCTTCCCCCCCTGTTTTCCTGTAGGGTAAGATAGATTTCCATACCCAATTGAGTATGTATGTTATTCCCTCCTTAAGCCAAATCTGATGAGAATAAGATTCTCTCATTCCCTCTCACCTTCCCCTGTTTCCCCTCCACTGTAAAAGCCTTTTCTTTTCTTTTTTTTTGAGACAATTTACCCCATTCTACCTCTCCCTTTGTCCTTCTCCCAGTAATTTTATTCTCCAGATATCACCCTTTCATCTTCAGCTCACCCTGTGCCCTCTATCTATCTAACTACTTGTCTATCTATCTAGCTATTTATCTGTCTATTGATATCGATATCAATATCTATATCTGTCTATCTATATATATCCATATATATATGTGTGTGTGTATATATATATATATATATATGTATACATACATATAATCTTTTCCCTCCAACTACCCTAATACTGATAAAGGTCTCATGAGTTACAGATACCATCTTTCCATGCAGGAATGTAAACAGTTCAACCTTAGTTAAGTATCTTATGATTTCTCTCTCCTGTTTACCTTTTCATGTTCCACTTGAGTCTTGTATTTGAAAGTCAGATTTTCTATTTAGCTCTGGTATTTTCATCAAGAATGCTTGAAAGTCCTCTATTTCACTGAATGACCATTTTTCCTCTACAGGGTTATACTCAGTTTTGCTGGGTAGGTGATTCTTGGTTGTACTCCTATCTCCTTTGCCCTCCAGAATATTATATTTCATGCCCTGTAGTCTCTTAATGTAGAAGCTGCTAAATTTTGTGTTATCCTGATTGTGTTTCCACAATACTTGAATTGTTTCTTTCTGGTTGCTTGTAATATTTTCTCCTTGACCTGGGAACTCTGGAATTTGGCTACAGTATTCCTAGGAGTTTTCCTTTGGGGATCTCTTTTAGGAGGTGATCAGTGGATTCTTTCATTTTCCATTTTGTCCTCTGGTTCTAAAATGTCAGGGCAGTTTTCCTTGATCATTTCTTGAAAGATGATGTCTAGGCTCTTTTTTTGATCATGGCTTTCAGATTGTCCAATAATTTTTAAGTTCTCTCTCCTCGACCTGTTTTCCAGGTCAATTGTTCTTCCAGTGAGATAGTTCACATTGTTTTCTAATTTTTCATTCTTTTGGATTTGTTTTACAGTGTCTTGATTTCTCATAAAGTCATTAGCTTCTAATTGCTGTATTCAAATTTTTAAGGAAGTATTTTCTTCAGTAAGCTTTTGGACTTCCTTTTCCATTTGTCCAATTTTGCTTTTTAGGGCATTCTTCTGCCCATTGGCTTTTTGGACCTCTTTTGCCATTTGGGTTAGGCTATTTTTTAAGGAGTTATTTTCTCCAGTATTTTTTTGGGTCTCCTTTAGCATCACTCTCAGTTTTTCCTCTGCTTCTCTTACTTGCTTCTCAAAATCCTTTTTGAGCTCTTCCATGGCCTGGGACAGATTCATATTTTTCTTGGAGGCTGTGGACATAGGAGCTTTGGCTTTGTTGTCTTCTTCCGCTTGTATGTTTTGATCTTCTTTGTCACCAAAGTAAGATAATATAGTCTGACTCTTTTTGCACTGCTTGCTCATGATCCTAGCCAATTACTTGAGTTATAAACTCTTTGTTAAGGTAGGAATCTGCTTCCAGTGTGGAGAATATACTGTCCCAAGCTTCAGGGGTTTTTTGCAGCTGTTTTCAGAGATACTTTTAGGGACCTGTAAAATTTCAGTTCTTCCAAGGTGCTATGATTAAAGACGAGGTGTTTACTCCTTTCCTGTCCTGTGCTGTGTTCTAGGAGTGACCACAAGCACTCTTTTCTGTCTTGGAACAGTGAGGAAGATTTCTTCTCCACAGCCACTACAAGCTCCACCACGCCAGCACTCCTCCTTGCCCCAGTATTGCCACCCAGAACTGTGACCCAGATCTAAGCATGGGCAAAGCAAGAGAATCCTGCACCAGCAGAGAGATCCCTGCAATCCCCCTCTGATCAGCCACTGGATTCCCCCTCAGTCTGTGTGCCAGAAGCTCAGGAGGCAGCCGCCACCCTGGGGCAGAGCTCAGAAGTGGAGCTGAGACCACCGTGCTTCCCTCTCTCACTGTAGAAACAGACTTTTCCCACTGACCTTCTAAGTTGTTTCATGGGTTGAGAAGTCTGAAAACTGCCACACCTGCCTGTGATTCAGTCCTCT
This sequence comes from Vombatus ursinus, assembly GCF_900497805.2. Lineage (NCBI taxonomy): Eukaryota > Metazoa > Chordata > Mammalia > Diprotodontia > Vombatidae > Vombatus > Vombatus ursinus. Next base: position 64,885,219 of record NW_020954590.1, read on the forward strand.
GAGGCTTGCTCCAGGTTCGCTGCAGCCTGCGAGACCACGTTGAACTACGCTCCTCTCCCAGCCCGGCGCGATATACCTTTCTAATCAAATATCCAGGTTGTCTTGGGCTGGGCATTTGTTTCACTCTTTTTTGTGGGTTCTGCTGCTTTAGAATTTGTTTAGAGCCATTTTTTTACAGGTATTTGGAGGGGGTTTGAGGGAGAGCTCAAGCAAGTCACTGCTTTCACTCTGCCATCTTGGCTCCCCAAATCAGAATGTTTTAGGTTGTATTCTGACATCTTAATTACAATCTTGGAAAAAAATAGGAAGGTACATATTAGATGGACTGTCCCTTATTTCCTATTAAAGTTGTTTTCACATATCAAACCATTGAGAGCTTATAGCCTTTTTTTGGAATAGTAGAAAGAGTACCAGATTTTGAAATCAGGAGGTCTGAATGTGAATTCTTGTGTGTGCAGATACTTTCCAGGCTTGCGGTCAGACCTAAGTCACTTCACTTGAACGCTTCCATTTAGTGGGTAGGAGTAGAGGAGAGGCGGGCCTCTCCTTGGGGAACCTCTCTCCACTGATAGAGATCTGTCATTTATCTGTAATTTATATTCCTAGCAATCTGGGACACTAAGGGAGCAATAATGGATTGTTCATGCTCATGCAGGAGGTATCAGAGATGTGATTTGAAACCAAGTCTTCTTAACTCCAGGGCTTTTGAGGAGAGGACACTCCAAAATCCAGTGACTTCCGTTCAGATCCTGCCTCTGCCACTTAACTTTGTGACTCAGTTTCCTGGGCTTCCTTTTTCTCATTTTTAGAAGAGATTGGACCCGGGGTCTCTAACTCTCTCTCCAGCTCTAGGTCTGTGATCATCCATCTCTTTCACCAGACTTTTTGCCAGCTCTGAAGCTGGCTCTCTGTCTCTATAGGTGAGGCTGTGTGTGTGTGTGGCTTTTATATACACACATACGTGTATGCACACACATATGTATCTATATATATGTGTATGTATACATATACCTATCAATCTTCTTACCTGTATTATAGGGTTATTGTAATGAAGGCACTTTGTAAACTCTAAAGTTCTATTTACATGTGAGCTATTTATTATTATCATTGTTGTCTTGATCATCTCATCCCTATCATTTTAGATAAGGTTTTGATAGAAACAATCCTGGGGCCTTGTGCTAGGCTGCAAACTTCTTATAGCCTGAAGTAATATGTGTTCTCTCTGTTGTTTCCTTCAATAATCTACATTGATCTGTAAGTCCCAGCCCTGTGGTTCCATAAAGACAACCTTTCTGTAGTTTCTGGTGGTCAAGACCAAATCCTAAATTACCATCGTAAATATCTCTATTTTTACTAACAAATCTGCGTGACCCAGCCATGTGAAGGATGGCTCTTTGTTGATTTATTGGTGGCTGATTTTATATGAATGTCACTTGTCTTAGTTATTTCATAGACTCCACTCAGAGAAGCCACTTTCAGTCACCTTTTGCAAATCCAGTGGTGTGTCAGTGTTGGCCAGTTCTAAAATTTGCTTGGTAAAGGTGACGCCTGCCTATTCCAAAAGTGTTTCTGTAGGTTTTTGACTTATGTGCCTTAAGAACATCTAACAATCGTATTCTTCCTTTCTGTAAGGAAAATCTGAATCTCTCAATAGCTGCTTTAGTGCTTTGTTAATATTACGTATGGGATTTTGTTAAGATACTTTCCAAATCTTTTATGGTTCATTTTACAATTCTGAAAGCACACACTAAGATTGTTTTTGGGTTTTTTTTGTGTCAGTTGCTCTAACATGACTATGTTCTTTCCACTCAGCTTTTAAAAAAAAAAAAAATTAACAAGTAAATCTTCTTACCTTCTCACCCCCTACTCTTACTACTTTAAAAAAAAGAAGAAGAAGAAGAAAAAGAAAACCTTGGTGACAGATGTCGTATCCATCTTTGATTTCAGGAAGTCAGTAAATTTCTTAGCATTTTCAGTCACACCCTTCTTGATGTCTTTAGTCTTAGTCTGTCTTACCTTGAGGAGAACTAGGTACATTATCAAATGATATGGTGTGACCTTTTGTTTTAAATTTGAAGCCTTCAGTCTCTATCTTTCCTTGCCATATATTAATAATTTTACTTTTATCTGGTCCAAGATGACATTATTGTTGTTATTGTTGTTATTCCTCTTCTCTGATAATTCATCAAGGAGTGCAGGATATATGCGCCCAGTGACATCTGTTATAATTTTGTTATTTGAGTTTAGTCTAGCTAAGTGCACCCTCAGTCACCAAGGTGGCCACAAGGTGATGATGATCCCCCCCCCCCCCCCCAGGTATAGCAACTCTTTAAGACTCAGCTATTAAGTTTTGAGAAATTTTGGTCAGTGTTACTGAGGAGAGTACCTGTACAATGACATCAGGAATCCTTTGCTTTTAAATAATAATAACAACTAGCATTTATATAGTGCTTTATGGTTTACAAAGCACTTTACAAATATCCTCTCATTATCCTGACAACAACCCCAAGAAGTAGGCATTAATATTATTTCCATTTTATAGATGAGGAAACAAAAGATAAGTGACTTGTCCACAAAGCTCATAAGTATTTGAATTTAGTTTTTCCTGATTGCTGATCCAGTGATCTATCCACCTTGCTGCCTTGTTGCCTCTAGCTGCCTATACTTCTGAAGTATGATTATTGCTACTACCTCAATTACAATTGTTGTTAGAATTGCACATGATGAAGTATATAGAGGCACTAGACTTGGAATCTGGAAGACCTTTCTTTGTTCCTTTTTCTAACACTTATTAGCTGAGTTACCCTGGGCAAGCCACGTAATCCTTCGGAGCCTCAGTTTCTTCATCTGTAAAATGGGGATAATAGCTACAAAGATCACTTAAGATATGGTGTGAAAGTGCTTTGCAAATAGTAAATCACTGCATAAATGAGTTATTATTGTCATTTTTACTATTAATGATAATGCCCCTTGTTGGATTTCCTACCATGTTCCCATTTCTAGCCTCAGAACGACCTCTTAAGCCCCAGTATATTGGCAAAGAATGCACATTAACAGTATTTAAGTAGAGTCTGTAGAATCTCATCATGTGGATATTGTCTCCAACAATAAATGGCAACTCAGTAATACATACCTATCTTAATCAGCTCTGTTTTCTAAGAATCAGGTGAGATTAGTATAGAGAAGCTTACCAGCAATAGGCTGGACACATGAAAATGAATTATTTAGCTATGACGATTCAAATTAAATCTATATCTATAAATACACACACATGAATTAAATCTATATCTATATATACATACATGCACCTTGTACACAAGTGATTTTCAGAATAACTATCCAGAAACTTTATATATAGACTCTTGAGATTACACGTGTGGATCATAGAGATTTAATTCATGGCTGTGTATGTTGGGAGTGTATATTGATAGAGTGGTGGAAATTCAGGCAAAGAGGCAGGCAAAGTGGTGCTTGTCAGTAATCTTTACTATAGAGGCTAAGGCCAATGGATCTCTTGGGCTTGGAAGTTCTGAGCTGTAGTGGGCTGAGCTAGTTAGTGTCTGCACTAAGTTCAGCATTAATATGGTTAGGCCTCAGGCAGAAGAGGACCACTGTGTCATATAAGGAAAGGCCAAATGACCTAGGTCAGAAATAAAACTGGTCAAAGCTGCTGTCCTGAACAGAGAGGGGAAAGGGTCCTCTAGTGGCCCCTGCACTTCCATTCTGGAAAAGATAAGGAGAGCCACTCTTAAAAAAATAAAATTTTAATTTTAAAAATAAAGAACCATAAAGATTTTATACCATCTATAAGCATTAACTTAGTCATTGGATGTTAATAATAAATAATAACCAGAGTATGAAAACCCTTCTTCTCTAATAGCAAGTCCTAACCTGTGCTGTAAGTTTTAAAAGACTTTTTAAGTTAAGTACATTTGTTTAGTTTGATTTTGAACATTTTCCCAGACCAATTGTTTTAAATCACAGTGTGAAATTAAAATTAGCAGTTTGATATGTTGGTTTCTTGGGTTGCCCTTTAGGGCCATCAAGTTTTCTCCTAAATTTTCATAGCTTGTCTCTCCTGCAAAGTGGCTGAGAGTGTTCCAGAGTCAGGATTTGTACCTTTTCCCTTTTTAATTGTGTAATCTGTGAAAGAGGAGAGGGATTATCTCATTGTGCTTTGTGCTTCTTTAGGAACACCAGTTTGTTGTGGATGTCAACTGGCTAGTATTTTCTAAGCTATGTGGCAGTATTTGATAGATAAACATGAACATACATGTCCTTCCTGTTGCTTGTCTGGGTTTTTATGGTGGCTCTTAAATAGAAGGGCTCTCCCTTTATACTTTGCCTTTCACTACCTTTCTCTGCCTTTTAAAGTATTATTTTTATTTGGCTGTCATTTCTGAGAACAAATTTTAGTCTCCCAGAATATTTGTTTATTTATCTAAGAGCAGTTATTAAAATGAGCCCAACATTACTTATTCATTGTGACATGTATTACTAAAACAGCTTCAAGAATGAGAAAAAACAGAAAGAATATGTTTTGTCAGAACTCCAGAATCTTTCTTTGAACAAATACAGCCCATTAACTCAGCGCACAAGTGCTTTTCAGAATAAGCTATCCAAAAACTTTATATAGGGACACTAGGGATATATAATGGGATTTGATATTTACAGATACATTAAAAATTGTTGTGGCTTGTCTGCGTCTAAGGATCCAGTTTATGTGTCTGCCCTTCACAATTGTCTGCATGTAGTTTCCTTTAGACACATATTCATATATGCATTTTATTTGTGTTTAAGATCAAAGATATATAAGCTCCTGCTTTTAGACCTGAGATAAATGTTAGCGATAATGCATAATTGGATTGAGAATTGTAAGGGACTTTCAAAATCATCTAAATAGCAAGGCAAAAACTTTAAGAAGTTTTGTTTTCCTTGTATTCCTAGTACCTAACATAGTATTTGCCACATAGCAGGCTTTTAATAATTTTTGATGAAAACTGAAACCCAGGAAGGTTGAGACTTGCTCAGGGCTGGGGGTGGAGTGGCAATTGGGAAACAAAAATTAAGATTATCACTACACTCAAGGAGCCAACATTTTATTAAACTCATTCAACCAGCATTTATTAAATGTTTATTATACAACAGACACTGTACTAAGAACTAGGGATACAAAGAAAGGCAAAAACTTGGCCCCTGCTGTCAAGGAATTCACTTTTTAATGTAGGAGATATGCAAACAAACCATGTACTTACCAGCTGTATACAAGATATGGAAAGTAATCTTTGAGGAAAGACATTAACAGGGAGTGGGGGTGGGAGAAGGAAGAACAGGGAAAGACCTTTTAAAGAAAGCCAGGCAAGCCAGTATATGGAGATAAGGAGGGAGAGCATAACAGGCACTGGGGAGATTCATTAAAGAAGACAGGAAATGGAGTGTCATGTGCTAGGGTTGGCAAGGAGGCGTGAGTAGATAGATTTTAAAAAGACTGAAAAGATAGAAGTAAGTTTGTGAAGGGCTTGACATACCAAACAGAGCAATTTATACATGTGTTTGATCCTGGAGGCAATAGAGAATTATTGGAATTTATTGATTATAGAGGAGGGGTAACATGGTCAGATTTGTAATTTAGGAAAACCATTTCTCACCCTGGAACATCCCTCTGCAATGCCAACTCCTTTATCCCATTGGTGAATTCTTTTTGTGGGGCTTCATTTTGGGGATGGGCTCAGACTGGCCATGCTTCATTTCCCTCCTGGCTGGCTTTCTTACTCTCAGTATTTTGCTATCATGTCTCAACTGCCATTCACCTCAACTTCCTCTTCTGTGCTAACCACTTTCTCCCATTGGAAGAGCCCAGAGTGTCTGTGTTTTATTCCACTGTGCTTTTTTTTTTATTATTTAAAAAAATTAATTTATGGAATAAAACAAGCATTTCCATAACATAGTGTAGTAAAAAAAGATGATTGTACACGAAATTGCAAATCTGATATGCACAACTTGATATTCCTTTCAAACATACAACAAAATTATCATGTAAATTTCTTTTTTTTTCTCTCCTCCCCCCATGGTTACCATTAGACATGAGTAGGTATATTTTTGTAAAATTGTTCTATACATACTTCTACTTCTCAGATCTTTCTCTGGATGCAAATAGCATCTTTCTTCATGTGTCCTTTATAGTTAATGTGGGTATTTATAATAGTCAAAATAACTTATTTGCTCAAAGTTATTCTTTTTTATTTTATTTTTATTTTTATTAATTTATATTTAGTTTTCAGTATTTACTTGCATAAGCTTTTGAGTTTTAAATTTTCTCCCCCTATCTCCCTACCTCCCTCCCCAAGACAACATACAATCTGATATAGGCTCTACGTATACATTCCTATTGAACATATTTTCAGATCAGTCATGTTGTAAAAAAGAATTAGGACCAATAGGAGGAACCACAAGAAAGAAGAAACAAAACAACACAGAAGAGAAAAAAAAAAAAAGCAAATGGTATGCTTCAATCTGTATTAAAACTCCGTAGTTCTTTCTCTGGATATAGATAATATTTTCCATCATGAGATTTTTGGAGATGTTTTAGGTGCTTACATTGCTGATAAGAGCTAAGTCTATCAAAGTTAGTCATCGCACAGTGTGACTGTTACTGTGTACAACGTTCTCCTGGTTCTGCTCACTTCACTCAGTATCAGTCCATACAAGTCTTTCCAGGTTTTTCTGAAGTCCGTCTGCTCATCATTTCGTATAGCACAATAGCATTCCATCACATTCATATACCACAGCTTGTTCAGCCATTCCCCAATGGATGGACATCCCCTCAATTTGTAAGTCTTTGCCACTACAAAAAGAGCTACTATACATATTTTTGTACATGTGGGTCCTTTTCCCATTTGTATGATCTCTTTTGGATACAGCCCTAGAAGTGCTATTGCTGGGTCAAAGGGTATGCACATTTTTATAGCCCTTTGGGCATAGTTCCGAATTGTTCTCCAAAATGGTTGGATCAATTCACAACTCCACCAACAATGGATTAATGTTCCAATTTTCCCGCATCTTCTCCAACATTTATCATTTTCCTGTTTTGTCATGTTAGCCAACCTGATAGGTGTGCTGTGGTACCTCAAAGTTGTTTTGATTTGTATTTCTCTAATCAGTAGTGATTTAGAGCATTTTTTTCATATGACTATAGATGGCTTTAATTTCTTCATCTGAAAACTGCCTGTTCATATTCTTTGACCATTTCTCAATAGGGGAATGACTTTTATTCCTATAAATTTGACTTAGTTCTCTATAGGTTTTAGAAATGAGGCCCTTATCAGAGAGACTGGTTGTAAAAATTCTTTCCCAGTTTTCTGCTTCCCTCCTAATCTTGGTTACATTGTCCGTGTTAATGCAAAAAACTTTTCAATTTAATGTAATCAAAATCATCTGACAGGTAAACTATTCCTTGCTCTCCCAGTTTACTTATAATATCAGCCTTTATATCTAAATTGTGTACCCATTTTGACTTTATTTTGGTATAGGGTATAAGATTTTGGTCTATGCTTAGTTTCTGCCATACTTTTTCCAGTTTTCCCAGCAGTTTTTGTCAAATAGTGAGTTATTATCCCAAAGCTAGGGTCTTTGGATTTATCAATCAGTAGATTACTTTAGTCATTGACTATTGTGTCTTGCATACCTAACCTATTCCACTGATCCACCACTTTATTTCTTAGCCAATACCAAGTAGTTATGATGATTGCTGCTTTATAATACAATTTAAGATCTGGTATGGTTAGGCCACCTTCCCTAGCATTTCTTTTCATTATTTCCCTTGATAGTCTGGACCTTTTGTTTTTCCAGATGAATCTTGTTACTATTTTTTCTAGCTCTAAAAAGTAATGTTTTGGTAGTTTGATTGGTATGGCACTGAATAAGTAAATTAATTTAGGTAGAATTGTCATTTTTATTGTATTAGCTTGGCCTACCCATGCTCACAGTTATTCTTAAAACAATATTGTTGTTACTGTATGCAGTATTCTCTTGGTTCTGCTCATTTCACTCTTCATTATTTTATGCAAGTCTTTCCATGTTTTTCCAAAATCATTGAGCTCATCATTTCTTATAGCATAGTAATATTCCATCACAATCATACACCACAACTTGTTCTGCCATTTTTTAATTGATGGACAACCCTTCAATTTCTAGTTCTTTGTCACCACAAAGAGAGCTGCTATAAACATTTTAAAAACATATAGGTTCTTTTCCTTTTTCCCTAATCATCTTTGGAAAGAGACCAAGTAGTGGTATTGCTGGGTCAAAGAGTATAGGTGGTTTCATAACTTCTTGGGCACAATTCCAGATTCCTCTCCAAAATGGTTATATCATTTCACAATTCCACCAACAATGAATTGGTGTCCAGTTTTTCCATATCCCCTCTAACATTTGTCCCTTTCCCCTTCTATCATTTTAGCCAATCTGGTAGGTGTAAAATGATGTCTCAGGATAGTTTTAATTTGCATTTCTTTAGTCAATAATGATTTAGAGAATTTTTTCATATGACTGTAAACTGTTTTGATTTCTTCATTGGAAAACTGCCTGTTCATATCCCCTGTGCTTCTGAAGGTTAACTTCTCCCCCACCCCACCCCCTTCTTTTTAGCTCCCTTTTATGTGCTGTCTTCCTTCATTAGAATGCAAGCTTTTTGAAGGCAAGGACTATTTTTTTTTGCTTGTATTTGTACCTCTAGCACTTAGCATAGTGCCTGGTGTATAATAAGTGCTTAATAAATACTTGTTGCCTGTTTACAATTGACAGCTTAGTTGAAGAGAAATTGGAATGGGGAGAGATGAAGCAGGGAGACCAGTTAGAATGCTATTGCATTAGTCCGTGTGAGAAGTATTAAGGTTCTATACTAGGGTAGTGGCTGTATGAGTGGAGAGAAGGGGATGTATATGAAAGATGTTTAATAATATAACAAAGATTATTACTTAAAAATAATAAAGGTAGAAATGACAAGATCTAACAACAGATTGAACATCTGAAGTAAATACAGGTGAGAAGTTGAAAAAGACACTAAGATGCACATCTGGGTGTCTAGTGCCCTTTACAGTGATAGGAAAATTGGGAAGTAGGGAAATTTAGGAGGAAGTTAATTCTATTTTGGATATGTTGACTTTGAAATTTCTACAGGACTTCCAGATTGAGGTATCCAAGGGGCAGTTGGTAATGCAAAATTGGAGCACAGAAGAGAGGTTAGAGCTGCATATATAGCTAACGGAAGGATCTACACAGAGATGATGGTTGAACCCCATGGGAGCTCTTAATATAACCAAATGAGATACTGTAGAGAGAAAAGAGAACAGATCCCTTACAGACCTTAGTGAGGACACATAGTTAGCAGATGAAAACCAGCAAAGGATCCTGAGGAGCAGTCAGACATAGGAGGAGAATCAGGAGAGAGCAATGTCATGAAAATCTAGCAAAAAGAGAATATCCAAGAGAAAAGAGAAATTAATAATAGTGTCATAGGCTGCAGAGAGGTCAAGAAAGATGGAAGAATAAACATGGTACATATATAAATATTTACAAAATGTTAACAAAATGAATTTAAGTAATTTTGGAGAGGAGAGAAATAGCACCTGAGGCATTAGGGAAGTTTCATATTGAAATTGAGTTGAGTTTTGAAAGAAAAAGAGGGATTCTAAGAGTTGGAGGTGAGGAAGGGAGAGAACTATAGGCATGGATGACTTGCCAAAGACTTGGAGTCAAGAGATCGAATGTTCTTTGTGGCAGACCTCAAGAAAGCCAGTCTGGCAGACCCACAGAGGTTAGGGAGGGTAGTGAAAGAGAAAACATGAGGGATTCAATAAGGCTAAACTCTCTATATCCCTACATGGGAAGATGATACTTGTAAATTCTTAAGAATTGTATCACTGTTAGTACAGTTAAAGGAGTATACATAGAGGGTGTGGATATAAGGTAACATTGAGGGGATGATATAAAAAAAAATTAAGGGGTGAGAAAGAGGATTCCACTGGGAGCAGAGGGAAAGGACAAATAGAGTGGGGTAAATTATCTCACATGAAGAGGCACAAAAAACCTATTACAGTGGAGGGGAAGATGGCAGGGTGGGCAGTAGGCATTACTTGAACCTTACTCTCATTAGAATTGGCTCAAAGAAGGAACAACATACATGATCAGTTGGGTGTAGAAATCTATCTTATCCTACAGAGAAGTAGGAGGGGAGAGGGTTAAGTAGACAGAAGGACTGACAAGAAGGGAGGACAAATTTGGGTAGATAGTGGTCACAAGCAAAACACTGGTGAAGAGGAGGGATGACTTTGCACAGCCCTGCCTCACTTAAATCTAATTCACTTGCAAGTCAAGACATCAACCTTCTGATGAACAACAACAACAGACAATATAAAATACTTGGGAGTCTGCATGCCAAGACAAACCCAGGAACTATACGAATACAATTACAAAACACTTTTCACACAAATAAAGTCAGATCTGAACAATTTGGAAAAATATCAATTGCTCATATAATAAAAATGATAATTCTGCCTAAATTAATTTACTTATTCAGTGTCATACTAATCAAATTACCAGAAATTATTTTATACAGCTATCTATTTCATAGGAAAAAATAATAAAATTCATCTGAAAAAACAAAAAGTCAAGAAGAGAAGGGAATTAATGAAAAAAAAAATGCAAAGTAAGGTAGCTTAACTGTACCAGATCTCAAACTATGTTATAAAGTGGTAACCATCAAAGCTGTCTGGTACTGGCTCAAAAGTAGATTGGTCAATCAGTGGAATAGAGTAGGTATATAAGACACAGTAGTAAATGACTATAGTAACCTAATAACCCAAAGACCCCAGCTTCTGGAATAAGAATTCACTATTTCATAAAAATTACTGGGAAAACTGGAAAACAGTATGACAGAAACTGGGTATAGACCAATATCTTACACCATGTATCAAGATAAGTTAAAATGGGGTACATGATTAAGACATAAAAGATGATACCATAAATAAAATAAGAGAAGGAATAGTTTACCTGTCAGATCTATGGAGAAGGGAAGAACATATGCCCAAACAAGAGATAGAGAGCATTAATAGTTGTAAAATGGATCGTTTTGATTACATTACGTTAAAATGTTTTTGCACAAACAAAATAAGTGCAGCCAAGATTAAGAGGAAGGCAGAAAATTGGAAACAGTATAGCAAGCTTGTCAGATAAAGGCCTCATTTCTCAAATATATGCAGAACTGAGTCAAATTTATAAGAGTATAAGCCATTCCCTAGTTGTTAAAATGGTCAAAGGATATGAATAGGCAGTTTTCAGAAGAAGAAATCAAATCTATCTGTAGTCGTATGAAGAAATGCTGTAAATCTCTATTGATTAGAGAAATTCAAATTAAAACAACTCTGAGGTAGCGCCTCACACATATCAGATTGGCTAATATGACAGAAAAGGAAAATGATAAAATGTGGGAGATGATGGGGGAAGATTGGGACACTAATGCACCGTTGGTGGAGTTGTGAACTGATCCAACCATTCTGAAGAGCAATTTGGAACTGTGTCCAAAGGGCAATCAAACTATGCACACCCTTTGATCCAGAAATACCACTACTAGATCTGTATCCCAAAGAGGTCATAAAAAAGGAAAAAGGACCTACATGTACAAAAATATAGCACCTCTTTTTGTGATGGTAAAGAATTGGAAATTGAGGGGATGTCCATCAGTTGAGGGAATGGTTGAAAAAGTTATGGTATATAAATATAATGGAATACTATTGTGCAGTAAGAAATGATGAACAGGCAGATTTCAGAAAAACCTGGAAAGGCTTACATGAACTGATGCAAAGTGAAGTGAGCAGAGCCAAGAGAACATTGTACACAGTATCAGCAGTGTTGTACAATGATCAACTGTGAACGACAGCTTTTCACAGCAATACAATGATCCAAAACAACTCCAAAGGACTCAGAATGGAAAATGCTATCCACCTTCAGAGAAAGAACTCTTGGAGTCTGAATTCAGATTGAAGCATACTATTTTCACTTAAAAAAATTTTTTTTTGTGGTTCTTTTCTTTTGGCCTGTTTCTTCTTTCATGCACATACATATCCTATATCAAATTGCTTACCATCTTAGGGAGGAGGAGATAATTTGGAACTCAAAAATTTTTTTAAATGATTGTTAAAATTTGTCTTTACATGTAATTGGAAAAAAATTAAATACTATTAAAAAAATAAGGACATATAGATATGGAGAACACCAAACTAAATCATCAAAAAATAAAATTTCCTTAACATGAAACAACTGGTTACTTAAGTGGGATTCATATAAAAATTGACTGTGTAGTCAGAATATCGATTCTTTAGAGGAAAGGTGAAAATTAGATTAGAAAAAAGGCTAAAATCGAGGAGATTGAACAGTCACAACAGCTTCAACTTCCTCTTTTCAAATAAGCCATCAATACCAAAAAGTGGGAAACAGAAAAAGGAAAAATCATTCTTTCATGCAAAAGTTTTAACTGATACTCAACAGTTGTCATAATGGGAAGGGTGTAAGCACCCAGAAACTGACTTTGCCATCAAACAGTTCCTCTTCTTGTCAAGAGGGATAGATGTCAAGTCAGCACCAGTTTAGAATACGAATTCATTTGTAAAACACAATAAAAGAGGAAGATAGAAGATTATAAACATCATTGCCTTAAAAGTGGATGTAAAAATAATTCTAAAGAGTGAAGATTCATGTCATTCCAAGACAGTGCATAAATTACACAGGCAGGAAGCCAAGATGTATATATTTGAGAGAATAGATTTGTCAACATCTATATAATCTGACAAAATGTAATACATAAGAGTGCTGGATTTGGAATCTGGAAGAATTTAATTAGAATCCTAACATTTACTAGCTTTGTGACCCTGCTTAAATCAACCTCAGTTTCCTCATCCAGTCTTCTTATACTAACTCTCCCTCCCCCAACTCTTCATTCCAGTGACATTGGACTCTTTGCTGTCCCTCAAACAAGACAGTCTGTCTCCCAATTCTAGGCATTTTTATGGGCTGTTCCCCCATGCCTGGAATACTTACCCTCCTTATCTCTACCTTTTGGCTTCCCTGGCTTTCTTCGAGTCCCAGCTGAAAACTTCCCTTCTCTAAGGAAGTGTTTCCTGATATCCCTTAATTCTAGTGCCTTCCTTCTTTTAATTATTTCCAATTTATTCCATCTTGTATCTTTTTTTTTTGTATATAGTTGTTTGCATGTTGTCTCCCCATTACACTGTAACATCTGGGACTGCCATTTGTCTTTATTGTATCTCTCATGCTCAGCACAATTCTTGGCTCAAAGTAATCACTTAATAAATGTTTATTGACTGATTGACTGTAAAGTGGAGATAATGATAGCACTTCTCTCATAGGTTTATTCAGAGAATCAAATGAGATAACCTTAAGGCACTATATAAATGTTATTATTATCATCATTATTATTATCATTGCCTAGACCTGAATGCAGCATTTGGACCACAAACCTTAAAGTACTCCTTTCACGCCCCACCCCTCAACCATGTATGATGCAAGAAAGTAGAAAAGACATGCAGTCATATGAACAGTATAGAGAGGTAGCCATAAAGCTTTATGTTTATAATTTTGGACTTTATTCAAATGAAGCTTCTTTATCCTGCCTGTGCTATAAGCAGTGTTAGAGGAGAAAAAGTAAAAATCTCCCTAATTCAAGGAAAGGGGAAAACATCACCCTAGAGAATGGGAAAATTATATGATAGTCTGAGAAAGGGGCCCCGTTTCTTCACATTTTAAAAGGCTACATTCTGATTTTCATTCTTTTTGCTTAAACTGGGGATATATTGTTCAGCCCATAATCTCCTGTACAAATAAAAGCCCTAGCATATATATATAGCCACGTAAATGAAGGAATGAGTTTGGTGTGGTTTTGTTTGTTTTCAATTTTTCTGTTCTGTTTTGTTTTTCACAGATAACCTGTGGGGGGAGAGAGATTCAAAACAGTTAAATTTCTTGGGGCTTATTTCAGGTGGACAATATGTATTGTCCATAAATGAAGAAGCTGTTTTCTACTGGAAAGCCTCAACAGTTGGTGATTCTAAGTGAGACTTCAAATAGATCAGACATTTCTAATCTCATTTCTTTTATCTTTTTCTAGTTTGTACAAGACAAATATCTGAAGAAGCATCTTCCAGCCGAGACTCGAGCCTTACAAATACAGCAGTGCAAAACAAATTAGTGTCTTCCTTCCAGCAGCACACCAAAAAGGCTCTTAAACAGGTAAGGTTACTTCAGTGGCATTGTAATATTTATCCTTCAACATAGTTTTTGGAGGATCATGCATTAGGATTGGAAGTGAGGGACCTTACAAGCCATCTGTTTCAAGCTTCTTTTACAGGTGAATTGAGACCCTGAGAGCTTAAGTGACTTATTTAACCAAGGCCAAACAGGTACTAAGTAGGTTAGCTGGAATTTGAACTCAGCCTTTTATCTCCAAATCTGGCACATTTTTCACTGTGCCACATGCCAAAATATGTAGCTAACATATGGAACTATGCTCCAAGCAGGCACGCTCTTTAACCACCTAAGACTCCCCAGGACTTAACATTGCCTGTATACTTACAACCTTTTCTAGGCATTCTTCCTAGTCATCTGCAGCTTTATAGGACTGAACCTGTCCAGACCCTGGCACCCTCCAATCCTTTCACCTCCCTGTACTTTGCAGCCATACACAACTGTTTGAAGCTCTGTGACCACTCTACCCAAGGACAAACCTCAGTGGACAATAACCTACCTGGACTCATTCCTCAATGATAAACATACTTCCACCCCATCATCCCCACCCATAATTATGAAGCACCAGTTACCATTGTTCAACCCCATTCTCTATCCACCACTTTCCTAATTTCCACCCCTTCAAACACCACTTAACCCTGCCTCTAAAGCTACCTAACCTTTCCATTTTGCTTTCTGAAATGCCAACTCCATAGGCAACAAAACTTCTGATTAACTTTCTGCAGTCTGGCTTCTGACCTCATCATTCAACCAAAACTGCACTCTCCAAAATTGCTAATGATCTCTTAATTGCTAAATCTAATGGATTTTTCTTAATCTTCATATTTTTTGACCTCTTTACAGCCTTTTACATTATCAATCAGCTTTTTCTCACTGATACTATATTTTCATGATACTGCTTTACCTGTTTCTCCTCCTGGCTGTTGGACTTCTGTGTCTCCTTTGCTGGATCTTCATCCATGTTATGCCAGCTAACTGTGTCCCTCAAGGCTCCATCGTGGACTCTCTTCTTTTCTTCCTCTATGCCTGAGAGAGGTGACTTGGTGATAACAGCTCTCATGGTTTCAGTTATCATCTCTATGCAGATCATTCCCAGATCTACTTATCCAGCTCTATTTCTCTCTTGACCTTGGGTCTTGTATCTCTAATTGCCGATAACTATTCATCTTGAATTGGATGTCTTACAGACATCTTAACTCAACTTGTCCAAAACTGAACTCATTCACTTTTTCTCCAAACCCTTTCCTCTTCTTAACTTCTCTTTTATTGTCAAGGGTATTACCATATTCCAAGTCACTCAGGTTCATAACTTAAATGTCATCCTTGATTCTTCACTCATTCTTTTTCCCCCTCCCCCATTTTCAATTGGTTATCAAATCCTTCTATTTTATCTTCATGACATCTCTCTTATGTACCCCCCTGCAACCACTCTCTCTTGCAGTCCATTATCACCTCACATTTGGACTATTGCAATAACTTGTTGATTGGTCTTCCTGCCTCATATTTTTTTTCCACTCAAGTCTGTCTTCCACTCAGCTATCAAATTGGTCTTCCTAAAGGACAGATGTGACCATGTTATGCCTTATTTAATAAACTCCAATGACTCCCATTTATCTCCAGGTTCAAATATAAAATCTTCCATTTTGTTTTTTTGCTCTACTTTGTTTTGCCTTTCATAACCTGGCCCCTTCCTACCTTTCCAGTCTTCTCACACCTTACTCCTTTTCATGTGTTCTGTGATCCAGTGATACTGGCTTCCTGGCTGTTCCTCACATAAGACATTCCATCTTCCCACTTTGAGCATTTTTACTGACCATCCTCCATGCCTGGAATGATTTTTGTCTTCATTTCCACCTCCTAGCTTTCTTTAAGTCTCAGAAAAGTTCCACCTTCTATAGGAAGGCTTTCCTAGTTCTTCTTAAGCTTAGTGCCTTTCCTCTGAGACTATACTCCTCCCATCCAATTTATCCTATTTGTATTCTTGATAGTGCATATTTTTGCCTTTTTTTTTATCCCTCACGCTTAATCCATTCCAATCCAATGAACATTTATTAAGGGCCTACTGTTGTGCCAGGCACTATACTAAGCACTGGAGATACCATTAATAAGAAAAAGACAGTCCTTGCCCTCAAGCAGTTTACAGTCTTAATAGGGGGTGGAGGGTAGAGATCAACACACAAAAAAAAGGCAGGAAAGGTGGGGAGGATCCACTAGGGAGCACCAGGTGTGGGGGTATCTTCTTCTTTAGAGCAGCAGAGGCAGAGTGAAGTGATTAGAAAAAGTCCAGTTTCTGCTTTCTTGAAAGGAGAGCATTGGGAGGAGTTTAGTATTTCACCCTCCAGCCCTTCATTTAGAGGGGAGAGGAGACATGTGGTATCAATCAAGATTTGAGTTAGCAGGGTGGTGATGAGTTTAGAAGTAGTGAGCTTAACCTGGAAAGGGCATCTTGTTTCATGGAGTGAAATCAGGCAGAGCAACAGGTGTAGAGTGGAGTGAGCTGAAAAATTGACACATAGTAGGTGATTAGTAAGTGATATTAGTAATGTTTTAATAGAGTAACATGACTCATCTTGGCTACTGATTGGGAGAGTAATAATAGAATAACTATAATTTATTGAGTAAAGTATTGTAATCAAGGATCTGACATCATAGAATATATTTTGTTAATGTTGGTGTATAATATACTTTAATGATTTATGATAATTGCCATATGAGTTTCATAAATGTATGATGATGTATGTTGTAAAAAAAAAAAGGCTATTTGTGATCTGATGGAGTCAATCTGCTATTTGTTTTTTTCCCCCCTTAGATGAGTATTTGTTTTTATTCAGATGTTTAATTTGCAATTATAAAAAATATGAGGTAACAACTTTTCTTAATGTAATGGACATTATTATTTACATTGTGCTTTGGAAATTAAAGTGACAAAGAGGCAAAAAGCAGTAGTTTTGATATGCTTTTTCTGTTGTGCTAATGTCTGCAATGTTACTTCATTATATAAGATATACCAAACTTATTTGTTTACATGAAAGTTATGCCTTTTAAAAAAATTGCCTTGCTTAAGTGATTATATCCCATTTTTCTAAACTGTAAACTCCTTCACAACTCCAGAACAAGGATTATGTATTAGTCATTTTTATATTTTTCACAGTCCAGACCTCATTATATTTACTCTTTCAGAGTTCTTTATTTGGGTACATTTTTTGTCCCTTACTTCTATATGCTTATGTTTGCTGAAAAGTAAGGCAAGTTGACTGAACAGATATTTATTAAGTCCTTTCTATGTGCAAAGCACTATTCAGGGTGCAAACACCAAAAACAAATCATTTTTTACTGTGGTGGATTTGGGGGTCGGCCTGGATATAACATTTGCGTAGTTAAATAAATAAAAGGTAATTTGAGGAAGGAGGGACTTTAACCAGGTACAAAAGCAGAAGCTTCGTATTAGAACGGGTACCAGACTTGAGCCTTGAAGTAAGCTAGGGATCCTAAGAGTGAGAGGTAAAGAAGGAATACATTCCCACCTTAGGGGATAATTGGTTGCCTCACTCAAAGTGAGAACCTGGAAAGACCTTGCTTAAAAGGGCCAAAGTCTCCCACTGCATCCTGGGCCATCTTCAGTTGTCCTGATACATATCTGGCGCCACTGGACCCAGATGGCTCCAGATGGCCTCCTTCACTCAAAACAAAGTCAATTGCAAGTCATGTCATCATCTCCCTGATGTTATGGTCCTTCTCAAGAATGAAGGACGAACCACACACACAGGGATAATCAGAGCAAAAACAGAGAGATGGGAGATTTAGATATCTAATTCAAGAGTACAGGGAACCACTAGCAATTAGACAAGTTTGACTGGAAAAGTAGAATGTGTGAAATGGAATAATATGAAGTAAGTCTAGAAATGTAGGTTGAACTTCTATTGTAGCATGTTTTAAATACCAGGTTGAGTCATTTGCATTTTTATCTTATTATTCAGTAGGGAATCATTGAAGATTTTTGAGAAAGGAGTATATAGTCTAGTCTCAAGTTGGCTCCAGAAAAACAGGTTTATTTCAGAGATTCTTTGAAGTTTAAATTAGCTTGAGTTAAGGAAGACATTTTGTGGTCTGGGACTAACGTGGATATTTTGGATCTACTAAATTAATCCAAACCTTTGTTAATAATCTGGTAGTAATTCAGCTTTCCATCGCTCCTTGGGATTCAGGCTAGTGTCAGCCTTGCAGAGGAGTGTCTCCTCTAGTACATTTTAAATCTGCCTCAGTAACTGTTTCTGTGGAGTGGCCCCATAAAATCTAGAAATGGACCTTGCCTAGCTTCAGAGTTATTTGTCATGGAAAGAAGCGTGGCCCATAGTAGATTGTGAAATGGTCCTTGTAATTTCAATTTTGGTATTGAGCTCATTGAAAATAGATGGAACCTACATGTGTTATGGAGCAACTAGGTGGTAAAAGTGGATAGAGTATCTGGCCTATGGTCAGGAAGACTCGTCTTTCTGAGTGGAAATTTGGCCTCAGACACTTACTAGCTGTGTGACCTTGGGCAAGTCATTTAGCTTTGTTTGCCTCAGTTCCTCATCTTTAAAATGAGCTGGAAAAGGAAATGACAAACCACTCCAGTGTCTTTGCCAAAAAAAAACAACAACCCAAAATGGGGTCACAAAGAGTCAGACACAACTCAAAACAACTCAGCAACCACAAAAATGTCTTACTTGCCAGGGTGGGGTCAAGATGAGGTGTCAGAATGATGTTCTACTGATTATGTATGTAATCTTGTGTGCGTGACAATAAGCAAACTTTTGTAGGATGCATTTGATTACACTTCCAAGAGAGCAAGAAATTCAAATGACTATTTCTTATTAACATTAACCAGATATGCTGAGATCCAGAATATTCCATCCTTACTCCTGTTAGTTAAACAAAGAGAATTTTACATTTTAAAGATGGTTTAAAATGTTATTCAGTCAGTATTTGAGGGCTCACAGGGCATATGACCCTGTTGCAAGTTAGTGTTGTCATATTATATGTCATATCAGATACTGGATTGAACAGTAACCTGTAAATAATAAGGTGATGTAGGAAGTTTGTTCATGTATTGAACCTGAGGCAGCTTGATAGGATGTAGGTTGTGCCAGTAGTCAGGGAACATAAAAATCCTCGTGCCTGGCACTAGATGACAGTTTACCTGACCTTTTAGAGAGGTTGGCCGTCATGAAAGAAAAGGTCTGTAATGTGAAGATCTGAAGAATGAAAGGATTATTTTTCTTACGTTTATCAGGGTCTGTTTGGGTAAAAACTCAGAGGCAGGAGGAGAGAAGGGAAGGCAACATGGTAATTTCACTTGAATAATTATAGAATAGACTTTATCAAGGGCAGATAGAGGAAACTGAAGTGGGTTTTATGGTGGCTAGAGGGCCTTGAAGGTCATGATCCCAAGGTTGTGTTTAATTTGAAAGATGATGTAGTATCCTTATAGGACTGTAAGAGATATTGTTTGGTTTTTGTTATAAATTTATTCATTACTTAACATGTAATTATAATATTAATATGACTGTCAGATTGTTTGAAATTTATTAGTTTTGGACAAATACTATCATAAATAAAACATTTCTCAATTTAGGAACATTTGACTTTAAAAGTGTCTCATATAATAGAAGGTTAAGAGAAGTCTCAAGATCACACAGCTAGTGAATGGGAAAACTGTAACTCAAGTCTCTTGACTCAATTCAGTGAAGCAATCCTACAAAATATAATAATAATTTTGAGATATATTAATATATACATATATGTGCATTTGTGTACCTATCTTTAAGATGTGAAAAGCACTTTACAAAAATTATCAATCAGAAAATGTTAAGCTCCTGCTATGTATCAGGCATTGTTTTAACTGCTAGGGATACAATGACAAGTGAAAGAGTACCTGCCCTTAAGGAGTTTATAGTTTCATAGACTGATAGGTATAAAAATGCTGATGACATGCTTTAATCAAGAAAAAGGAAAGTTATAGAGTTTTAAGTGAAATTAGATATAATAAGAGCCAGTATTAGCATCCCATGAAGCCTGGGAAAGTGCCAAGAAGTTCCCATCCTCATTTCTACACTATCTACCTTTTAATTCTCCTCTCAATTAAAGCTGCTTTTTCTCAGGTACCATCATTTAAAGGGAAAAACAAACCTAAAGTCTCATTCAGTTGTTTCACTTTTTATCACTAGTATTGTAATTGTATTGTTCTCTACAAACTTCAGCTATAGTATAGGTTAAATATACTTCCTTGGGTTAACCTAGGAACTTACACCGCATTTATTACATTGAGTAAATTGGAAAGTGTGTTCTGTACTCCAAACTGACTTAACAAAAACAATTATAACACAATACTTTTGTAAGTTAGGGACTGTGCCGACATAAATATTGAGAAATGCAGATGTGAATAAAGAGAATTCTACTTATGTTTAGCATAGATAGTAGAATTGTAGATTGAATAGATAAATAGATTTAACAAAGGGGTGACTTTCATAGTCTTAAAGGATAAATTTAATAATCATAGGATCTAGCACTCTGTGTTCTTGTTCCTCATTTTCTGTATATACCTTGATTTGATTTAATATTTTAATTCTGTATTCTCATCATTCAGATGTTTAAGAGTTTTACAGAGTTATTCCAGTTTTAATATGGAACATATATATATAAATATATATATATATATGTATAAATACATTTCTAAAGTGGAGATAATGATACTACTTCTCAAGGTTGTTTTGAGAACATGTAAAATGCTTCACAAACATTAAAGGGCTATATAAATTCTAATATTGTTATTATTACTATTATTATAAGAACTTATATATGTTTATGTATATAATAAGCAAGATTTGTTCCATTTCTAAGTTATTCTTTGGTTGTTAGCTACATACCAATTATTTACTGAAAGCTTACTGACTACTGGCCCTGCCAGAGTTATAAATTCCTTTTTCTATTCGTTATTTATTTTATAACAAAGGAACAGCTTAGGTACTGGGAGAATCTAGCCCCAAATATACAACATGCATTTGTTTGATTAATAATCAGATACTTATTGAAAATTCATTTTAAAGAAAAGCTAGACTAGCAGAATTTTGCTTAGATTCTTGGTAATTGCCTAATTTCTTAAGTACTTGCTCTATGTTGAATTTGAAATTGCAGCACCCTCAGCAAATATGCCACCTTTAAAAAATTTTACGTAGCTATATGATTATGTTAAACATTAGCCAAATGTAATGGTCTATGTGTAAGACTCTTCCCAAAGTTCATATCAAGTCACCATATTAACAGTCCTTAGATATGGTCAAGACAGATAATTTATACCAAATTATTTTTTATAGTGAATAATGATATATTGAGGTTCTATGACCATAGGGTAATAGATTTAAATCAGGAAATGATCTTTCTTGGACAATTAATCTAACTCTTCATTTTACAATTTAGAAAACTGAGGTCCAAAGGAATTATAGGACCATAAATTTAAACCTGAAAGGTACTTAAGAAGTCAATGAGTCTAACCTCCTCATTTTAGAGATGAAAAATCTGAATCTCAGAGAGATTAAGTTTCTACATGAGGTCACACAACTAGTAAGTGTTAAGAGTTGGGGATTTGACCCCAGGTTTTCTTACCTCCAAGTTGTAGCACTCTACAGTTCAGTGACATTGGCATCCTTGATTACATCTCTTGTATAGGTGTTTTCACTGGTTGTCCCCCATAAATGAAATGATCTGCCTCCTCATTTCCATCTCTAGGTTTCTCTGGTTTCATTAATGTTCAGCTAAAGTCCTTTCTGTAGAAAGCCTTTCCTGATCTTCATTCTAGTGCCTTCAGTCTATCTTCTGCAGTAAACTAACTTGCCTACCGTTACACAAATAGTGAGTAAGAGAGGCAGGATTTGAAAATAGACCTTCTGACACCAAATCCAGTGCTGTTTACACTATACCACAGGATAATATATGTGATATGAATGACAGCCTGGAAGAAGAGAAACAAAAAGCAGTAACATTAAAAGAAAACATAATTGCCATACAATCAAAATATATTAATCTCAAAAATAGGATGTGTAGAGACAACATAAAGATTATAGGTTTCCCAAAAGAATATTGGTCAAAAACTCCAAACACTTTAATGCAATTAATAATACAAGTAATTTAGCCAAAACTTAACACCAAAAATAAAGTACCAATGAAAAGAATCTATAGATCAACACAAGGGAAAAAAAAAACCCAACAACTTATTTATCAAAGCTCAAGACATATAGTGGTTAAATTTAACAGTTCTAGTGATAAAAAATAAATTTTTGAAGCCACCAGGAGAAAGACCTTCTAATATAAATAAAAGGAAGTTCAAATGGCATTAAACTATTCTACACCCTCCAGAAACTGCAGAAGAGAATCGAATAATTGTGTTCCCCAGAGCAAAGTAAAACCTAAGGTGACCTGCCATGAAACTCTGAACCTAACCATTAGTGAAAAAAGATGGTTGCTCAGTAAACAAGAGTCATTTGAAACATTCCTAGAAAGAAAATGAGACTTGAAGAAATTACTTGCTTCTTTTGAGCTCGTCATTTCTTATAGCACTGTAGTATTCCATCATAATTATATACCACAACTTGTTCAGCCATTCCACAATTGATGGGCATCCCCTCAATTTCCAATTCTTTGTCACCACAAAAAGAGCTGCTATAAATATTTTTGTACATATAGGTCCTTTACCCCTTTTTTATTTATTGGGATATAATAGTATTATTGTGGGATGTAATAGTGGTATTGCTGGATCAAAGGGTATGCACAGTTTTATAGCCCTTTGGGCATAGTTCCAAATTGCTTGCCAGAATGATTGGATCAGATTAGAACTCCACTGATAGTGCATTCATGTCGAAGTTTTCCCACATCACCTCCAACATTTTTTTTCTTGTCACGTTAGCCAATCTGATAGGTGTGAGGTGGTACCTCAGAGTTGTTTTGATTAGTATTTCTCTAATCTTAGGGATTTAGAACATTTCTTCTGAGATAGCTTTGATTTTTTTCATCTTAAAACTGCGTTTTCATATCCTTTGACCATTTATCAGTTGGGGAATGGTTTGTACTCTTATAAATTTGACTCAGTTCTCTATATATTTGAGAAATGAGTCCTTTATCAGACAGTTTCTGTAAAGATTGTTTCCCAATTGTCTGCTTTCCTTCTAATCTTGGTTGCATTGGTTTTGTTTGTGCAAAAACTTTTTAACTTAATATAATCAAAATTATTCATTTTACATCTAGTAATGCTCACTGTCTCTTATTTGGACATACATTCTTCCCTTCTCCATAGATCTGACAGGTAAACTATTCCTTGCTCTCCTAATTTATTTATGGTATCACTTTTTATATCTAAAGCATGTGTCTATTTTGACCGTGTGTGTGTGTGTGTGTGTGTGTGTGTGTGTGTGTGTGTTAGATCGCTAGACACATGTATATATATACACACAAATACATATACAGATCTCTATGTATCTATCGATCTATCTCTTGGTATACGTTGTGAGATGTTGGTCTATTCATAGATTTTGCCAAAGTGCTTTCCAGTTTTCCAAGCAGTTTTTGTCAGATAGTTCTTATTCCAGAAGCTGATTTATTAGTCAGTACCAGATTGTTTTGATGATTACTGCTTTATAATACAGTTGAGATCCACTACTTGTTATATTCCTTCACAATTTTTTTCAGTGATTCTATTGATATTCTTGATCTCTTGTTCTTCCAGATGAATTTTGTTATTTTTTTTCTAGTTTTATAAAATAATATTTTGGTGGTTTGATTGGTAGGGCACTAAATAAGAAAATTTGTTTAGATAGACTTGTCATTTTTATTATATTGGTTCAGCCTACCATGATAAATTAATATTTCTCCAGTTGTTTAAACCTGACTTTATTTGTGTGATAAGTGTTGTGTAATTGTGTTCATATGGTTCTTGAGTTTGTCTTGGCAGGTAGACTCTCAAATATTTCGTATTATCTACAGTTATTTTAAATGGAATTTCTCTTTCTACCTCTTGCTGTTGGACTTTATTGATAATATGTAGAAATGCTGAGATTTCTGTGGGTTTATTTTATATTTTTCAAATTTGCTAAAAGTTGTTAATTATGTCAACTAATTTTTAGTTGATTTTCTAGGATTCTCCAAGTTTACCATTGTATCATCTGCAAAGAGTGATAATTTTGTTTCTTCATTATCTATTCTAATTCCTTCAATTTATTTTTCTTATCATTATTATAGCTACCATTTTTAGTATAATAGTAAATAATAATGGACATTTTGTTTAACCCCAGTCTTATTAGGAAAGCTTCTAGTTTATCCCCCTTCCAGATAATGCTTGCTGATGGTTTTAGATTGATACTACTTATCGTTTAAAGGAAACTTCCATTGATTCCTGTTGCTTTCTAGTGTTTTTATTAGGAATGAATGTTGCATTTTGTCAAAAACTTTTTCTTCATCTATTGAGATAATCATGTAGTTTTTATTGGTTTTGTTATTTATATGGTCAGTTATGCTGTTAGATTTCCTAATGGTAAACCAGGCCTGCATTCTTGGTATACATCTCACCTAGTTATAGTGTAAATTTTCATCCATTTCCTTAAATTGCTGGATTTATTGGCATATAATTGAGCAAAATAGCTCCTAATAATTGCTTTAATTTCATCTTCCTTGGTGGTTCATTTAACCCCTTTCATTTTTGATACTGGTAATTTGGTTTTCTTTTTTTTTTTTTCCTAATTATCCAGTGTTTTATCTCTTGATTTTTTTTTCATCCTAGTTTTATTAGTTCAATGGTTTTCTTAGTTTCAATTTTACTAATCTCTCCTTTGATTTTCATGAATCCCAATTTGGTATTTAATTGGGGATTTTTAATTTGTTCTTTTTCTAGTTTTTTTTTTATTTGCATGCCCAATCTATTGATCTGTTCTTTCTCTATTTTATTGACCTAAGTGTTTAGAGATATGAATTTTCCCCTAAGTACTACTTTGGCTGTACCCATAAATTTTGGTACGTTGTCTCATTGTTGTCATGCTCTTTAATGAAATTATTGATTATTTCTATGATTTGTTCTTTGACCTACTCATTGTTTAGGATTAGATTATTTAGTTTCCAATTTATTTTCAATCTATATTTACACATCCCTTTATTGAATGTAATTTTTATTGCATTATGATCTGAAAAAGCTGCATTTAATATTTCTGAAGCTTTTTGTTAATGAAGTTTTTATGTCCTAATACATGGGTCAATGTTTGTATAGGTGCTATGTACTGCTGAGAAAAAGTTATATTCCTTTCTGTTCCCATATGATTTTCTCCAGAGGTGTAGCTAACTTTTCTAAAATTTTATTCATTTCCCTAACTTATTTCTTTTCTTTCTTTCTTTTTTTTTTTAAGATTTATCTAGTACTGAAAGGGGCAAGTTGAGATCCCCTTACTAGTATGGTTTTACTATCTATTTCCTTCTGTAACTCAGTTAACCTTTCTTTTAAAAATTTGGGTGCTATATCATTTAGTGCATATATGTTTAGTATTGTTACCTCATTTTTATAGAACCTTTTAGCAAAATGTAGTTTCCCTGCTTACCTCTTTTTATTAGATTCATTTTTGCTTTTTGTTTGCTTGAGATCATGATTGCTGTCCCTGCCTTTTTTACTTCAGTTGAAACAATAGATTCTGCTCCATTCTCTTATCTTTACTCTGTGTGTGTCTCTCTGTTGCAAGTGTGTTTCATGTATACAACATATTTTAGGATTCTGGTTTTTAATCCACTCTGCTATCCGCTTCAGTTTTTATGGGTGAGTTTATCTCATTCACATTCACATTTATGATTCCTGTTTATTTCCCTTCATCCTGTTTTTCCCTTGTCTCTCTCTCTATGTCTCTCTCACTCTCTCCCCTTCTCTCCCTCTATCAATCTGTCCCTCCTCAAAAGTGTTTTACTTCAAACAACCACCTCCCTAATCAGCCCCACCCCCACCTTCTCTTATCCTATTCCTTGTATAGTAGGATATATTTCTATACCATACTTATTGTGTATGTTATTCCCCCTTTCAGCCCAATCTGATAACAGTAAGGTTCAAAGATTATCTGCCACCCCTCCACTCCCATCTTCCCCTCCTTGTAAATGCTCCTTTGTACCTGTTTATGTGAGATAATTTCCCCTGTTATATCTCTACCTTCTTCCTTTTACCAGTGTAATCATCTTCCTTATCCCTTAATTTTTTTTTGTATTATCCTATCATACTCAACTCACACCTGTGCTTTGTCCATGTATACTTCTACCTGACATAATAATGATGCACTTCTTAGGAGTTACAAGTATCATCTTCCCATGTTTAACCTTACTGAATCCCTTATTATTTCTCATTCCTATTTATCATTTTATGTTTCTCTTGAGTCTTGTGTTTGAAAGTCAGATTTTTCTATTCAGCTTTGGTTTCTTCATCAGGAATGCTTAAAAGTCTTCTGTTTCATTAAATAGCCATTTTCCATCTGAAAGATTAACTCAGTTTTTCTGGGTAGGTGATTCTTGTTTGTAATCCTAACTTCTTTGCCCTTTGGAATATCATATTTCAAGCCCTCCAGTCTTTTAATATAGAAGCTGCTATTCTTAATTGTTATTCTGACTGTGGCTCCATGATATTTGAATTATTTCTTTCTTGACTTCTTGTAACATTTTCTCCTTGACCTGGGAGATCTGGAATTTGGCTATAATATTCTTGGGAGTGTTGATTTTGTGATCTCTTTTAGTCAGTGATTGATGGATTCTTTCAATGTCTATTTTACCCTCTGGTTCTGGGATATCAGAGCAGCTTTTTTTTTTTTAACAGTTTCTTTAAATATGATGTTGACTAGTCTCTCCTCTTTAAAAATCATGGTTTTCAGGTAGTCCAATAATTTTAAAATTCTTTCTCTTTGATAGGATTTCAGGTCAGTTTTTCCATTGATACATTTCACATTTTCTTCTATATTTTCATTTTTTTTTTCATTTTGTTTTATTATTTCTTGATGTCTCTTGGAATCATTAGCTTCCACTTGCCAAATTCTAATTTTTAAGAAATTATTTTCTTCAGTGAGCTGTTGTACCTCCTTTTTCATCTGGCAAATTCTGCTTTTTGAGCAGTTCTTTTCTTCAGCTAATTTTTTAATCTCTTTCCATTTTGCAAATTTTGCTTTTTTTGTTCTGTTTTGTTTTTAGGCAATTGGGGTTACGTGACTTGCCCAGGGTCACACAGCTAGTAAGTGCCAAGTGTTTGGTCTGAGGTCAGATTTGAACTCAGGTCCTCCAGACTTCAAGGACAGTGCACTATCCACTGTGCTGCAAATTTTGCTTTTTAAGGAATTTTTCTCTTCACTAGATTTTTGTGCCTCTTAAATTATTTGGCCTATTCTGTTTTTATTTAAGGTGTTCTTTTCTTCAGTATTTTTTTTATACCTCCTTTACCAAGTTGTTGACTGTTTTCATGATTTTCTTGCATCACTTTCATTTCTTTTCCTAATTTTTCCTCTACCTCTCTTCTTTGATTTTCCAAATCTTTTTTGAGTTCTTTCAGGAATTCTTTTTGTACCTGAGACCAGTTTACATTTTTTTTAAAGTGTTGTGTGTAGCTATTTTGACATTGTTGTCTTTTTCTGAGCTTTTGTGCCTTCCCTATTATCATAGTAACTTTCTATAGTCAGGTTCTTTATTTTTTTCCTCATTTTTTTCAGACTGATTCTTGACTTTAAATTTAATGCTAAAATTGATCTCTGCTCCTGGGGTCGAGGGGATACTGTACTAAGCTTCAGGTTTTTCATGCTGCTGTTTTAAGAGCTAGCTGTTGGGGTCTGTAAATTTTCAATTCTTCTAAGATGTTATGATCTACAGAAAGGATCTACTCTTCTCACTTGTGCTTTGGTCTTTGAGCAACCATGAGTATTCTTTTCCATCCTGAAGTTCTGACCAGTGTCCATGTTCCTACTAGTGTTCCTCCCCACCCTGGGACTACAATTCTAAAATGCTTATAGGCAGTGCAGCAGAGTTCTGTTCCTGGTGCCAGCTGAAAGTTCCATATAATTTCCTTCTGACCAGTTGTCTGACCCCTTCCCATCTGTAGGCTGAGAGCTCTGGAAGCCTCCATAGCTGATTCAGTCAACACCCAGCCCCTTTTCCTCCTTCCCCCATCCCTCTACTGCCACTCCCCCCCCACCAACGTCTTGCTTCTGGCTTGCCTAGGCATGGCTTGTGCTATACTACACTTCATTCTTACCTCAGTGAGACCTTTTCTGCTGACCTTCTAAATTGTCTTGGGCTAGAAATTTGTTTCACTCTATCCTTTTGTTGGTTCTGCCACTCCAAAATTCATTTTGAGGTGTTATTTTAATGTTCTTTAGAGAAGAATTTTGGAGAACTCAGCCCTGCCATTTTTACTCCAACATCTTTGCTTCACCTGGGAATTGGTATTTCCAAGATAAAGGCACAATAGGAAAACGAGGACAGTGCAGGACACTAGCATAGAATCTAGAAGAAGGAATCCAGATAGATACCTTAGAATCTCTAATTCCATGAAGAATATAGAAAGTAAAGGATGAAATAAGAATGAGCCATTATTCAAAGACTGAAACTCTAAAATAGAAATAGAAAGTAAATAATGAAGACAATGAAGGAAAGAAATTCTTTTTAGAAAAAAAGGTGCAGAAAATAATATTTTAAAAATTAATAAAACAAGTTAACGGGATGGAGACAAATGGGAATTTTGTTTACTTATCTAAAAGGGAAAACAGGGAAAGAGTGAAACTCATACATAAAAGGGAAAAGGAACTAATAATGAAAACTCCCAAATTAGGGATAGGTTTTTAAACAAACTATGAAGTAGACTACTTACAGGGAGGAGAAGAAAGCTGATGGGAAGAGTTGCCTTAAAATAAATTAAGATAAAATAATTAAAGAGGTGTAGTGCTGTGTTTCCAGAAGAAATCCTGATTTGGCAGAAGAAGAAAACAACAACATCATCTGAGACAAATGGAGGAAAATATAATTCTGATTACTTTAAATGTGAATGGATTAAATAATCCAAAAAAGAAAAAAGAGTAACAGATTGAATAAGTATACAAAGCCTCACAATCTGTTGCTTCCAAGAAATAAATTTAAAAGACAAGGACTGACACAAAATAAAATTGAGGAGCTAGAATATGCAATATTATGTAATTAGTGAATTCAAAATAGTAGGCATTGCAATCTTACTGTCAGATATAGCAAAAACAAATGTTCAAAACATGAAAATGGATAATCACGCTACATTAGACTCAAAAGAACAATAGATGATAAACCAATGTCAAAATTAAATTTATATGCTTATCATAAATTTAAATGTTTTATCATATAGATTCATAAAAGAAACTTTAACTAAACTAGAAGAAAGTATAGATAGTAGCACATTATTGTGGGAGATTTCAGTGTCCCTCTGAGTTTTACATAAGTCTAACAGAAAGATAAACAAAATGTTAAATATAGAACTGAACAAATTTCTCACCAGATTAGTTTAAAAGACTTACGATGTCTAAATGGGACTGATATATTTCTGTGTGTGTGTGTGTGTGTGTGTGTGTGTGTGTGTATGTGTATATACGCACACATATCCACATCCATATATGTGTATGTACATATATATGTATCTCAGCAACACATATTGATTTCACAAAAAATGCTCTTTTATTAGGGTACAGAGATATTGCAAACAAATCTAAAAAGGCAGAAATAATAAAAATGCATTTACAGACCATAATACAATTAAAAGAGTAACCAGTTCAGAGAATAAATGCAAAAGACAGACTTAAATGGAAACTTAACAATGAAATCCTAAGTAGTGAATTGGCCCAGAAGCAAATCATAGAAAAAATGAGTAATTATTGTGAAAGAAAATGATAATATGAAAGAATATTCCAAAACCTCAGGGATTCAGCTAAAGGTGTTTTCAAGGAGAAAAGTCATATTCCTGCAAACATACATTAACAGTAGAAAATTATGTAATTAATGAGCTAAATACATATTTAGAAAACAGAAAATCAACAAACTAACTAAAAGTATTACAAAAGAGGCATTATCAAAATTAGAAAGAAATATATAAATTGTAAAGTAAGAAACTTTTGAAATGATGAACAAAACTAAAAACTGGTTATTTGAAAAGACCAATGGAATGAACAAATCTTTAATCAGTTTTATGAAAAATAGGACAGAAGATTAAATCAACAAAACAGCAAATGAGCAAGGTAAAATCATAAATCCGTAAGAAAGAAAAATAATTATCATAAAGTATTATGCTGTTGTGTGCTAATAAAACTAGGACCACAAAAGTATTAGAGGAATACTTTCAAAAATATAAACATTTAAATAAATATAGAAATGCTGAAAACCCAAATCTGAAACAGCTGAGGTTTTATTTCTTTCCCAGCAAAGTAGCAGAAGCTGACAGAAGATGGAAATAGGCACTGTTGGAGAGGTTGTGAGAAGATAGGCACACTAGTGCATTTTTGGTAGAGTTGTGAGTTATTGCAACCATTTTGGAAAGCAATTTGGAATTATGTGAATAAGGTGACCGAAATATCTATATCCTTTGACCCTGACGTTCCATTTCTAGTCTTATACCCCAAAGAGAACATTGATAAGTATACAGTCACTTTATACTTAATAATATTTGTAGCAACACTTTTTTGATAGGAAAAAAATTGGAGACAAAATAGATGCCCAAAGATTGGGTAATTCTTAAATAAATTATGTCACATGTAATAGAATATTACTGTACTATAAGAACTGAGGAGTATTATGAATACAGAGAAGCATGGAAAAATCTGCATGAACCAATGCAGTGAAATAAGCTGAGCCAAGAAAATCCTATACACAAGAACTATAATATTGTAAATGGAAAAAAATAACCACAAAAAACCCCAAAGTGAATGTTGCAAAGTTATAAAGAGCAAGCAGGTTTTGAAAGAAGGTACTCCTACCCACCCCCCCTTTTCAGGGATGAAAGTCTCACATGTGTTGTACATTGCACATATTTTCAGATTTATTCATTGTATTGATCAGTTTTGCTGATTTTTTACCTCTCTTTTCACAATTTTTTTAATGTGATGACATTTTGGGGGGAGTAGGGGAAACTATGGTGACCAAAAAAATCAATAAAAACTTTAAATATATATGCTGAATAATTGATAATTTAATGGGAGGTTTTTTTTTAAAGCATACATGAAGCAAATTTGCCAATATCTCAGGAATGACGTGATATTTGATTAATGCTTTCCCCCCCTTACTGTTACTACCTTAAAATTTTAGGTCTTAATACTTTTGAATATTAGAGCAAAAAATGAAAAAGGACTGAGCAAGACTGAATTTTATTATGATGGAAAATGACATGGTATTAAAACATAACCTTTCCTTTTCTCTGTTTCAGTTTATACGAAAGCCTTCATTATTTATTTAGGGTAATAGAACTTATAAAGTCACAGTTTCCTTTCTTTTATATGGCAGAGCAGATTCATTCTTGCTATTTTGCTATAACTTGTTATTTCTGACCAATACTATGAAATTTCAAAGGTTATGATGCGTAATAGTTTCTGAACATGGGCATTGACATTTAGACAACCAGTAAGAATGTGAAGTGCTGATAGTCTAATGCAGCCAGATGTTTAGTATGTATATATTTTAATTATTTAAGTTTTAACATTCACAGAATGTGATATTTTATTATATTAATGCATTATTCACATGCTGTTATATTGTTTTTCTATTAGTTCCCTAGCAAAATAAAATGGGCATTATTTCTTTATGATATAGATTTCAGGATCCTCCAACTTGCATGTTCTGTTTTTCTACTGTAGAACAGAAACAAAGATTGTTGTCCAGCTTTTGAATTTTCCAAGAAGCTCCTTGAATTAAAACTTTTGAGATATAATTTACTGATCTAGATAAAACTGCCCTGCCTTGTAAAGAGAATGTGGTAGCATGTCTATGAAAGTAACTCTCCTGACTACTTTTTCATAAATCTTACCTTTCAAGTTATGGTCAGATCTATTCGAAAGACTATGGAAGTATTTATTAAAATTTTGTAATCCTAATTGTCCATGTCTTACAAATTTGATACTTATCATAGAGTTGTTAAAATATGTATGTAATTTGAATAATAGAATATTTTACATCAGAAAAGCTGTAAGATTATGATCTTATAGTAGAATCAATTTATATTTGTTCTCAATTTGTTTAAGCTTGGGATTTCATTTCTTTCAGGTTTTTAACTGTGTTGAAATTCTTTCATGGTGTTTTTCATCAGGATATATTTTTGTGTAAAGCCCAAAGAAAATCGAACAGGTTTTATACATCTCTCACCAGAAATTAAATATGAACTTCGTACAGTGCAATTTGACTTATACTTTTATGACATATTTTTGTTATATTTCTGGACATGTAATACAATATAATAAATATAATAATTTTTGTTATCATGATGATGTACTATACTTCCTTAAAGAGAATTCACGGACCTTTAAAATTTTTGTTTTTAAGTATTCCTGTGACTGAATAGCATTAGCCTGGTTTGCAATTTTACTATCCACTCAGTCATAGTGACAAATTGCAATATGTCATATAAATCAAGCTTCTGTTGCCCAGCCAGCTTACCATGTGAGTTTTAATAGGATTTAACACCTTCAATCTAAGTCTCTACCTGAATTGTTGCCCGGTAATAGCTTCAAGATACATTGTTATCTTGTGAACAATTCTTGAACATTTTAGTGCTTCCCAAGTGAGGGATTTTAGTCCTGTCTTCCAGTGAATACATTTTTTATAGGGGTATGTGTGTGAGTGTGTGTGTGTGTGCGTGCATGTGTGCATACATGTCAGTGTCATTGTGTCTGTATTTATGTGTGTGTTTATGTTCCTATCTGGATGTGAATGTTTATATTCTATAGAGAAAAGGCTTATTCCTAGTGATCCAGGATTTGTGATATAGGGAAAACATAATAGTACACTTTTTCTTTATCATAACCAGTCAGTATGGACTCCAATCCCATGGCCTGATATCTTTCCAAAATAAACACGAACTGTAGCCCTGATTTCATATTTACCTTTCCTGGAAAGTAATTACTTTAAACTTGGAAGAAGTTAAAACAGACACAGTTTATGTCTTTATACTCTTTCTAACTTTGTCGTTCCTTTTCCATAGCACAGGAGCGTCATGTGTGTCTACCTCTTGTCCTTCATTCTTGCTACATGATCAGCATGCTGCCTTTTCAACATTCCAGATGTCTTTGATACGGTTTTTGCACCTCCTGGTATTTAATTCTCTCCTAGTAATGTACAAGTGTCTTTCAGTTGCTCTGTGATCAGTTTGCAACTTTAATTCTTTATGGACTGCTGTATTCCATGATTCATAGCTATAGTATATAGCAGCACCAGAAATAATTGCTGATTGTAGGGTCATCGGATCATAGATCTAGAATGAAGGGATCTTAGAGGACAGTGAGTCCAACCTCTTCATTTTAGAGATGAAGGAAGTGAGTCACAGAGAAACTTGCCCAGGGCCATAGAGCTAGTAAATTATCTGAGATGGGATTTGAACTCAGGTCTTCCTTGCTTGGAGCCCACTGCTCTCTTTACTGTGTCATGCTGCCTCTGTTTCTTAGAAACAATATTGGGGTTATTAAAAGTACTACACAGTTTTCCGAATGCAATGTAATGCCCTCTTCCTTCAAGTCTTGTCCATCAGTAGACAAAATATGTCCAACATAGATGAACTGATAGATCAGCTCGAAAGGTTGTCCAATCAACTGTATATCAGAGTCTGTATACTAAGTATTCTTCATCCATTTGGTTTTTCTTGTGTGCATAGATGGGCTGGACTTTTTCAAATTATTATTAAGTTTCATTTAAGAGTCTGTACTGTTCCAAGGCTCTTTCCAAATAGCATAGTAATAATGCCATCTGTAAACAGGAGCATATGGAGTACCTCACAGTCTGTGGGGAAACCTTATTTCATTTGTACTCAGTGTTAGACAAGTTCCAAGACAATGCTAAACACTTTAGATAAGCATGTCTCATTAGCTATTAATCAGAGGATATGAACAAAGTCCTTTCTATTGTTAACATCTTTTGAGAAATTTTGTATAATTTGAATTTATATATGGGAGATAGGTTGTTAGAGGAGATTCTTTCATTGAATATCCATTTTTTCCCCTGAACGATTATACTCAATTTCGCTGGGTAGGTGATTCTTAGTTATAATCCTCTCAACTTTGATCTCTGGAATATCATATTTCGAGCTCTTTGGTCCCTTAATGTAGAAGCTGCTAAAATCTTGTGTTTCCACAATACTTGAATTATTTCTTTCTGGTTGCTTGCAATATTTTCTCCTTGACCTGGGAAGTCTGGAATTTGGCTACAATTTTCCTAGGTGTTTTCCTTTGGGTGATCTCTTTCAGGAGATGATTGGTAGATTCTTTCAATTTTTATTTTACCCTCTGCTTCCAGAATTTCAGGGTAGTTTTCCTTGATAATTTCTTGAAAGATGATGTCTAGGCTCTTTTTTTTTTATATCATAGCTTTCAGATAGTTCAGTAGTTTTTAAATGATCTCTTCTGGATCTGTTTTCCAGGTCAGTTGTTTTTCCAATGAGATAGTTCACACTGTCTTCTATTTTTTCATTATTTTGGTTTTGTTTTACAATGTCTTGCTCATAAAGTCACTAGTTTCCATTTGCTCCATTCTAATTTTTATTGAAGTATTTCCTTCATTAAGCTTTTGGACTTCCTGTTCATTTGGCCAATTCTGTTTTTGAAGGCATTCTTCTCCTCATTGGGTCCTTATTTGTACCTCTTTTGCCATTTGGGTTAGGCTATTTTTTAAGGTGTTATTTTCTTCAATTTTTTTTGGGTCTCCTTTAGCAAGCTGTTGACTTGTTTTTCGTGATTTTCTTGCATCACTCTCATTTCTCTTCCCAGTTTTTCCTCTACTTCTCTTACTTGCTTCTCAAACTCCTTTTTGAGCTCTTCCATAGCCTGGGACCAATTCATATTTATTTTTCTTGCAGGCTTTGGATGTGGGAGCTTTGACTTTGTTGTCTTCTTCTGGTTGTATGTTTTGATCTTCTTTGTTCCAAAGAAAAATTCTGTGGTCTGACTTTTTTGCACAGTTTGCTCATGTTCTTAGCCAATTACTTGAGTTTTAACTCTGTGTTAAGGTAAGGGTCTGCTTCCAGTGTGGAGAATGTACTGTCTCAAGCCACAGGGGTTTTGTGCAGCTGTTTTCAGAGATACTTCTAGGGACCTATAAATTTTCAGTTCTGGCAAGGTGTTTACTCCTTTCCTGGCCTGTGTTCTGGTCTGTGAGTGACCACAAACACTCTTTTCTGCCTTGGAACTGTGAGGAAGATTCCCTTTCCACCACCACTAGGAGCTCCACCATGCCAGCGCTCCTCTTGACCCAGATCCAAGCACAGGCAAAGCAAGGGAATCCTGTCTCAACACCAGCAAAGAAACCCCTGCAGTCCCCCACTCAATTTCCCCTCCGTGTGTGGTTTGAGAGCTCCAGAAGCAGCCACTGCCCTGGGGCTGGGACCAAGCTCCTCTCTCACCAGGGTCCAACAGACTTTTCCTACTGACCTTCTAAGTTGTCTTTGGAGTTTGTGGGTTGAGAAACCTCCACAGCTGCCCACGATTCAGATGCCTGAGGCCTGCTCCAGATTCACTGAGGCCTGGTCTTTGCCTGAGTGGCACATACTGAACTGTGCTCCTCTCCCAGCCTGGCGCAATAGACCTTTCCAATCAACCATCCAAGTTGTCTCAGGCTGGAAATTTGTTTCACTCTGTCTTTTTGTGGGCTCTGCTACTCTAGAATTTGTTTAGAGCCATTTTTTACAGGTATTTGGAGGGGTTTGGGAGAGAACTCAAGCACATTACTGCTTTTACTCTGCCATCTTGGCTTCGCCCTCAAGGAGACTCTTTAAAGCAGCAGTTTGCTCCACTGAATTTCAAAGCCTCTTTTAGTCAATTCAACTAAAGGAACATTGGTTAAGTATCTATTATGTATTCGACACCATGGTAGACATTGGGTACATAAAAACAGAACTGAAAAATAATCTGTACTCTCAGGGAGTTGTGGGAGAACAAGATAACATAGAAACAGGTAAATACAAGGTCATTTGAGGAAGGAGAGACCAAGGGGGCAGCCAGGTGGCGCAGTGGATAGAGCACCGGCCCTGGAGTCAGGAGGACCTGAGTTCAAATCCAGCCTCAGACACTTAACACTTAATAGCTGTGGGACCTTGGGCAAGTCACTTAACCCCATTGCCTAGCCAAAAAAGAAAAAGAGGAAGGAGAGACCATGAAAACTAGGTGAATTAATACAGTTTTCTCATTGAAAATGGCAATTAAGCTGAGCCTTACTGGAAGGCAAAAACTCTTTAAGAGATGAAGTTAAGTAAATAATTATTTCCATTGTAACAGGAACAAGGTGTAATCACAGATAGACTCTTAGGTAGTACCTCACACCTTGGGGTCCTCTTTCTGTCACAAAAACGGTTTACATAAAGTCAGTCAGTCAGTAAAAATTTGATAAATGCCTATTATGTGCAAAGCAGTGTGCGAAACCTGGAGATATAAAAAGAGGCAAAAGATGGTCCCTGCCCTCAGGAAGTTAGATTTTAATGAGGGAAACAAAAAACAAACATGCTGTGTACAAACAAGCTAGATATAATATAAATAAGAAATGATTAACATAGGGAAGGCACTAGAATTAAGAGGGATTGTGAAAGGCTTTATGGAGAAGACAGAATTTTAGTTGGGACTTAAATGTGGGCAGGAAAGTTAACAGAGAGGAGAGAGAGCATCCCCAGCATGGAGGACAGCCAGAAAATGACCAGAGCTGAGTGAGTGTCTTGTTTGTGAAACAGCAAAGAGGCCAGTGTTAGTAGATGGGGAAATACAAGGCAGAAGTAAGGTGTAAGAAGACCAGAAAGATAGTTAGGAATGGGAGGTGGGATATGAAGAGCTTTGAATGCTAAATGGAGGATTTTGCATTTGATCCTGGAGGACATAGGAAGCCAGTGGATTTTGTTGAATAAAAGGTGACATGGTTGTACCTCCACTGCAGGAAAGTCACTTTGGAGGGTGAAAGATGGGTTGTAGTGGGGAAAAATATGAAGCAGCATATTGTAATAGCCCCAGTGTGAGGTGATGAGGACCTGCACCAGAGTGGTAGCTGTGTTAGAGTAGCGAAGGAGTCATATTAGAGAGATGTTATGAAGATGAAATTGACAGACCTTGGCAACAGATTATATATGGAAGATGAGAGACAGTGAGATAACACCTAGACAGTGAACCTAAGAGACTGGGTAGACAGTGTTGCCATCTCCAGTAATAGGGAAGTTAGGACAGGAAAGAATTTAGAGGGAACAATAATGAGTTCTATTTTGGATATATTGAGTTTAAGGTATCTATTGAAAATCAGTTCTGAAAGAAAAATCCTGTTCCTCATTAAAATTGGATTAGTACCTTCTCTGGATTTCCTCCCATTTATCCTATTTTTTTTTTGTACATACCTGTTTGCATATTGTCTCTTCATTAGACTGTGAGCTTCTTAAGATTGAGGGTTTTTTTTTTGTTTTTTTTTGTTTTTGCCTTTTTTTGTATCCCTAACACTTAGCGCACAATGCCTGAACATGGTATGTGCTTAATAATCAATATACATTTATTAACTGCCTACTTACTATTTACTAAGCATGGTGGTAAATGGTGGGAGACCATTGAGAAGAAGACAATCCATACCCACAAGGACCATATAATCTTATAATCTAAAAATTTTCGAAGAAGTTGATACAGTGCAGAGATAACCAAAAAATGGAAAGAGTATTAGAGAGGTTATAGGAAGCTTAGAAATCAGTCTAACTTCTGGATGACAATTTGGAATGATATGAGAAAAGTCACTAAACTGTTCATACACTTTAACCTAGTTGTTCCACTATTACCACTTTTTCATGACAGCAAAAATACAAAGTAGGTGCCCCTGGATAGGGGAGTGACTGAATAAACTGGGGTACATTGATGTAATGGAATATTATTGCGCAGTAATAACTAACAGATATGAGGAATTTAAAGAAAAAAAATGGAACGACATATAAATTTATGCAGAGTAAAGTAGAACCAGGAGAACAACATACACATAATAACTACAGTAATGTAAGTTATAAATCATCATCTAACAGTACAGATAATGAAACATACCTCCTTTCTCTCAGGAGAGTGGTGGTTAGCTCTAGGGACAGAATGTTGTTCCCCCCCCCAAAAAAATATATATACATATATATATATATATACACAGAGAGAGAGAGAGAGAGAGTCAGAAACAGTTGCTGTTAGGCCCTAATATGTTTTTTTGTTTGTTTTGTTATTGTTTAATGTTGTGAGGTGTCGGGGGCATATTTGAAATACTTTGATGTAAAAACAGAAAAATCAATCTACTTTTATTTTTACAGGAATAGTAAGTAAAGAAGTAGATGTAATGAATGTAGATCCCCATTCCCCCCCCCCGCCCACCCCTCTCAGTTTGGCTTAAAGGCAATCCTCTTAAACTCTGGAGTTGCAGAGAAGGTGCCAACCAGGATTTTTAGAGGGTTTCCTCACTTGAGATTCTCCTATGGCAATAAAATTGCAAGTCTGCTTGTCTTCCCTATCCTTGGCTGTGACTTCAGTGTATGTGTGTGTGTGTGTGTGTGTGTGTGTGGAGAGAGACTATTATTTTATATACTATATATTATATATTATTTTATCTACCTGGGCTGTTTAGCTACAGTCCTGAACTGAGTTATAGGAAGTTGTACTAAATAATTACCTCTTAAGGTTTTTGATACTTTATGTTAACAATTGATGAATTAATGTCTGTAAAGTCCTTTGAACTCTTCAGAGATTGCTACTAAAGTGATAAATTTGTTGTCAAGTCCCTTGAGAGCAGAGACCTCTCATATTAGCATCAGCTAGGAGAGGAAGAACTGAATTCAAATACTGCCTTGAACATTCACTGGCTATGTGACCCTAGGCAGTTCACTAAACTAAGAGCCTCAATATCCTTATCTATAAAAAGGAAGTAATAATAGCAACTCACTTCACAAAGTTATTGTGAGTACCAAATGAGAATGATATATGCTGTATTTTGCAAAACTTAAGAAGTTCTATAAAATTTGTTGTTACTTCTTTTACTCTTTTATTACATAAAGGAAGGAAGAAAGGAAGGAAACAAGCCTTTATTAAGTGCCTACTACATTCTATGCTTTGTGTTAAGTGCTTTACAAATACTTTTTCATTTGATCTTCACTATAAAAGAGTCTTCAGTACAAAATGAGGAATGATGCTTGAATGATGGTTCCCTTTGTTCTTGTTATCACCACCTTCATTTGGAATGCCCTTTCTACAGCTTTCATTTTCTCAAATTCTTTCAAAGCTCATCTCATTTTTCAGTTCCTTAATTACTTGAGTAACTAAATCTTATGATCTTCTAAGAGCCTTTTAGGTACAACTAATTGGAGTACCTTTTCCAAATAAGATTGCATTGTCTTTGACTGCAAAGAAATAGGCAAGTCAGTGATGTGTTTGAAGTGAAGTCTGTCCACACATGGTAGAAGAACATTAAATAGGTCACAGAAATGTTATAGAATTAATAGGAATTAAACAGACACAGAAAAAGCAAAGTCAAAGGCTCAGGCAGTTCGTGACAAGCTTTCTACCCTTTTGAGGACTTTTAGTAGCCCCATACATATCTCTGAGCTTAGTGCTCCTGCTTTCAGGCTTTTTCTATCAAAGATAATTTTCTTTGTAAAATGATCAGTCAGGACTCTATATTTTAAAACTTTTTAATACCTTTTATTGTGTTATCACTGTGGTTGATTCATTTGTGAAACTTAAAGCAGTCCCATTTGGAGAGATTTATTCTCATATCATTTTTTTTTCCTCCGGATTTGCCGGAACACCATCATGTTCGTGTTCTGAAGGTTAATGCCTAAAGTCAGTCAGACAGAAGCCAAGTGCTGCAAGGTTTCCAAGATTAGGACTGATTCCCTTCACAGAAATAAATGATTCCTGCCATGTTCAGTGATTTCGTGCAGCACTCCACACGGCTGAGTGAGTGCCTCAGTACTGTAGTCCTTACATGCTGTACATACTGATGACACTCTGTGTTAACTTGATTGACTGAGCAGTATACTAGAGAGGACGCACCTGCAAGACAAGTGCAGGCACATATATTTTTATCCTGGTTTCGAAACATTTATTTTACATTTATTTTACTCGGAAGTCATAGTTTCAAATTCCAGGGGTCCTCATGTTGTGCTGCAAAGGTAGACCAAACCTTTAAGTGTTGCTTTGTTGTCAGAATTGCTTTGAAAATGATCTAAGGCTCGTCCCCTTTTCCCAGAGCCTGATTTTATGCTTTTGAAGAAAATGACATGAAGGTGACTATTAGCAAGCTTGACAAATTAGTGACTGTGTAAAATTTGGATCTCTTAAGAGATTTCATTTAATGATACTCAGATGCCTCATTTAATTCACTTAAAAGAAATAATTTTGGTTATATTTTTATGTTGTGTTTTATTATCATGTTTTATAGGCTTTGAGACAGCAGCAGAAAAGAAGAAATGGAGTCTCAATGATGGTAAACAAGACTGTTCCTCGTGTTGTTTTGACACCATTAAAGGTGTCTGATGAGCAGTCGGATTCACCTTCAGGTAAAATAGCTAAATGATTGTATGCTAGACCAGTTCTCACAGAATATTCCTTAGTGATAAATGGCATATGCAATCTGGAATTGCTGGAAATCAGTGGGTACTATTTCTACTTGGAGGTTTGGTTTAATTTTTTTTAATCCCTTATGCTGATCAAGCAACTCAAACTAGTTGTACTGACCCCTTCTTTTAAAAATTAGGTACAGATAGTACATAATAAATGAAAGTAGCAGCAGGTCCAAGAGAATGTGAAATGGTGCTGGTAGTTTCTTTTAAATTTTTTTTTCCTGATCATTTCGATGTTGAACTTTAATAGTGGACCATGTACTAATGTGTAATGTTATCAAAAGCAGCTCTTTTGTGGGTATGAATTTGTGTGTAAGTCTCCTGTTGCAAAACCAGAGATCCTTTTAGTTTTTTTTTTCTGACACTATTTCTTTTTAACACTGTGCAACTCTTTGCTTTTGCTTTATAGTTGATTTGTTTATTTAAAAAATCTTTAGTGTTGTAATTGTGTTTATTATATACTGACATTTGTATTTTTCAGAAACACCTTATTGCAAAAGTCATTTGGAAAGATCTCTTCACTTCTCTTCTCTTCTTTTCTCTCTCTCTTTCTCTTTCCCCCTCTCCCCTCAGCAGTACTTGAAAATACTATATCATAATGTTTAAAGCTTATTTATGTTTTTTTTTTAAAAAGTGCTTTCTTGGGACTCATCCTCAAGCTATAAGATTAGTGAATTTACCATTTGGCTACACTTATTAGGCCACCTTTTTTTCTCCTTAATTGATTTACTTTGCTGTTATATTTATTACCTGTAGAGTTAGAAGAATCAGATTATGACCAAAGAAGATAGTATCTCTTAGCAAAGACAAAGGAGATAATACTCTTGGGCTGTTTGTTTGTTTTTTTTTTTTTTTAAATCTAATCTTTCCTTTTAAAAAGGAAAACAAGAAAGAGTTCAACAGTTGTATAACTGTTTTCTTTTTTTAGGATCTGAGTCTAAAAATGGTGAAGCTGACAGTTCAGATAAAGAAATGAAACATGGGCAAAAATCTCCCACTGGAAAACAAACAAGTCAGCACTTAAAACGATTGAAAAAGTCTGGTTTAGGTGAGTATACCACTGGTCTATTTATGGTCCCTTACATTTCTTATCTTATTGAATAATTTTGTAGACTATCCATAAATAATTCTTAAAATACTTAATTCAACCAAGCTGAGCAAAATTCTTACAGGGTATCTAAAACAAAATCTTTAAGTTACATTGGAGAAGGGAAAAACTTATTTAAGTGATCTATATATATTAAGTTTTCTATACTTGTGAATGATAGTTCTCTTTGAGTCTAAAATTAATGGATAAAATAGGTTCTAAAGATAGTTTCATAATGGCATTCATTAAAGTAATCTCTTCTTCCAAATACTGATTTCATTAGTGAGGAAGATTTTGTTGCATTTGAGTTTTCATTTGTTTGAAATGCAGTGTTACTTGGAAGTGAACTTTCAGGAATTAATCTTGGAGCTGCACATTGTGATATAGAGTTCTGTGTTAAAATTGGTGCCTAGCTACAGTGTCTTTCTCAAGCTATTCTGCATTAGTTGCTTGACAAATAGTTTCAAATTTTTGAGAAATCCATG
Organism: Vombatus ursinus; assembly: GCF_900497805.2. NCBI lineage: Eukaryota > Metazoa > Chordata > Mammalia > Diprotodontia > Vombatidae > Vombatus > Vombatus ursinus. The sequence continues at coordinate 64,927,940 of NW_020954590.1, forward strand.
AATTGTAGGGTCTGTGGGATCTTGCAGATTAGCATTGTTATTTTATTAATTGTTCCTTCATCACAGTTTTTCAGCTGGAACCCAACGTGTGGTATTTGGAAGAAAAGAAAAAAAGATTCAATGAAATTATATTATGTTATGCTATGCTGCATCATATCATGCCATGACATATCATGTCATGTTATGTTATGTCATGTCATGTCATATTATGTTATTAATTTATTTTTCTAAAAAAACCTGAGTCTTCCTTTTTCTCCCACAAGCCTCGATCCTACTTTGGTTGACACAGGAGTTATGACCTGCTATGTTTCCAACCTGAGTTGGTTTGCCCCTCCTTAGACAACCTGGTGGCCTCCTTTCCCCTGTATTAATTCTGAGCTTAGTGCAAACACCCAATCATCTTAGCCCACTGCAGCTTGGAACTTAGTGCTCAAGAGGTCCATTGGTCTTAACCTCTTTGATAATAGAGATTACAGGCACATGCCACCATGCCCAGCTATTTATTTTAATAAGACAGGAACAAAATGCTTTCTGAACTGCACATTGTAATCCTAGTCCTTTTCTTGTCTTGCTGGATGAACCAAATCAAGTGGCCAATTTCTTTCTTAGTGTTTTCATCTCTAAGAAAAAAAAAAGGTGTCTTAATACTTACTTGGGTCACTGTAGTATCCTGTTGAATTAATGAACAAAATACATATTATTTAAAGACTACATATTTAGTGACCTGAATTATTTCTGACTTTACCACTTACTTTCTGGATTATTTAAAACTATTTTTAGTGTTAAAATCTAGCCACATATAAAAATAGAAGTGGTTGTCTTTAACCAGAGAGAACCTTTGAAAGATCTTTGAGATCCACAAATGAACAAAACTGTCAAAGTAAAGGTTGTTTTTTGTTTTAAAACACTTTAAACATAAGATATTAGATTTAGCTTCATAGTCAAATATGCATGCTTAGGGATGCTTAAGTACTTTCTTATCACCAGGCTCCAAAGCAGAAAACAAATTGAAAAATGATGTTATATATAAATATTCCTAATGGAGAAAACTACCAACTTCATAAGATCATAGAATTAGAACTAGAAATGGACCTCAGAAGTCATCTTATCCAACACCCCAGTCTTACAGATGAAGAAACTGAGGTCCAGAGAAGTTAAGTAATTTCTCCAAGTTCAGCCAATATAGAGGAGTTATAGGTATAAAAGCCTTCACCTGAGAATGCTTTGTTGTCAGTTCTAGAGAGTAACAATTACACATATTCCAGAGAAGGCTAAATGCCTTATAGTGATTATTAGAAAGGAATTCAAGGGACAAACGAGAGTCTTATCTCAGATTGGGATCCACATGTTTATTTTATAAAATCAGACTACAGGATTAGGTGTCTCAGTGTATTGGGGATAACATCAAAAATACTTGAACTGGGCAATCAATAATTGCGGATTTTTAAACTCTGTACTTTGGAAAGTCATGTACCAGAAAACATATTTGGAGTATTCTTGGTGATGTTTAGTAACAATCTACCTGAAGACAGCTAGGATATTTTACCATCCTTCATTAAGGAAAGCCTATACTTCCACTGAAGACAGCAATTTATTTGGGAAAAAAACAATCTAGAAATTTTAGTGGACTGCAAGATTAATACAGCTAATATGATCTTGGGCTGCATTAAAGGGAAGCATAGCTTTCAAGAATAATGAGATAGATAATCCTGCTCTGTTCTTACCTGTTTGGAATACATGTGGAATATTAAGTTTGTTTTTTGGTATTACACATTTATAAACTGGAGAGTGAGCGTTCAGAGGATGGCAGCTAACCTGGAGAAGGGCTTTTACATGCTGCATGAGACTTGGTTGAGTCGAGACAGACTTGATAACTATCTTTAAATGTTTGAAGTGTTGCCCTTGTGAAAGAAGAAGACTTGTTCTGTTTAGCTACAAAAGGCAGAACCCAAAACAGTGATTGGGATTTGTAGAGAACAGTTTTAGACTTGATATCTTGAAAAATTTCTTAACAATTACAGCCATCCAAAAGAAGAATGGGCTGCTTTGAGAGGTTGTAGTTCCCCTCCTTTGAGGTCTTCAAGCAAAAGTTAAATGGCCATTTCCCAAGTATGTTAGCATGGGGATTATTTGGGGGTATGTATTAGACTTGATGGTTATTGGTGTCCCTTCATACTCTAAATTTCTGTGATTCTGTAACTCATCTTAATCTGAGAGAGTTTAAATGTATCAGAAAGTTTGTTACCCCAAAACATTCTATCAAATTACTGGTCAGTATAAAAAATCTGAAAGACTATCATATTCTGAGAGAAGCTAGGCTGGTGGCAGAGTTAAGTTAACCTTTAGCTATGAGTTTGGGCCCTGGTGGAGATGTCACATAGTAGCATCTGGTAGAGGTGCAACACTGTCCCCTGGATACTATATGTAACATTAGATGTCAGAGTAAGACACCAGCAAGGTCTGAGAATGCATATCTACTGGGCCAAAGTAGAGAAAATTTATAACAGCATGATATCTATGTAGCCACAGTGTAAACTGAAGAAGGAAAGGCAAGGAGTGATTGAAAGTAGATCAGTAGTAGGATTTATACCGTAAAGAGTCTAGGTGATAATTGACAAACGTAGGAAATAAACAATAGTAGACAGAATGACAAACATTCAGCAATCAGAGATGGGGTGGTTCATTTGGAGCAAGCAAAATCAGATAGTATTTATTAAGCATTTACTGTATGCCACTACTATCCTAAGAAAACTACAGAGGGTGAAAAGTTATAACCTCACGCAGAGGTAGGCTCAGTAAACTGTATCTGTCATCTATTAAGAGTACTCTTTTAGAGAGGCTTTAGACCTGTTGAGACTTTAGAATACTGAAAAAATAATAGCTTTAGAAGACTGTGAAATGGGATGATATTCAGTACCAGATGTGGTATGTTGTATTCATTTGTAGTATGTATACATTATGGCTAAAAGAGGAGTCAATAGGCTGCCCATCGTGGATATCTCATATGAGAAGTAGCCTGGTAAGGTCCCCCCCATTTACATTTCATTTATTCCTTGACTTCCAGGGCTCAGTTATTTGATTTTTTTGTTTATTTTTTAAATTAAGTTTTTAAATCTTTAAAATTAACAAGCATTTATTTTCTTTCCCTCATCCTGACCTTAAAAAAAAAAAAAGGCCAAAAAAACCCCTCCAAAACTCCACCTTGTAACAAATATGCGTGGTCATGGAAAAAAAAATTACATTTACCATGTCCAAAAATGTCTCATTCTGTATATTTAGTACATCAACACCCTGTCAAGAAGTTAGTAACATTTATCTTTAGTCCTCTGGAACCATGTTTTGTCATCCTTTGGATCAAAGTTCTTTCAGAGTTGTTTGTTTTTACAGTGGTGTTACAGAATAAGTGGTTTTCATAGTTCTGCTGACTTTATTCTGATTTTATCAGTCCATCATTAGGTGATCCATCACTGAGGAATTTATTCACTGTGACCAAACTCATTAGATCCTGACATAAACTAGAATATCAATTTATTAATTTATAATATGTAGATATATTTTTAAAGAAATTAGATATCCATATCTGCCATCTAAAGTACCTTTTTCTCAGTATCATGGGAGGTATATTAAAACATCTAGAGGTGGGAGATCTTGAAGAAGAATTATTCCACATTATGGAGTTCACCTTGATAGTGATCATATACTCATATTCATTAGAAATAGTATGATTTCGTAAGTTTAAAGTTGGAAGGGACCTTAGGGATCCTCTCATGTTGTTCATCTTCTACATGAGGAAATTGAATGAGGTGGTTTATCCAATATCCCACAGATAGTAAGTGACAAAACTGGTTTGACCCTTGATTCTTTTTGGTTTTCATCCCTCTTTTCCCGTATATTGTATATTTTCCCCCTATCTTTCCCTTGGACAAGTGCTACATTTACATGAAATAGATTCTCACTAACATTCCTTTGAAAATATCAGTCATCAACTTGTGTCACTAGAACCTTATGAAGACAAGTGAAATTTTTAAGATGACTACTCATATTGGTTAAATTTAAATTGATTGAAAACAGAAGGAAAACCTAAAAGAATGACACATAAATAATCTGCATAGCTTTGAAAGCTACCAGTTGAACTAATTATATACTTAAAATGAAATGCAAGCTATATAAAATAGAAATCTGAAGTTTCCCTCCCAACATTAAAAAAAATTGATTTCTCCCTTTTTGAGGGAGGCCCCTAAGCCCCTTGCTGGGATTCCGGAAGCATGGTGGCAATAGCAGGAGTACATTTTCAAATGCTCTCTTAGGGCAGGTTACCTTACAGATTTTGCTCTCATTCCTGTTGAGTTGATTCTTACTTGCTTTAGTTTCAAAGTGTAGCATTTTCTGACCTGGTGTCAGAGTGATCAAAGTATATTCTTTTGGAGACCTGATGTACGGACCATGTGTGTCCTAGTACTCTTTCTAATTATTAGAAGTGTCTCGAGAAATGGAATTGTATTGTACACTTTTTTTTTCCTCTCATAGAATCCTATATATTGCAGGGGCCTAATCAATATTTATTGGATGAATGGGGTCTAATATATCAAACATAGTGAGATGAATAATGAATTGTTCTTCACCTCTGTACCTCATCTAGTTTTTAATACTCATTTTAGGAATATTAATAATGAAGTTTTTCTGCTTTGTTTCAACTAAAGACAGTAAGAAGTAGTGAATAGAAAGGCTATGAAGCTAGGAAGACCTGGGTTCAAGTTCCCCTTCTTACGCATTCTGTTTTTGCAGCTCTGAACAAGTCATTTGTCCTTTCAGTTCTCTTAGGTGCTTCTTAAACGTGGATAGCAACCCCAAATGGAGTCCTGACCCATAGTTTAAGAAGTGCTGAAGGGGAGGGCAGCTAGGTGGCGAGGTGGATAGAGCACCAGCTCTGAAGTTAGGAAGAACTGAGTTCAAATGTGGACTCACAGCAAACACTTGACACTTACTAGCTGTGTGACCCTGGGCAAGTCCACTTAACCCCAATTGCCTAAAAATTAAAAAAAAAAAAAGTCCAAAAAAAAAATTGCTGAAGGTATTGCGAACAGAAAAAGTTTAAGAAACTTTGCTCTAGGAAGCACTGTAAAACTCTTAAGTTGCAGAAAAGGTATAAAGAGATTCTGTTAAACAATTTAGGGAGTTCCTTAGGTAACTTCCCTAAATTGGTGAAATTATTTATCCCGTCTCTATCTCTATAGCTCATGACAGTGTCAGATTTCTTAAAATGATTCCAGATGGGAATATGTATTTGGTGTGTCCATCTTGGTCTGAAAGAACAGCCTTAGAATTAAATCCAATCTCCATTACCTTCTACAGTGTTGAGTTGAGTCTTTATTCTTTCTGGTCCATTTATCTCATTATAGGACTTCCAAGATAACATACCTCACTGATGAATAATGATAACTTTGCTATTATATTGTTATCTAAAGGCTGCATTTATGTTCCAAAAATTCACTTTATTCCAGTTGCATGTGTCAGGTGGGTGCTAGGAATCTCATGACTATTGCCAAAAGGAGAAGTGGACCTGGAGTTAAGTGTCATCAACCTGAGGATGCCACAGACCTTCCCAGCCCTTTTCTGTCCTCTGTCATGCTTGATAGCAAGGATTAGCAATTGAGTAATGTGATGAGATTTGGTAATCCTTAAAGGTCATGAAAAGATTGTTGGAAAATTCTTTTCCAGAGGATTCCCATCTTTCACATTTAGGATCCTAGGAATATAGATGTAGAGCTCCAAGGTATCTCATGAGTCATCTAATCCAACTTCTCATTTTACAGATGAGAAATCTGGGTCTAGAGAGGATAAATGACCTGCTCAAGGTCACAGAGTGTTAGAGGGACACAGGGTCAAAAGTAGAGTTTGAACCTAGGTCTTGTGTTTACAGCTAGTTAGTACTGTACTAGTACAGCAGCTAGGTAGTCAGGCTAGGCCTGGAGTCAGGAAGACCTGAGTTCAAATCTGGCCTCAGACACTTACTGTGTGACCCTGAGCAAGTCACTTAATTCTTTTTGCCTCAGCTTCTTCATCTGTAAAATGACCTGAAGAAGGAAATGGCAAACCGCTCTATTGTCTTTGCCAGGAAAATCCCAAATGGAGTCAAAGAGTCAGACACAACTGAAATGACTGAACAACTATACTATTAAGAGATGAGGACTAAACCTCTTGTTTCATTGGTATAGGAAACTCTCAGATGAGGAAACTCCTTCTACTAGTGCAGATTGGCACATTCTCTGCAACTTATAGTCTTACAGAATTGCCTAACTGAAAGATTAAGCAAATTGACAAGAGTATTACATTGGTAAATAATAGGATAATTACTTTCATTGTGAAATGGACTAACTGCTTGTGTAGAATTGGGGTTTGCAGTAGACCAAATAGTAAAAGATCTGTCGACATTTCTTCACATTACCAATTGCTTTAATCTTCCATCATTTATTTAATTGGGATGTACCATTGGTTTTTCATTTTTTACCTAATTAGTCTTATTTTTCCAACTAAGTTGTTAACATCCTAAAGGTATGTTGGTATTTTATATTTGCTTCAACCATTAAATTTAGCATAGTTCTATAAGTAAATGATTATATATTTTGTCAAATGAATTGGTATGCCCACCCTAAAAGGAGAATCTTCTGTCTCTAATGGGTGATTCTGAAATGGTTTTAATAAATGCATCTGTTTCTGTTTTCAAGGGCTATTTTAGTTTCCCCCAAGAGACCATTGAGAGAGGGAGAGTATACAGGCAGATTTTTCTCAAGTATAGAAAGGAAGAAGTGCCATCCATAACCTAATGAGCTAACTGGTTCAAGTTACATGCTTAATGATAATTAATAAGGTCCTACCGTAGAAGATCCAGTATGTAAGCTTTCGTAGCACTTACCTTTCAACAAGAAGTTCATACCTTAACATATGTTACAGGAATATGATTTTTTTTAAAGTTGGATTGGAAAGTTTAAGAAAAAAATTGTCTTTGACCTTAACAAAATATCCCATGTGTTGAACTCATGGGTTTTAAGTTGAGATAGCCCTGCAGGTTCAATAGATAGGGAACTATCAGACACCTTAAATTTTATATATGAATATAAAACCTCTAATTTGTCCCCATTAGAGTTATCTACTCTTTAATATTTCCATATATTGAAAAACTTTACTGTTGAAAAAATGCTGCTAATTTTGGTCTTACGATTATTAAGATACTGCTATCCTGAAAAACAGGCATTTCCATAGAGCTAATGCTGATGGATTGTATGCTTTTTGAGGGCAGGTCCTGTTATGTTTCTACCTTTGTAACTTTAGTATCCAGCCTAGCACTTACTAGGGATATAGTATCAGGATTGGACCTGTGATTTTATTGATATATGGAACTCCAGGGTGTGGAACCTTCTCTGAAAATTATGGTCTTTGAAATTTGCCTAGGGCACTAAGAAGCTCAGTAACATGTACAGTCATGTAGCCAAGCTATGTCAAAGGTGGGACTTAAAACCCAGGTCTTCTCAGCTTCCAAGAGAAGATTCCTATCTTTCTAATCCACATAACCTCACAAGCATTTAGTAGACACTTAATATGTGCTCATTGAATGAATGAATGAACCCTGAGAAGAATGTCATCTCTTAATTTTTGCCTTTTCCATAGTCTCTCTAGAGACTAACTCAGATCTTTTGTCTTTTCATATTTGGTAAAACTTTATTCATTATTTACAGGTTAATATTTAATTCTTGAAGATTGTCTGAAGTTTGTGAACTCTAGATAACTTTGAACTGTTTGGTAAATTAACTTATTTCTGGACTGAGTAATGATCTTTATTTTGTAATGTCAGTATAGTAATCTGATCATCAAAGAGCTGCAGATTTTTCAGCATATACTTATTTTGTTATGAGATAAGGATGGAATAATATAGAACAATTAAAAATATAGAGAAGGACCAAACATTGGGCCATAAAGCTCATCCTCTAAGGTGTTATATGTCATAGAGGTAAACAGAGAAGCTTTAGATATTCAGAAGAGTGTAAAAACCCATACTAATTCAATTTTGTCAGTGGAAATGATTCTCTTTTTATAAAAGGATTTTTGGCACATTGTCCTTTTACTAACAAATAACATTAGATGCTGTGCCGTGGAAGGTCTTTTAATATGCTTTTCTATCAGCTGATCTATGGCAAATGTTTAGAACCCAGGTTCTCCAGCAGTATTTTATAAAGGGGTTTCCATTTAACCTACCATGCTTAGACCCCTGCTTTCATGGCCCCAAAGTATTCCAAAGCTACTTGGGTGGTTAGCTGTTGCAGTAGAATAAAAAAAAAATATTGGAAGTGGAGGGGTTGACAATCCAGTTTAAGCAACTAGCCCAGGGTTAGACAGCTAGAAAAATGTCTGAGGCCACATTTGAACTCATATACTCCTGATTCCAGGGCTGGTGCTCTATCCACTGCACCACCAACAGCAATTTGATAAGTTAATGGAATGTGGAAAACATATATTTGTTCATCTGGACCACGATATAAGTTTGAGTTAAAAGCGTATAAGTGATTCTTACTGAAAGATGATGTAAATAAAAAGTCAAAAGAAGACAGACAATAAAGGAAGAAACTATTAAAGTTCCCCTCTTCAAATATCAGCATTTTAAATATGATTGAAATTTAACTGTCTTGCCAAAACAATATGTAATTTAGCCCGAACATATCAATCTACAGTAAAGTTGTACTTCTTGCTTGTTTACCACAGGACACTTGAAATGGACCAAAGCTGAGGATATTGACATAGAAACACCAGGATCTATTCTTGTGAACACTAATCTGAGGGCGTTAATAAACAAACACACTTTTGCTTCCTTACCTCAACATTTTCAACAGTACCTCCTGCTTTTGCTCCCAGAAGTAGATAGGCAGGTAAGTAGAAGTTTTAGGCTTTGGATTTCAAATACTGGTTGTGTTAACAAGAAGATCTAGAACTATTATTTAGGATAATTCCCTTTAAAATAATTTGGGCCACTTTACTCAATTTTAATTTCTTAGTTTAATCTATAAAATAATAATTATTTCAAATTTCAGTAATGAGCCAATTATATCTTAGAATATAGTACATTGTATAATAAAAATCAGTAAAAGCAAAGTTTATACTGACTATATTTGGAGGGGGGGGCTGAAATCAAGCATTCAGTTCCATTATCAAATAAATCTTTGAAGTAGCTACTTCTTTGCCCTGAGGGAATATTAAGTGCAGCCATAAAAAGCCTGTGCTTCTAAGAAAATATGTAAATGTTTTTATTCTCAAACTCTTCTTAAAAAGCATTTAAAATTTATGGTTCCATACCCTGAGCATACCAGAGTAGATTAGGATTTACCATTAGCAACAACTTGGGGGGTTTTTTTGGTGGTTTGTTTGTTTGTTTTTGGCTCACTAGAGATAAACATTTGAATTCTAAATATAGTTTACATTATTGAAAACATTCTAAAATAAGTTAGTAAGATAATGTGACCTCTAAGAGTTGTCTCTTTAAGAGCATTTTCTTTAAAAAATTTAAGATCATGATTATAGAATATGATTTTTTTAGATTGCCACAACTTTTGACAAGAAGGAAATTTTTTTATTAAGTCTGCCCTTAAATTTAATTAATTAATTTAATTAATAAGCAATTGTTCACAGACATTATGATCTTTTTACCCCCCTTAAACATTGACATAAAGTGTAATACACTGATCATCATGCAAATATAGATCCATAAATGAAAGCAACGTTCTTTTAGTCCTTTGAGTTTTTTTCTTAGTTTGTACTTGATAGTTGTGATGACTCACTCTAGTATTTACCCTCAAACTTTAACTAACATCTTTAATTTCTTTTGTAGGAACTACCTTGTTCACCTTGAAAAATATTATTTTGTCTTTGTAAATACTTTAGGACATTAGGAACTCATAGAGAAAAGGGCATATCCGTTTGGCTTAGTTTTGACCAAATATTTTGTTAACCAAGAAGGAAACTAGAATATATGTCCAAAGGTGTCCCAGAGTGCAGAAGATCCAGGTCATGTCCATAAAAAGCAACAGCAGTAGGTACCAGCATGAATTTGAGATAGGATTATGAAAACAAAGAAAAAGAACCAAAGTCAGGGGTCAGACAGAGAAACAGGGGATTCCTCACTGATAGATTGGTATTAGATTGAGATGGTATTTCATTCATATAGACAATAAATAAATCTAACTGCCTAGAGTATTTGTTGCTGGTGTTTAAGCTGGGGTACTTCTGTGCAACGCCTTCTAGGATATGCTTTGTGGCTTTTTTAGACCTTCCTACAATATGCTTGGCAGATTTTTTTTTCCTCCTTTAGCTTCTAGATTTTGCACTTTCATAAATTGTACCTGTGTAGAGGTCTTTATGGCCTTATTAATTTATGGCACTTGGTGGAACAAATGTCAACTTAAGTGGAGTCTTACTTAGGTTTTTATTACTTTTCCAAATGGCATCTCAATGATGAATAGTGTGTTGTCAGTTCTGTCATATACATCATTTTTCAGGAATATACATCTTTGCTTTCTGGGCTAGTGTAAGAGAGAAGTTCCTCACATGTTATCCCCCCTTCCAGACACAGATCTCACCAAAAACTTCTCAATTTGCCCCATTTTCTTTTGTCAAAAAAAAATTTTGCTGCATTCTAAACCATTCTAATAAATTACTATTTTACTCTAAATTCATATTTTGAACATTTGAGTAAGTTAGATGCCCAACCATTGGAGTGCTCCATAGCGTCTTTAAAATCCTATCAAGTTTTGTGCTTGTTGAGGTTTTGTACTCAATCATAATGCACATAATTCTGACTGTGGAGAATACCATTAAAATAAAATGGAACATTTACACAGTTCCTTTTGCAGAGAATTTTGGATTAGAAAAATTAATGCATTTGTCAAGCATTTTATAGTGCACGAGTACATGATTTATTGATTTTTGATGGCTCTGTTGGCATCACTGTGTGTGTTTAAAGAAGTCACATAGCCTTTATAAATGCAAATGGAAGAGGACATTCAATTTTTCCCCCCAGAATAGAAGTAGCTCATACATTTGCAGTAACTCAGATTTTGCATGGAGATTGTTTTATGTACTGCATATATTGATTTTAAAAATTATGTTATTATTTTTATTCCATAGTTAGTATGTGTAATGAAATATCCATTTACCTAACAGATCATAGTAATTTCATAAGATTAAAGATAAGAAAATATAAGTTATCTTAAGTCTTTAGTCAAAAGTAAAAGTTTACTTGTGTTAAAATTATTTTAATAAACCTGACATTTCAGCTTTTTCTTCACACTGGAAAGCACATCCTGATATCTCTGTTTATTTTTTTCCTTCACTTGTGCTTTAAAATTATTGAAGATAGTGAATTAATCTTTACATTTTGTTGAATACTTAGTAGACTGGATACTTGTTGTCTGATAACATACTTCACTTAGTACAGTGCCATGTTTTCACTGGACACTAACTGATGAATAATGGACACTATTCTTCCTGCTTCCTGCCTTAGGCCCTAGTAGTTAGGGAGAAGGATGAAAGCTCTAAGACAATGGACAGTCATTTCATTACAATTACTTACCATACTTGGTTCCTCATAGGATTAAAAAGGTGTCTTTCCACATAGCTAATTTATTACCATCAACTTAATTGGATATAGAGTAATATTGAAATCAATAAGCATTTTAGAGCATTATTTAATATGTACCTAAAGTTTTAACTGGATGCTTCACCAGAATGTGGAGGTCACTCTGGGTTCCAGAAGCCTACGTAGGATAGCATATAAGCTCTGGCAGGTCCTAACAAGCCAGACAGTTTTTGTTTGTTTTTTAAATCGGCCTGGTGTTGAAAAGTATGTCTTATCCGTGGACCTCCCTAACTAAGAGCTGAGAGGCTCATCATCAAAGGATTGATCATCAGATAATGATTTGAGGTTTGGGGACCATAACTCATGAAGACAGTCTGTTAAAGCACAGTTACTTTGTTTATTATTTGTGCATACATGTTTTTAATATTCTTATATTATGCCACCTATAGAATGTAAGCTTCTGGAAGGCAGGAGAAAATTCATTTTTGTCTTTGTGTCTCTGGCTCCTAGCATAGTGCCTAGAACATAGTCAGAGGCTAGTAAATGTTTTTGATTGATTGGTCTATTGGTGAACTACCCTTATCAATTAAATAATGGATTATTGAATATTATACTGTTTGCGCAATTAAAATTTTTGTATTTCTGTAATAATAAAGGTAAACACACAAATATTAGTTCCACGACCTCTTAAGAACAAAGACCTAAGAACCCTAACTTGGCGAAAGAACAGAATAGGGAATCAGTGGAAAGAACACAGGCTCTAGAACAAGAGGATTTGGGTTCAGTTTCCACCTCTGATGCTTACTATTTCCTGTGTTAACTTGCACAAGTCACTCAATGTACATGAATTTCAGTTTCCTAATCAGTAGTATTAAGGAATTTGGACTAGATGGACTTTAAGTGTCCAAACTCACAGCTCTAGATCTATGATCTTCTAAGATATTTCATTTATTCCTTTGTTTGTTTATAGAACAAAACCTCTTAATAAAGACAATTCTAATGCTAGGCAAACCAAAGATAATTTTAAGTGTCAGTCTTGTAAATACCTAATCCTCCCTTTCTTATAATGTAAGTTTCAGGGTAGGGAGTGGGTTTTTTTGTTTTGTTTTGTCTTTATATATCAAAGTCCTAGCAGAGAGTTGGTGCTAAATTAAATACATATGTTCTTTGAGTGGAATTCCCCAAACTGTTTCTCATCTATCACTGCCAACTCCTAGTTAGGTTCTACAAATAAAACTGTGTGTCATGACATCAGTAGAAACATTTTAGACATTTTGATGTCATAAACATTGGCTTTTCTCCTTAAACACTTGTTTCATAGGTTGCACAGTTACTGCACACTACGTTCTTCCCACTGAAAAATAGTGAAGATATTCATTTAGGAGAAGGTAAAGCTCAAGGCCAACTAATTTTACTGATTTCTTGTTTTTCCTTATTTGGGCTGACAGCTAGGAATCCTAGCTGAAATACTAGGATTTGATTAAGAACAATGACATAATAACAAAAGTAAAAAACAAAACAGTAATACACAAGAAAGTCATCTAAAATACTGCAAGTGCAGTCATTCCTTGAAAAAAACTGCCCCAATCTTTTCCCCTTTCCCAGCTGATAGCATCACATTCCTCTTTCTTTGTAGAGAACGATCATTTACTTCTTTGCTGAGCTACTTAGTAATTAGAAGGGTCCTGTCACAACAACACACGTTCACACAGCTGTGTCTTGGAATAACAAAAGTGAGTTAGCCTGGACCAGAGAATTACCTCTCTGAATTCCTTTTTCAGTTGTAGTTACTGTTTTTGAATGTTTACTATTTCTTCTTTAGGGGAAGTAATTTTATAACCAGTCACCTGGAAGGACTTTGTTTTTGTGTTTGGATAGGGTTATGCTGGGCTCCTACTTGAAAGCAGTTTTTGGTGGTCACAGCATGAAAATATTTTGCCATTCAAAAAATTCTTTATATTTACTTTCATTGCTGTAAGTAATTTTGTATCAAGTTTAATTGCTTTTTGTCAGTTGATTTCTCACCTCTAAAAGACTTTATTATTTCAATCTCTTTCTTATTCCCTCTGATTGTTCTGCTTGCTTTTTCTATATTTCTTTACCTTGGACATCTAAACATATGTGTATATGTCTGTCCAACTTAGTAGGCATAAAAATTTTTATTGATGCCTTTTGATTTTATATCACACTGTTGTTTCCAGTTAGACACTTCACTTTAACTTGCTGCTTACTGCCTCTGTAGTTCTCTTGTAAAAAGGGAAAAAAATAAAGCAGTTAAGACCAATACAGTGACCATGCCCAACAGCATGTGCTTTATTCCAAATCATACTCTCCCATATTACCAACAAAAGGAAGTACATTTCTTTATTTCTAATCCAGAACCAAAAGTAATCACTATATTTACATAGTTCATATTTGTTTTATTATTTTTATTTGTATTGTTATTGTTCTATGTATTATTCTTCTGACTGTTTATTTTACCCTGCATCAATTGGTACTACTGTTGCTGCTGCTACTACTACTATCATTATTACTATCACCACTACTACTACTACTCCTACTACTACTACCACCACTACCACTACTACAGCTAGCTTCCACGTAGTGCTTACTATATGCTAGGCACTTTACAATTATCTCATTTGATCCTCATGACAATCCTGGGAGGTAGGTGCTGTTATTATCCCATTTTACAGATGAGGAAACTGAGGCAAAAAAAAAAGTTAAATGACTTGCCTAGGGTCACACAATTACTAAGTACCTACGGTTGGATTTGAACTCAGGTCTTCCTGACTCCAGGCCTGGCATATTATCTACTGTGCCACCAGCCTGCTCCAAATCTTCCCCCGTTTCTCTGAATTCCTCATCTTTTGTCATTTTTACAGTATAGTTTTATTCCATTAACATGATATAATAATATTCCATACACTGCAATTTGTTTATGCATTCCTAAGTTACCCACTTTGTTTCCAATTTGACTATAAACATGCAGCTATATATAATACAATACCTGTATAGACACAATTATAAAATTCTGCATAAAGAAAAGCAACCTAAGTAACTGAAGATATATTCAGTGTTCATGTCTGGGCTAAGCTTAGAATGTAAGCTTTAGTTTTGTCTTCATGTGCCAAGAACTTAGCAGAGAGTTGGTGCTAAATTAGATACATATGTGCATTGAGTAGAATTCCCCAAACTGCCAATATAATACAGTAAAATAACGTAATAAAAATTAAGATACTGCCCCAGTGAATGCACAGAATTACTGCTATACCAATCAAACTACCAAAGAGTTACTTTACAGAGCTAAGTAAAATAATAACAAAGTTCATTTGGGGGAAACAAAAGATCTAGACTATCAAGGGAATAATGAAAAAAAATGTAGAAATGAAGGAGGAATAGCTTTTTCACACTTCAGGTTACAAAATAGTTATCATCAGAATGATTAGATACTGGTTAAAACGTAGTATAGTCAACAAATAGAATAGATTAGACAAGGAAGAGTCAGAAGAAAGTTGAACTCAGTAACACAATGAACTCAATAATCCCCAAACAAAAATTACCTAAGAAAGTGGTTCCTGTTTGACAAGAATTGCTGGGGAAACTGGAAAGTACTCTAGTAGGAATTAGATTTAGATAATAAATTTGAAATGGATACATGACCTGAATATCAAAAATTACAACTAGTGCTAAGTTAGAAGACAAGGAAGTTACAGACTTTTCATAGGTGTAGCTAAGGAGTCAATTCTTAATCAAACAAGGAATAGGGCTTATTACAAAAGATAATTTTGGTTATATGAAGTTGAACAGTTTTTGCGTGAACAAAATTAATGGCACTAAGCTAAGAAAGGAAGTGACCAGCTAGGAAAAAATCTTTGTCTCAAATACTTCCGATAAGGTTCAGATTTCCAAACTATATAAACAAGTAACAAAAATATATGACTAAAAGCCACTCTCCAGTAGATTAGGGGTCAAGGAATATAAACTAACAGCTCTCCAAAGAAGATTTGCAAATTAATAACAACCATATGAAAGAATGTTTCACATCACTAATAAGAGAAATACATATAAAAACAACTCTGAGGTTTCAGTTCACACCCAACAAATTGACAAAAGAGAGCAAAAGATAGGAATAATCCATGTCAGAGGAGATGTAGAAAGTGGAGTGTGCTGTGATGACAGATTAGTCCAGTCCTTCTGGAAAATAGTTAGGAATTGTGAAAAGAGAGTGACAGAATGTCCACACCTTTTGACCCCATAGTTCTACTGGTAGGCATATACCCAAAAGAGGTCTTTGATAAAAGGAAAGGTACCATATATATCAAAACATGTGTAGCAGCATTTTTTCTTAACGGAGAACCATTCCCAGACTCCACTGAAATTAATGGATCGGATGGGAGCATTGAAAATATTCGTTATTCTGCATCAAATGTCTTAACATTTAGGCAATATTGTATTTTTTAAGAAGCTTTTCCAATACTATCCATCCCTGTCATTTCCAGATATTAGAAATTATTCATGTAGTTTTTCCTTAGGGCTCTAAATATTTTCCTTTATCTAGCAAATTTGTGTCTAAGACAGTTTTTATTGCAGCATGTTTAAGCTAGTTCTCGGAATCTTACTGTTTTTGGACAAAGGCCATTCCTAGCAAGTCCTCATTGTATGAAGTGACTGTACTCAGTGTAAACAAAGCTTAGTTTGAACAATAACCTTCTTTAGGTAGAGCAATTGTAAGTAACTTCAGGAAATCTCCACTCCTTTGGTTTTGGTTTGCTAATACTATGCTTTCCTTAGTAGCCTCTAATGCTACTCATTAGGCCATTAGACCAAGAAAATAAATAAGTCTGTCTTTATCCATAGTTCTTTCATCATTTCATCACATTCACAAAAAAAAAAAATAAGAAAAAGAAGAGAAAAATCATTCAGTCTGTGTTTAAGGCTTGCTGACTGACTGAGTCACATTATGACTCCATTTGGGGCATTTGAATGTATTCCAATTGAATGGTTGACTTAAATCATTTGTGGATTAAATTTCCTTTGTCAAGTAAAATTTTATTATTACACAAGGGTTTAGTTTACGGATCTAATTACTCTTAATTTTTCTATAAATTATTCTTTTTGCCCTACAGAACTGCTTTTCATAGATATATTTTTTGAAATTTTGTTTGCTTTTAGTTATCCAAGTATTCATATTTAGATCCCATTTCATTCATTGGGGAGCTTTGTGTGTACTTCACAATGTTTTTGTCATATATGTAGTAGATAACAAGTGAGTTACACAATCTCTTTAAGAATATTTGGCTCTTTGATAAGTCTTCAGGTAGAGAAATGGCCTAAGAAGATAGTCCATTTACCTTTTATTAAATAAATGGGATACTTGGTTGTGGAAGTTTTTTACCTATACATACCTATAAATGCCTCTTTCAACTCTGGAGTAGTGGAGGGAAAATGAATCTTTTGTCTTTAATTAAAATATTCTTGCCCTAGGTGGCTTCTGAGAGCCCATCTGTAATCATATACAAATAGGCTATATACTTGGCTTATGCTTTCAGGAGAATTGATAGATTTTCACTGAGTCATTCAATTAAACAAACATTTATGAAATACCTGTTGGTTGCTAGAGGGTGCTGGAGGGAACATAGTTCTAGCTTCCCAAGTTGCAAGGAGGGAGAAAATCCATGTTTTCTTTCTACCCTCTTTTGTTCTCATTGACACAAATGCTCAAACCACTTGGGGTTGAATTAAGTGTTCACTCTTTATCATGGAATGAGAGCACAGCTAACTGGCACGTATATGTGTTGAACCGTGTCATACTGGAAACTTCCTGTAATGTAACAAACTGCCCAGCCATGGACAATAGTAGTTGCATTAGTGAAAAATCTATCTCAGTAATATTTTGGTACCTTGGTATTCCAGCTAGTATTCTTTGGTCAGCTCCTTTATGAACTCTTAACACAAGAAAAAGGCAGTATTTCCTTTTGGAATTCTGAATGAAGAACAAATGTCCACAATGATACTTTTCAAATAGGATGTATAACACATTTAACCTCCCAATTAAATTTTTTGTCTTGATTTGATTATTGAATTTTTTTTTTACACATCTCATCTCTGAAGTATGGGTCTGGGCATAAAAATTTACCAGAATGTTAACAAAGTCTTACATTTTAACCACAAACAACATTCTTCTACCTACCTTTACCTTCCTTTAGTTGGGAGAGGGAGAAAATAATTTGGACATAACAAAATAATCAGTTGTCAGACTGATAGATTTTTGCTTCTGTTTACCATATTTTTAGCTCTTACATATACTTCTCAAGCACTTATGCTGTAGTTAAGTCTGTTATGTTTGCTATCTGAGATTGAAAATCTATATTTTTACAAAGTGCTTAATGGAAGTTATTCTTTGAGGCTATAAAATGTGATTGCACATTGCCCGATAGGAAAGCAATTAAAATGCTGTCGTGCATATTCAGATCTTCTTATTTTTTTTCCTGAACTCCTTTTCAACCTGCATGCTCTTCTCATTTTGTCAGATTTATTATTTCATTTACATTTTTCATTTAGTTTTGTGCATTTAGCTGTGCCTGACTGAACTCTTTTGCCATTTTTGACAAAGCATGTTAGAATGATTGTCAGTGTTATTGTGGCTTTTCTTGTTTTAGACAATTCCTAAATTAACTAAATCACATTTCATTTTGTAAACAGATGTTTGTATTTGTTCTTTTCGCTTTTCTGTATTCTTGCAAGGGTAAGGACATCTTTGTTTTCTGGTAGCACTATGAAAAAGAGAAATCCCATCTTTACATTTTCCCACGGTATTTTTTGTTTTTGCCTTTATACATCAACTTGATGGATATCTTTACACAGTTCCAGTTTCTAGTTAGTTTTTGTTTTTTATTTGAATTTGGCCCATGTATCTCAAATTGTTGTTGTTTTAAAGAAGATTTACAGTACCTGAAAGATGTGTTGCTTTTCCTTCTAAAATCTGAAGTGAGTTATTTTTGTTACTTGTGGCATTTAACTAAATGCAGCATTTCTCCTTTTATGAAGTGATAGCCATTTCATGAAATGAAGCCTTTGGTAAATAAACTGTTATCTTTGGGTATAGCTGTATTCTAGTCAGTTGGCAACACCTGCCTGTGATTATGAGGATGAAATTTGTCACTGGTAAATTATCTTTAAGTCATCTGAGAATTTTAAAACACAGTTTTTTTCTTCTACCATTGGAATAAAATTAAAACATAAGATGGCTGTCTTGGTTGTTTGTATGTAGATCATGTGTGTCCTGTGGGTGAGAGCATATGGTATACTTAAATCCCTGTGTGTACATGTGGGAAAGTAACTGTGGAAATCTCTTAGAGAGACAGTTCTGCATCTTTACAGCTGCTGTATCTCTAAAGAACTCTTCTGATGGCTGCCATTTTCTCACATTTCTTTCTTCAGTCACTTACAGATTCTTCAACTATACCTAGTTTCCTTCTGTCAGAAAGTCTCATTTATAGGCATTTCTGCAGTTGCAAGATCATATGGTGAAGGATAGCATTTTCTTTTCCTCTTAGATTATTTCTCCACTCCATTAGACAACCTACAATTTCGTTGGTGGGGTCATTCCCTCTACTGTTAACACAAGCCAGCCTCCTTTTCAAACAGGTAGATGGCTTTGTGGGTTGAGGCCAAAAAAGTTCTTTAACTGGTAGCTCACCTGAAGATAAATGTCTCCACTCCACACTTTCGCTCATCTTGGGATGGTAGCATGTACTGAACTCATTCCTAAAGCTTGGTAGGATTCACAATGTTGAAGCATCAGGGTAGGGTCACCATGGAATATCTTAGTATCTTGTTTGAATTTAGTGATATAGTTCTACCTCTCTTAACTTTTAGTTTACCATCAACAAATAGCCCTCTGCCACTTCTGTTGCTTTTTGGAATACTTTTGTGGTATGCTTGAAGCAAAATTTAAAGAGAAAGAGGAAATTGGAGATTGGAAGAGAATATTCTTTTGATAAACCTTAATGAACAGGAAATTTACTGTTTGATATCCAGAACTTTCCCTTCTATATTTTACTATATTCAAAATCAAAGAATCATTAATATCAAAACTGCAATGGACATTACAAATCATTAGCTTTCATCTGACTTATGTTCTTATACCCCTGTTCCTAGTTCTGGAACCATAATCAAATCAGTACTACCATTAGTAGTGGAAAGGGTGTGCCACTCTACCCCGGGTATCTCTACTCATCGTCCCTATAATTTTCCAAACCAAAACTCCTTCCTGGTTACCATTCCCCTGTGTGTTTTATCTCTTTCATTAGAATATAAACTCATTGAAAGCAGAGACTGTCTTTTGATTTTGTATCCTTAGACCTTAGAACAGTGTTAGACACATGGTAAGCATTTAATAAATGCTATTTCATTCATTCTTCTAGGCCAGCTACCTTATTTTGACAAGTGAGGAAACTGAGGACATGAGAAGTTATGACATGTCTAAGGTCATACAATCGCTAAGTGATATATCTAGAATTCAACCCTGATCCTCTAACTCAAAATTCATCCACATAAACCTGGTTTTGAATTTACCTGAACTACAATTATTTTATTCATGTTCTTCCATTTCTACTTCCTATAGCCATTAATGATTGCTAAGTCTTTTGGAGTGGAAGAGCTATTTGTTTTGATTTTATAATTTACTTTCAACTATAAAGCAATCAGACAAGAAAGGCAATGAAAAATAGTAGTCACCTTAGCCACCTTGGGTTGTTTTCTTCCACTAGCTGGAAATCTTTTGCTCATATGACCCTTAATACTTCTCTTAAGTAAATTTCCACTTTTAACACTACACAGATCTTAAAAGCTTTACCTTAGAAATAAATGACTTTTCCTGTTTTCACTTCTCCTGTGGTTAGTTATCCTTTTCTTGACCCTGCAAATTGTTGAACCACACTGTACTTTCTATTCACTTAACTAGTGTGTGAGAGAGCCTAGGGTGACAAGTATGTAAAGATTAGGTACCTTACACCTACAGTCTCATATTACTTAAGTATAGTGGGACCTTTCCATCTGATTTGCATCTAAAACCTTCTATGTGTATTGTCTCCCACATGTATGGTGCTTTGAACATAATATACAATTAATATATGCTTTCTCATTGTTTTGTTCATTACTCTGTTAAACTTAATATAAATTCATTGCATTGATCAGACTCTTCCATGTACTTCTGTTTCTTCTTCTATTTGATTGTTTCCTCTTTGGCTCTCATTCTTGGAAGCTTTCTTTTAAGTTATTTTCTTACTAGTTCATTCTTGGAGAACAATGAAGTAATCTGGCAGCACTTTTGTTGCCCCACAGAAACAAGGTCTTTTCTATCTGAGACCTAGGTTTTGTTTTGTTTTGTTTTGTTTTGTTTTTGTTTGTTTAGGCAGTTGGGGTTAAGTGACTTGCCCAGGGTCACACAGCTAGTAAGTATCAAGTGTTTTGTCTGAGGCAGGATTTCAACTCAGGTCCTCCTGACTCCAGGGCCAGTGCTCTATCCACTGCGTGACCTAGCTGCCCTGAGACCTAGGTTTAAGACCAGACTCCAGTGCTTAATAGTTGGATAGCCATGAGCAAGTTGCTTGAAAGCCCTGCACTATAGAGTCTAGCATGTTATTGATATCAGGAAACCAGGGTTTATTTCCTACCCCTGAGTGATCCTGGGCAAGTCACTTAACCTCTCTGAACCTCAGTTTCTTTTAAAATGGGGTTATTAAAACCTATAGCACCTACCTTTTGGGATTATTGAAAGGTTGAAATGAGATGTTTTAGTGCTTTGTAAACTTGAGAGCTCTATATAAATATCAATTGTTGCTACTATTAATAATAGTAATGATCATTAATTAACTCCTCTAGGTTGCAGTTTCCTCATCTGTAAAATAATGACTTGGCGCTCTTTCCATATTTGTGATATCTATTGGATACTGTCTTTAGAAGTTCCTTTAACTAAATATTCCTTTGAATTTATAGTATCCTGTTCAGTTTCCCCAAAACTGCCTTTTTAGAGTTTGTTATGGTATAATAGAAAGGTTATTTGATTGAGATGTAATTGAAAATGAAACCTGGAATCGAGTTTCTGCTTTGTCTGTGAATGGCTGTGTGATTTTGAGCAGGACACTTTACTCTGGGCTTCATTTTTGTCGTCAGTATAATGAAGGGGTTGAACTTGGTCTTTAAGGTCCTTTGTATCTCTACTAGTTTGTGATTCTATGCTTTTTAAGATTTTCACTCTTCTTTTTACTTATGAATTCACTAGTTTCCTCACAAAGTACCCAGTTTGTTCATAGTTCCGTATCCCAGTTTTGATAGTTCACCTGAGTGAACTACTACTTTTCCACATATCAATTATGTCAATAAACCAAGGACTTAGAGTTGTTTTGTTGTTGTTGCAGTTATTGTTGTTGGGGGTGGGAAAGAAGTTTCTCCTCTAATATAGAGTGTAATTTGTCTGTACTCTCAGTCTTCAGAGATCACTGAATCTGAGAGATTGGCTTGCCTATGGTCACATAGCTAATAAGTATCAAAGGTGGATTTTGAACCCAAGTCTTTCTGATTTACAATTCCTTCACTCTGACATACTACCTCTCTGAGATAGCGAGAGATATAGGGACAGTAAAAATCCTTTTAATCCTCATGCCCTATATAAGTATTACCTTTTTCTTGTCATCATTAGCACTTCAAATTCCACATTCCACGGATTCTCAGCTTTGGAAGGGACCTCACTGACTGTCTGGTCCAACCTGTATTGGAACAGTATACTATGATATCCCAACAAATGGCCATCCAACTAGTGTTTGAAGACCTCCCATGACAGAGAGTGCATTAGTTCCCAAGACAGCCCCTTCCATTTTATGATTCTTCTAATCATTAAGAAATTTTTCCTTACCTCAAGCCTAAATTCATTTGTCTGAACCTTTGACTCATTGTTCATTTTGTTTTTGTCCTCTGGAGTCAAGCATCACGAGTCTATTCCTTCATCCATGTGGTGACCTTTCAAATACTTGAAATATTCTTTCAAATACTATGCCCACCCCCAATCCTCTTTAAAAGTTTCCTGTTCTTCAGGCTAAACATCACTCTTTTTTCAGCCAATCTTCATTTATATTTTATTACATCTTCTCCAGCCTTCTGTTCCTTTAGTCCATGGAGATGTGCAGAGGGATGCTTTTGTTTTTGCTGTAGGCATTGGATCCATGTTGCCCAGTAATTGCTGAAAGATGTCAGGATTTGGATTAATGATTAAAAAGATCATCTGTCATTGACAACCCTTGTTCCTGCTAGCCCTGTAACTTGTATATATTTTTTCTTCTAGACAAGAATATAGCTTTATCAAATACATAGTGAGACTACAAGTTAGTCAGTTGTATTTTGGATATTTCCTTATCGTTCAAGGCCTCTTGCTCTATTTGTAGTGTAAATTATTTTAGAAGATGCATTGCATGCTGAATCTAGAGTGGAAAATTTTCCATTAATTACTCAGAATAAACCTTTCTGGTTATAAGAATCTCTGTTCGCTGTTCATTCTGTTCACTGACTTCTTTATCATCTTACAGAATTGCTCAGGGATTTTTGAATAGAGTGGAAAATAGAGAAGGAAACTCCTCAATACCCTTCAGTGACTGTGTCTTTGAAAGATCTTATATGAGAGGGAGACGATGATGATGAGGAGGAGGATTGATGATGATGATGATGATGATGATAATGATGATGATGATTTATTTTTTAACCAGAGCTGCTATAAATAATTTTTGTACAAATAGGTTCTTTTCCCTTTTCTTTGATCTCTGTGGGATACAGACAGAGTGTGTCTGGGTCAAAGGGTAGGCACAACTTTTGTTTGTTTGTTTTAATCTTTGGGCATCTTTCCTAATTGCTCTCCAGAATAGTTGGATTAGTTCACAAGACCACCAACAGTGCATCAGTGTCACAATTCTTCCACATTTCATACAACATTTGTCATTTTCCTTTTCTGTCATGTCAATCTGATAGGTGTGAGGTAGTATCTCAGAGTCGTTTTAACTTGCATTTCTCTAATCAGTAGTGATTTAGAGCATTTCTTCATGTGATTATTGATTGTTAACTTTGATTACTTCATCTGAAAACTGCCTATTCATATCCTTTGATCACTTATCAACTTATTTTTATAATTTGGCTCAGTTTTCTATACATTTGAGAAATAAGGCCTTTATCAGAGAAACTTATTGCAAATCCCCTCCCCCCCATTTTCCTGTGTTCCTTCTATTTTTAGTAGCATTAGTTTTGTTTTGGTAGCATTAAAGCTTTTTAAGTTTCATGTAATCAAAATTATCTATTTTATTTGCCATAATCTCCTCTATTTCTTGTTTGGTCATAAACTCTTCCCTTATCCCTCAATCTGACAGGTACATTTTTCCATGCTCCCCTAATTTACTCATAATAACACCCTTTATTTCTAAATCATTTATCCACTTTGACCATATTTTGCTATACGGTATGACATGTTGGTCTATGCCTTGTTTCTGCCAAACTGCTTTCCAGTTTCCCTCGCAGTTTTTGTCAGATACTGAGTTCTCACCCTGAAAGCTTGGATCTTTGAGGTTATCAAACATGGTTACTCTGGTCATTTACTATTGTGTGTTATGTACTTAATTCCACTGATCTACCACTCTACTTCTTTGCCAGTACCAGATTGTTTTGATTATTCCCACTTACAGTTTGAAATCTGGAACTACTAAGCTGCCTCCTTAACATTTTTTTTCTCTGATTTCTTTGATATTGTTGACCTTTTGTTCTACCAGATGAATTTTGTTACTATTTTTTCTATCTCTAAAATAATTCTTTGGCAGTTTGATTGGTATGGCACTGAGTAAGTAATTAACTTAGGTAGAATTGCCATTGTTATTGTATTGGCTTGATCTACCCATGAGAATTAATATATCTCCAGTTCTTTATATCTGTCTTTATTTGTGTGAAAAGTGTTTTGTAATTGTGTTCATATAGTTCTTGGGCTTGTCTTGACAGGTTTACTCCCAAGTATCTTCTGTGATCTGCAGTTATCTTAAGTGGAATTTCTCTATCTTTTCCTGCTGGGTTTTTTGGTAGTATATAGAAATGCTGATGATTTATGTGGGTTTACTTTATATCCTTAGGAGCATCTAAGTAGCTTACTTGATAGAGTGTCAGGCCTAAAGTCAGAAAACTTATCTTCCTGAATTCTAATCTGGACTCAGACACTTACTAGTTGTGTCACCCTGGACAAGTCACTTAACCTTGTTTTCTCAGTTTTCTCATCTATGAAAAGAGATATAGAAAGAAATGGCAAGCCATTCCAGTATCTTTCCTCAGAAAATCCTAAATGGGGTCACAAAGAGTTGGATACAACTGAAATGACTAAACAACATTTTATATCCTGACTCTGCTGAAATTAATTGTTTCAGCTAGTTTTGTAGGTGATTCTCTAGGGTTCTTTAAGTATATCATCTACAAAGAGTGATAATTTTGATTCCTATTTTATTCCTTCAAATTCTTTTTCTTTATTAATGTTATAGCTAGCATTTCTGGTACATTATTGAATAATGGACATACTTGCTTCCATCTTGATATTATTGGAAAGACTTCCAGTTTATCCCTTTTACAGATATTGCTTATTTTTGGTTTTAAATAGATACTGCTTATCATTTTAAGAAAGGTTCCATTGAATCCTATGCTTTCTAGTGTTTTTAATATGAATGGGTGTTATATTTGTCAGTGGTTTTTTATCATGTGATTTTTGTTGTTATTGATATGGTCAGTTATACTGATAGTTTTCCTAATCCCACCTGGTCATAGTGTATAATCTTTGTGTAATATTGTTGTAAATTTTTACATCAGTATTCTTAAGGAAGTTTGTTGATAGTTTTCTTTCTGTTTTTGTTCACCCTGGTTTAGGTATAATGACCATAATTGTGTCATTAAAGAAATATGATATGGGGCAGCTAGGGGGCGCAGTGGATAGAGCACCGGCCCTGGAGTCAGGAGGACCTAGTTCAAATTTGACCTCAGACACTTGACACTTAACTAGCTGTGTGACCCTGGGCAAATCACTTAACCCCATTGCCTAGCCAAAAAACAAAACATAAAAAAAAAAACACCACCACCACAAACAAACAAAAACAAAGAAATATGGTAATGGGTAATATGTCTTCTTTACTTATTTTTTCAAATAATTTATATAGTGTTGGGCTTAATTGTGCCTTAAGTGTTTGGTGCAATTATCCTGTGAATCCATTTGGTGCTGGGAATTTTTTTTTTTTTTTTAGGGAGCTCATTTATGGCTTGTTCAGTTTCTTTCTCTAAAATAGTTATTTAAATATTCCAATTACTCTTCTGTTCATCTAGGCAGTTTATCCATTTCGCTTAGATTGTCAGTTTCCTGTCATTGGGCAAAATGACTCCTAATAATTGCTTTAAATGTCAGTTTCCTGTCATTGGGCAAAATGACTCCTAATAATTGCTTTAATTTCATCGTCATTGGTGATGCAGTCACCATTTTAATTTTTGATACTAATAATTTGGTTTTCTGCTTTCTTTTTTTTAAGTCAAATTAACCAATGGTTTATTTTTTTTTTTTACTGAAACCAGTACCTAGTTTTATTTACAAATTCAGTGATTTTCTTTCAGTTTTATTAATTTCTCCATTGATTTTCAGGATTTCCATTTTGGTGTTTAATTGTGGATTTTTAATTTGTTCTTTTTCTAGGATTTTTTTTTTTTAGTTGCCTGCCCAATTCATTGATATGCTTTTTCTCTCTTTTATTGACGTATGCATTCAGAGATATGACTTTCTCCCTAAGTATTGGTTTGGCTGCATCCCATAAATTTTGGAATGATACTCATTGTCATTTTTTTAATGAAATTATTGATTGTTTCTATGGCTTTTTTCTTTGACCCACTCATTCTTTAAGATTAGAGTATTAAGCTTCCAATTAGCTTTAAATGTATGCTTCCATCTTCCTTTATTAAATGTAATTTTTAATTGCATGGTGGTCTGAAAAGGGTTTATTTAACATTTCTGAGTTTTTGCATTTGGCTGTGAGGTTTTGTGAAGGTGCTATGTAAAGCTGAGGAAAAGTTATACTCCTTTCTATTTCCATTCAGTTTTCTCCAGAATTCTATCATATCTAACTTTTCTAAGATTCTGTTCATCTTTCTTATTTGGAAAGTTTAAGATCCCCACTAATATAATTTTACTATCTATTTCCTGCTGTAATTTATTTACCTTTTCTTTAAAAATTTAGATACCGTGCCATTTGATGCATATGTTTATTTTTACTATGTTACTTCATTGTCTATGGTTCCTTTTAGCAAGATATAGTTTTCTTGCTTATCCCTTTTAGTTATGTCTATTTTTGCTTTTGCTTTGTCTGAGATCATGATTGCTACTCCTGCCTTTTTTACCTCAGCTGAAGGATAATAGATTCTGCTCCAGTCCCTTATTTTACTCTGTGTGTGTCTGTCTGTCTGTTTCACACGTGCTTCTTGTAAGCAACATATTGTTTAATATATAGCATTTTGCTCTCTGCTTCCGTTTTATGACTGCAAGTTCATTCCATTCACATTCACAGTTGTGATTACTAAGTGTGCATTTCCCTTCATGCTACTTTTTTCTATTTATACTTCTCTTTTTTTTTTCCTGTCCCTCCTCTAAAGTCTGTTTTGCTTCTGACCATTGCCTTCTTTTATCTGCCTTCCCTTTTCTTACTTCCATTTTCCCTTATCCCCATTTTCTTACTTCCATGTTGGGTAAGATAGATTTCTGTTACCAACTGTGGCATTTAAAAAGTTCAAAAGATATAGTTTCTAGGTAATTTAATCGTTTTATTAATTACGCTAGCATGTTTATTAATAAAATAGGTCAGTGGCACTCTTGAATGCCAAAGACCTTTCATGGTGGTAGGCTCACAGTTTATGCGCTGTTTGAAGAGTGGGTGTTTTTGAAGGTGACAATCAGCACTGATTGGTTCACAATTAGTGAGAAAATGAATATTATAATGAATGTGGGCTCATTCTAATGAGGGTCTTGAAGTAGGTGACTTGGATCACCTAAGTCTTGGTCAAAGAGACTTAGCAATTTCTATATCACCTGTCTGACAAAAATCAACATTTTCCCAGACTTTGCTAAGTAATCACAATGAAGCAGGAATACTCCCATTAACTTTAACTTAGAATTTCTTTTACTGTCTTACTAGATCTTAGTCTGGGTCAGTCTTTGTGAAAGATTTCCTGTACTTGTTGATTTCTGAATGAGAAACTAGAAAAGGGGAAAAACCTTGGTCCTGATTCAGTAATTAGTTATTAACACAAGAGAGAAATAATCATTTCTGTCATAATTGAGTGTGTGTATGAGAGAGAGAGAGAGAGAGAGTGTGTGTGTGTGTGTGTGTGTGTGTGTATGTATGTATGTGTGTATGAGAGAGAGTGAGTGTGTGGTATTCCTTTTTAGAATCAATTTAGATTTGAATGAGGTTCAAGTGTTGACTTCCCACCACCACTGTTTTCCCCTCCATTGTAAAAGCTCTTCCTTGGACACCTCTTTTATGTGAGATAATTTTCCCCATTCTCCCTCTCCCTTCTCTTTGGTCTTCCTTCTTTCTTATCTGTCCATTTTTTTTTTTTTTACATCATCCCAACATAATTAACTCACTCCCACACTTTCCTTTTATTTAGAGTCTTTCTGATCACCCTAATACTTAGGAGATGCATGTATCATCTTCCCATGTGGAAAGGTACACAGTTACACTTTGTTGAGATTCTTATATTTTCTCTTTCATGTTTATCTTTTTATGCTTCTCTTGGGTTTTATATTTGAAAGTCAGATTTTCTATTCAGCTCTGGTCTTTACATCAAGAATGCTTGAAACTCTTCTAATTTCATTAAATTGCATTTTTTTTCCTTTGAAGTTACATACTCAGTTTTGCTAGGTAGGTTATTCTTGGTTGTAATTATAGTACTTTTGCCTACCAGAATATCATATCCCAAGCCCTCTGTTCCTTTAATATCGTATCTGCTAAATCTTGTGTGATCCTGATTTTGGCTCCACAGTATTTGAATAGTTTTCTTCTTGCTTCTTGAAGTATTTTCTCTTTGACCTAGGAATTCTGAAATTTGGCTATAATATTCCTGGGAATTTTCATTTTGGAAACTCTTTTACATGGTGATCAATGGATTCTTTCAGTTTCTTTTTTACCCCCTGGTTCGAGGATATCAGGTAGTTTTCCTCGATAATTTCTATGATGTCTAGGCTCTTTCTTTCATCATGACTTCTAGGTAATCCAGTAATTCTTAAACTATCTGTCCTCAATCTATTTTCTAGGTCAGTTGTTTTTTTCTGATATTTCACGTTTTCTGTTCTTTTGACTTTGTTTCACTGTTACTTGATGTCTGTGGAGTCATTAGTTCTGCTTACTTAATTCTGACTTTTAAAGAATGTTCTGGAGTGGGGTTTGTATTTCTCTTTTTCCAGTTATCCAGTTCTGCTTTTTAAGAAATTGTTTTCACCAGTGAATTTTTGTACTTCTTTTTTCATTTGACCAATTCTGTTTTTTAAGGTATTTTCAGCTTTTTTGTGTGCTTCTTTTACCAAACTGTTGATTATCTTTTCATAATTTTCTTTCTTTGCTTTCATTTCTTTGCCCAAATTTTCCTCTGCCTCTTATTTGATTATGCCAATCATGTTTTTAGCTCTTTTCAAGAATTCTTGTTGGCCTTATGTCCAGTTCACAGTTTTCTTTGAGCTCTGCTTGCAGCTGTTTTTCACTTCATTGTCTTCTGAGTTTGTATCTTGATCTTTCCTCTCACCATAGTAGCTTTTTGTGACCAGGTTCTTTTTATTGTTGTCATTTGCTCATTTTCTTACCCTGTTTCTTGATTTAAGACTTTATGTTAATGTTGGGCTCTTTTCCTGGCATTGGGGTGAGGGTCTCAGTCTCAAAGCTTCAGGCTTTTTCTCACTGCTGTTTTTAGAGCTGGTCCTCTTACTGTCTCTGGTTTAAGAATTCCCAAAGCTGCTGCTGCTACTGCTTCTCTCTTCATTACTTAGTCACCTATGGGTGTTTCTTCCACATGCACTCTGGGCCAGCCTCCTCTCTCATGTGACAGATCTCTCTTTCCAACCTCCTGTGTTTTCTTGGACTGGAAGAACATCTCATTCTGACCTTTTGTTGCTCTACCACCCCTGAATTTGATTTGAGGCATTAAAGTTATTTGGAGGGGAATTTTGGGAGAGCTCAGCTGATGCTTCTCTATTTTGCCATTTTCTGTGCAACTTTTTGCAAATGCTAATACGAGTATCTATGTCCTTGATTGAATTCTTTTCTGTTTTCAAGACCTGACTCAAATTATCATTTCCAGTTTTCTTGAAAAAGTCTGCACAGTATCTCTACTTTACAACTTCCCCTCTTCCCAACCCTTTACAAAATCGTTTTTGTCTTCACTATTCTGAGACTAAACTCCTAAAGACCGCTCATTAAAAGAACAAATCTCCAGTGGCCTTTTTTTTTCTTTTTTTCCCTGGACCCCAGCCTCTGCCTCTCTACAGCAGGCCTGCACAACCTGTGGCCATTAAGCTGCTTATGGCCTGCAGGCACGCCAGAGGATTTTGGGTGACCCATGAAAAATGTAGACGGTGCTTTCCTCTACATTTTTTACAGATTGCCCCAAATCCTTTGGCAGGTCGCAGGTTGTGCAGGCCTGCTCTACGGTATTTGACATTATTAACTATTCCCTCCTGGCTACTATCTCCTCCCTTGACTAAAGACACGACACCCTTTCCTGCTTCATTCCTGGTTGTAGAATACTGCATGTGTGATCAGTTGTTGCTAATATGTTGATT
This sequence comes from Vombatus ursinus, assembly GCF_900497805.2. Classification (NCBI taxonomy): domain Eukaryota; kingdom Metazoa; phylum Chordata; class Mammalia; order Diprotodontia; family Vombatidae; genus Vombatus; species Vombatus ursinus. The sequence continues at coordinate 64,958,440 of NW_020954590.1, forward strand.
AGTTTTGCTGAAATGTTAAAAAAAAATTTTTTTTGCTGGGGGAGGAGTTTATGATGGAAGTGTCCCAGGATAAAGGAGAGAAGAGGAATAAATTAAAAAAGACTTGAATTAAGAACCAAAACTTACTTTAAGTGCCGCTTCTCTTAAGAAGCCTTATCCCCCTAGACTGTAAAGATCTTTGCCTTCTGTAACCTCAATTGGTATACCTTTTTTAAAAAAAAATGTACTTCTATGCATAGTACGATAATATGTGCATTGACCTTAGTTCCTACTAGGCTATAAATTCCATGAGGGTAGATCATCTGTCATAGCTAAATTTTGTTTGAATTGGATTGAACTTAAACATTGTGGGGTAAATTTAATAATACTGTATTTAAATAGGACTTTTTAATGATTGTTATTTCATTGGATCCTCACAGTATGAGATATGGCAAATATTATTTATCCCCATTTTACTGATAAATAAGTGCAGGCTTATTTAGTTTAAATGACTTGCCTATTTTCAGAGGGAGTTCTTTTGCTGTGACATGATATCACTAATGACTAAATTGCTAACCATCAACAAATTCAAATATACAAATAAAATATTCATACATAAAACCACATAAACCTGATGTTATTTGTAATTTATTTATACAATAGCATACAATTATACAACAATGTATGTATGTTAACTGTCATAAAGTAACAGTGATATACTGTTTCTATACTCCCTTCTGATCTCTTTTAACTTTATTTTCTCTTCAGATTTTGTCATTGTTGTTTATAGTTACAGACCCAAAACTCTTTTCTCTATATCATAGTGGCTCCCTTTCATAGTATGGGGAAAGGAGCAGTTCATTTCTCTTTTCACATAAATTTTATTACTTCATTTACCTCTGTGGAGTAGCTCATGGTTATATAATTAAATCCATAAATTAATTTGAATAGTATTGTCATTGTTGATTTATAAATTCAACCCAGCCATTTATTGGATATTGACAAGCATATTTTGCATCTGTTCTATGAGAATACTTAATAATACTTGATGACATTTATTCCCATTTATATTTGTAAAATGTGTCTTTAGCATTAGATTGATCTTACTGAGAGGTGTTTTGTGGGGGAGAAAAGTGTATAGAACCTAAGTAAAAAATACTTTCGTTCCAGGCATAGTTCACCTCTCGACTAGCTAGGTGACTCTGGGTAAGTCATTTAAATGTCTTCCCTGTTACAAATTGTAGATAATTATTGTCTTGTCTCACTCATAGAGTGATTGTAATCATTCAGTGAGACAGTGGATATAACAACCCTTTCTAAACTATAAGGAACTGAGACAATTGAAAATCTGAGAGACATAATTTCTGAATAATTAATAATAATAATAATCAGTTAATTATGGCTAGCAAATAATAAATTGATGTCCATGGTTTCTCTTATTACCAAAGACAAACCTTGGGGACCATCGAATGGTTAAATAGCTTTGGAAAAGGGGTTGTCCCAGATGTGTGGAAATCAGTTCTGTCTGGTTAACAATTAATGAAATAATGAATATTATAATGAGAGGTGGACCTATTCTTATGAGAGGCTGGGTGCTTGTCTTTGCTTATGTCTGCCCTCATCTGGCTAGCCCGCTCTTGCCTGGGCAATGTATACGAAGGATCTATTCTCCACCTAGTCCTGCCTGAATAGAACAATGGACAGAATTCACCTCGGTTAGATTCTCTTTACCTTTTAATCAGAAATAGACTCCCACTTGGGTATGGGGTCCTGCCCAAGATTGAAGAGAATATCTCACTGTCAGCACTGTCCTTCAGAAGGACTGGACTTGGAATGAAGAAATAGAAAGGGAAAAACCCCTGGATCCTCCAGCATCCCCCATATTAACAATTGGTGAATAATTATCATTTCTCTCAGAACTACAGACATTTAAGGGATAATTGGTAAAGGGGTGCATTTACAGTTATGTGAAATCACAGGTCTAAGCAAAGCTTAAAATAGTATTAAGTTTTAATTGAAAATCAGTTAAACATATGTAATCCTATGAGGTATTAAATTTTTTAAAAGTAGCAGCAGTGATTCTGTGTCATAATGTTGGCCAATTGTTTCTATGCAAGAATGCTAACCATATCCTTGAGCCTTTTCTAAATAACAAATATTGGTATTCTGTTTGGAAAATGTATAACTGAAGATTTTTTCCTCCTTTTTAGAAGGATAATTTAATTTTAAAAGATTCAGTATTTAATAAAAATAGATTCGGCAAGTACTGATTGTTGATATCCCTTTCTGGATCTTAAAGTCAAAGAGGTAGAGCAGGTGTTCACTATCTTAAGACAAACATTGTCACCTTCACTTAATTTCTGTCATCTTCCTTGAAATCAGATTTGAAATGCTATTTCTCATATAGCTATATCAGATCCATTGTGGCATCTTCTGGCTGGAAGTTATTCTCCAAAGTTGTAGTTTAATTGACTGAACCATAGTCATCAAAATAGTTCTCTCATTTTGGTGAAGCATGTTGAAACTGTTGCAGTTCAATGCAACAAATGTTTTATCGATCCTCTTGTGTGCAGAGCATTATACCTGCCTGCACTTTTGTATTTTGCCTTTGGATCTTCCTGCTTCCAGCTTCCTTTACTTAACTTTGTTCACTTTAAGAACCATCCTGGCTTGTGTTCCCCTGCTTCAGAAGCCACTGTCTAAGTTAAAGTATTTGGATGGTGAAAAAGGCTTCCTAAAGCTTTGTCTCATGTAAAATTGTGAACTTTAGGGGAGAATATATGTAAAAGCTATGTGACATTAGAAAATACTTGGCATCTCTTAACATAGGAGATCATTTTTAAATGAGTTTAAATTGTCCTACTGGTTCTACTCACTTCAGTTGATTTATTTGAAATTGTCCATTTCATCATTTCCTATGACACATATACATCTTAAACTCAATATGCCCAAAACAGAACTAATTATCTTTTCCCCAAAACATTTCCCTGAATTTCCTTATTACTATGGAAGCATCATGTTTCCAGTCACCCATGCTCTTAACCTAGATGTCATCCTCAGCTCCTCACTCACATTCAAATCTGTTGCCAAGTTCTAATGTTTTTATCTTTTCAACATCTTTCCTATAGTCTCTCCTTTCTCCACTCATAAAGTTACAGCCCTCTTTCAGACACTTATTACACCTTGCCTGGCTTCGTATTAGCCTCCTAATTAGTCTCCCTGACTCAAGTCTTTCCTCACTTCATTTCATCCTTTGCACAGCTGCCAAGGTGATTTTTCTGAAGCACAATTCTGACCACTTCCTTCCCCTACTCAGTAAACTCCAGTGGCTCCCTATTACTTCCAGGATCAAATATAAAGTCTTGTGTTTAGTTTATAAAACCTTCTACAACATAGCCTCCTTTCAGTATTTCCAGTTTTCTTTTCACTTTATTTCCTGCTGTATACTTTACTACCATTTATTTCCTCTGCTATCTAGAAAATATAACTGTTCTTGCTGAACCCTCACGGGTGGCACTATATCTCTACTCTATATGTTTTCAGTTGGCTGTCCCTCATGACTGTAATTCTCTTTCTCCCCTTTTCTACCTCCTGACTTCTCTAGCTTTATTTAGGACTCATCTCAAATCCTACCTTCTACGAGGGGTTTCCTAGGTCCACTGCTTTCTCCCCCATTCCCACGCCCCGCACTCCCATTAGTGCATGCCCTTGGAGGTTACTGCCAATTTTCTATGTATATATCTCATATGTTCATAGCTATTTAGATGTTTAGATGTATATTTACAGTGTGATCTCCCAGAAGGCAAAGGACTGTTTTTGCCTTTCTTTGTAACCTTGGTGCTTTGCACAGTGTCTCCCTCTCACATAAGTTTAATAAATCTTTATTCACTGGATGACTGATAACATACTTTGTTTTACCATTCTTTAATTGATGAGCATACCTTTAGTTTCTGTTCTTTGCCACCAAAAAAAAAAAAGAGCTGCGATAAATATTTTTGTTCGTATGGGGTGTCCCTTTCCTCTTTATTTGATCTCTTTGGAACATAGGCCTAGTAGTGAAATCATTAGGTCAAAGGATCTACATGGTTTAATAACTTTTGGGGGCATAGTTCCAAATTGCTTTAAAGAATGGCTGGTCCCTGGGGCAGGTAGGTGGCGCAGTGGATATAGCACTGGTCCTGAAATCAGGAGAACCTGAGTTCAAATCTGGCCTCAGACCAGACACTAAACACTTACTAGCTATATGATCCTGGGCAAGTCACTTAACCCTGATTGCCTTACAAAAAGAAAAAAAAAAAAGAATGCCTGGTCCCATTCACAGGTTCAACAGCATGCATTGATATGACTCTTTCCATAGCTCCACCAACAGTTGCCATTTTCCTTTTTTTGTCAATCTGATAAGTGTGAATTTCATTAGATTGTGAGTTCCTTGAGGGCAGGGGGTACAGTGAAGCTTCCCACTGCTGTAATTTTATTATCTATTTCTAACTCTTTAGATTTTCCTTTAAGTATTTAGTTGCTAATTGTTAAGTATTGATAAATTTGGTTATATTCAGCATAATCATCTCTTTAATCAAGTCTGTTTTTGCCGTTATCTTGACTGAGATCATCACTGCTACTTATGCTTTTTTGAGTTCAGCTGATGCATAACAGATTTTGCTCAATCCCCCTTATTTTAACTCTGCTTGTGTCTTTGTTTCATGTGTGTTTCTAATAAACAACATATGGTTGGATTCTTCTTTCTAATCCATTCTAATATTGTCCTCTTCTGTTTTGGAGTTGAATTCATCTCATTCACATTCACAGTTATGATTATTAAATGTGTATTTTTCTTCATTCTCTTCTTTTGTACTCTTAGTTGACTCTCTGGAGATTGGTGAGAGATTGTGTTCAGTACCAATGCTTTATAGTTGATGCAGTGAAGTCTGCTCCCTTGTCTCCTTTCTCTTCCTCATAAACAGACCCTCATGAAAACTTCTTACCCTTCCTCCTCTTTTCAACCCATTTTTACAATGTGCCCTATGAGCTTAGTTTGTTTTGCTTATGAATAATCCTTCCCTGAATTTACCCTTCCTCTAATTCCTCATACTCCCTGTCACCTCCTGTTTCTCCATTGAATTGAATGCATTTCTATCCCCAACTCTTTCTGTGCATGTCTTCTGCTATCCTTTGGCTAGTTCAGATAAAAATTAAGTTCAGGTGACTCCTGCTGCCCCCCTCCTCCCTTTTTTCATTTGTATCGATTTTCTATCAGCATATCCTCTCTGTGTAAAGATAGCAAGTTTCTCCTCAACTCTGCTCTTCTATTAAGGAAAGCTTAGAAGTCCTGTATTTTATTAAGGGTCCATTGTTTGTTCTTTAGGATTATACTCAGTTTTTCTAAGTTATTCTTGGTTGTACACTTATATCCTTTACCTTTTGGAATATTTAATTACATTCTTTCTGCTCTTTTTTTTTCCCCCAGTGATTGCTGCTAAAGCTTATGTGACTTTGACTGGTTCCTCGGCACTGAGTCCTGGGGTAGGTTAGTTTCCTGAGCAACTGCTGTTCTTAGTTTTGGCCTGAGCCATGAGTATCCTGCTTTGGGGTGAGAGCAATCATAGTGCCAGACCACCCTTGTTTCTGTGGTTCTTATCTTGGTCATTTGCTTGAGGGCTAAAATTTTAACATTGCACTGGGAAAAAAAAATGAGACCCTGTGGTTTCTTCTTATATCACTTATAAGCACTCCTTTAGAACTTTGTTAGAAAAGTTGTAGAGGGAGGGCTTTATTACTTCCCCTTACTCTGCTATCATTGCTTGTCCTCTAGTACATCAAAATTTAATGACTTGTGTGGTTCCTGGTTGGGTAAGGATGTTTTCATTTTTGCCTAAAGCCATTTTATTTGTAGGTGGACAAATATTAGCTATGTTTGCACTAGTTCAGCTTTAATTTTGACCTTAATTTATATTAGAGAAAAATGGCACCTGTCGAAACGTAAATATTTTTCCGGTTTTGCTGCCTAGAGTTGATCAGAATTTTTTCCTGTGATAAGCTACCCTTCTTTGTTTGCAATTTCTGAACATTTCTGTTTCTAGACAACATTAAGAACAGATCGTTTCTGTTCTGTAGTTATCTCCATATTATAATTTCAGGGGTACAAGAAGATCCCACCAATGCCAAGATTATATCTTCCACATGTATTTTCATTGTTGTCCAGATTTCCTTTTGAGGGGAAAAAACCCTTTTGATTCCTTAGTTGCAAAGATAAATTTTAAATTGCAAGGGCCCAAATACAAGAGAGAGTGTATCACATTGACTTAAATTCACATACAAACATGAGAACTGATTTTGAAAAGATGGGGTTTAGAGCTGATTTTGATAAGAGGGGGTTACTGTATACCCGGGGAACTGGTAGAAAGTTAGAATAGAGAGGAGAGTGTGGGGGGTGGCAATCTTCTTAAGAAGCCTAAGGGCATTGAAGTTTTACCTACCTGTCATGTTTGCCCTTGTCATAACAGGTAAGTTAGGAGAAGCTGGCAAATATTTCTGTAGCATATACAAATTTATCTTAGTTTCCTATTTTTTACTTTTACCATAATGTAATAATTTACCACATGTTTAAGTCTTGTAATGTCATTATAGTATTATGAACAATCCCCAACTCTAAACACTCCATATCCATTCCTTATTTCTAAAATCTCTTGCATTCATTCCCTTCTCTTCGTTCACACAGCCACCACCCTGGTTCAGATCCCCATCACCTATTGCCCTGGACAATTGCTGTAATTTCCTAATTGTTTTACTTGCATTGTCTGTCCGCTTTCCAATCACTCCTCCACCCCCTATCACTCCCAGAGCTTCCAGGTGAATATTTTTAAAGCACAGGTCTGACCTTGTTGCTCTTTGGCTCACAAAGCTCCAGTGACTGTCTGTTGCCTCTAGGATAAATTACAAAATCCTCTATTTGGTGTTTAAAACCCTTCACCATCTAGTTTCACAGTCTTGCTCCAGCCTCCATTTTTAGGCTTTTTTAAATACGACTTCCTGCAAATGTGTGCATTCCAGCCAAACTAGCCTCTTGCTGTTCCTTCTCCATGATATTCCATCTCCTTTGGACAGGCTGTCCACCATATATATCTGAAATGTATTATCTGCTCACTTCTGCTTCTCAGAATCCCTCGCTTCCTTTAGACCTCAGCTCAATTGTCTCTTCATTAGTAAGACTTTTCTCCGTTTCTGCCAGTTGTTAGTGCCCCCCCCAAGTAATTCTGTATTTACTTTTATATACTTACATGTGTACAAGTAACTACTTGTAACATACTTACATATGTTTACTTTGTACATATTTATATGCTTATAAATAACTGAATGTGTGAAATATTATTTTACATTACTGTTGTCTTGTGTTTATATACCTTGGTTTTGATACCCCCTAAAACTGTATAGTAATAGATAAAAACATGGATATTAGAATGCCTTTTTCCCCAGTCATTTTTTTTCTTGCTTAACTTCTAGGGACTATTTTAGTAGAATCACTGTATTATAAAGTTATCTATTCCTTTACCAAAAGTGAAATAACTAATTTTTTTTAGTGCTAAAAATACAAAGCACTAATTCATGATACCTTCAGACTGTTAGAAACTGGAATGATTTTCAGTTCCACATCTTCTGTCATTTTACAGATTAGGAAACTGAGGTAAAGTGACTTGATCAAGGTACAACACATAAAATGTGGTAGAACTGGGATACCCACCCAGGTCTTCTGACTTCAAGTTCAGTGTTCTTTCTTCTTTAATACAATGTTTTCTTCTTTTATGAAAAGATACCTTGGATTTTAAACCTGGAAGAAACCTTAAAGGTCACCTTGTCCAACCTAGTCATTTTATAAATGAGGGCACTTGAGATCCAAATAGGTTACATGACTTTCCTCAAGTTACAGAGTTTGGTAAGCAAAGCTACAATTAAAACCTGGTCCTCAGACTCTGAATCCAGTCCTCTTTTTCCCAGTGCCATGCTGCTTCCTTTATGAAGCTGAGTAAGGTGAATTAAGACATATTAAACGAATATAAAATTGTGGAAACTTGGTAATTGCTAACGAAATGTCAGTTATAATCTTTAAGGAATATTCATGGGCTTCACGGTAGTTTTAAAAGTATAGAGCCCTAGATTAGGAAAATTATTCAGTTTATGTTTGGAAAGAATCACATTAACCATTTAAATTGTTAGCATAGTGACATTTCAGTGAGTCATAGTTCACAACAAAGGTGAGTGGTGTGATACATTTAGCTTTGTAGAAGTTGAATATTTTGAAGTTCATAGTTGCTCAAGTTTCTACATGCCAGTGTTTGACATCTCTATGCCCTGTTAAGTAAACAATCAGTGGAGTATAACCAATGCTTTTCTCTTAATTAAAAAGGAAAAATTACATCTCAAAGATTCTCATGTGACTTCTTCTTAAAAGAGCTCTTTGTATTTCAAGTGAGCACTATAGTCGTGCCTAATCAGAAAGACAGAAATTTAAAGCCCCATAGAATGAAAAATAAACCTTTCTGGAAATGTTTGTTGTTCCAGCTCATTAACACATTGTATCCATTGGACAGTATTTCTTAAAGGCCATAAAAATTAATAGTGTATTTAAAAACTGCTTTATTGGCATGTTTCTCTAAAGTCTAATTTAGCCCTAGTGTTTAATTGTGCTGTCTCTGTGGACAGGAATTATGAAGGCTAATTTTTTTTTGTTTTATTTTAAAGGAATTTTTTTTCCTGTGGTGCTTTTTCATGCATTAACTGAAAACCACATATTTAGCCTCTTGTATCTAGGTACCCAAAATTATCATACAGTCCTCAGAATGTATCCCGATTCACTTGATAGTAAAGTATAATTCCCACTTGGCATTTTTGAGGGGTTAAAAATTACATTGAAGCATACTGTTTGTCTCAGTAATCATTCCTCCAGATTAGTAGCCATATTCAAATTCTATAGTTCCTGTCAAGTGTGTTTGGAGAAGAGAGGAGGGTTGAACCTTGAGCTTTTAGATTCTTGCTTCTCTTTGTTTTACTCTGCTTAACTGACAAGAAGGAAGTATTAGCTCACTTTTTTTTAGCCATGGGTATTGCATGTGTATATGCATGTGTCATGTGTCCCATTGTGCAAGATTTACTGTTAAATACTTCATATCTTGATGGTAAAGTGAACTGATGTCTTGGATTAAATGGGGTAGTTTTGAATTTGAACCCCTGGTCCTATGTGGAAAAGTATCCATAAAACATCCTATGTTGTATCCTCACTGGGTCTCTTTTTCCTCATTTGTAAAATGAGGAATCCTGGACTAGATTGCCTTCTAAGGTTCCTTCAAGTTCCAGATCTATGATTTCTTTGATCATCTTTGGTGGTGGTGTTGTTGTTTGTCCTTTGTTCTCAAGGAGGACCAATGACATCAGGAGGGTGAGACTTGCGAGTGAATTGGATTTAAGTGAGGCAGAGCTGTGCAGAATCATCAGTCTCACTCTCTCCTCCAGAGTCATCTGAGTCCAATGGTGAGACATAAGTCAGAATGATTGGTGATGGCCCCAGAAAGGCCAAGGTTTTTGATCATCAAATATAGGATGATATGTGTTGAGGGTGATAGGGGTTGATAAAGAAGTTCATGCCTGGATGCAGACCGTTGTCCCAATGCAGAAATCATATGTTATATTTCTAGTTTTGGATTGAGAAGCTATGATTCCTTCATTCCGTGATTCTGACCTATAAATTAAGAAATGGGATGGGGGGAGGTAGATTCAAGATTATAAGATTCCTAGAAGGAGTCCTTTACTCCCCTACACAACTTTCCAACCAGGGTTGAATGAGAGATATGTCTTCGGCTTATTCATGATTCGGTTTTTCTGTTCTGTTATGGATCCTTGGTATACAATGATTATTTGGATAAAAATTAGATGTAGTCACAGACAAAAATGAAGCTGTGCCTGTCCTCAAGTTACAACCTTTTACTTGGAGTTGGAAAATAACATGCACCAGAGATAAGCAAATAAATATTTACACCAAATAAGTAGTTTTGGGATTTGGGGAAAAGCTAACCATTGTGAGGTGGAGGAGGCTAAACTGAGCCTTGAAGGAAGTAAAGATTCTAAGCCCAGCTGTTGATGAGGAAAGCATTCCAAGCAAGGAAGAGAGGCTCTGCAAAGGTGCAGGGCAGAAGATGGGATGTGGGTGTGGGAGCAACAGGTAAGCCAGGTTTACTGGAATGCAGAATGTATGAGAGAGATTTTGAACCCAGCTTAGAACGAGGATATAGCCGGCTTGTGAAGGACTTTAAATAGTGGAGTTTGTATTTTATCCTAGAAGCAATGTAGAGTCACTGAAGCTTCTTGAACAGGGGAGTGATATGTCAGACCTGTGCTTTGGGAATTATTTTGGCAGCTAACTAGAAGATGAATTACAGAAAGGAGAGAGTGAAAGCAGACAAAACTATTTGAAAGGTTATTGCAGTAGTTTAGGACAGAGGGGGTGAGGGCCTGAGTCAGGGTAGTGGCATAGACAAAGTATCAGAGGTGATATTGAGACCTCACCAGGGAGGTAATTGAGGGGATTAGAATACCAGTTGGTAGTAGGAATTGAGTGAACCACACTGACTATATTTTATTCAAGTCCCAGCAACCTTTCCCTTAATTTTCAGAGAATGACCAAGGTAGAAAGTTTTACAGCAGTATAGTATACAGTACAATACCCTAACATTGCCATCTGACACAGTAGAAGGTAAGATTCAGGTTAAAAAATGTTTTAGTTTTAAGATTTTATTTGCTGTACAGTATTTATGGTGTTGTAGATTTCATGTGTTATGAAAAGTGAATGTTCTCTGAAATAATTTTTTTTAATTGAGATGTTAACACAAGAGATCACAGAATTCTAGGGAATTGCTAGTGAGAAAAAATGTTTTGCATGTTGCCAATTTTATTTTGTGTACTGCATTTTATGGGTTATTTCATGGTTACTATGTTAGGAAAAGTATATATTATCAGAATTAATGTTTTGTTATAAAGAAGTTTATATTGAAATGTTCATGTTTATGGATAATTAAATTTGTGGTTAAAAAAGAATTTTTATAAATTTTGAAAGAATATACAGGGTTCTGGTTTTGACATAATGAATTTGATGTACAGTTCAAAAATGTCCATTAGGAAATAGATGGTGTGAGAATAGGGTTCAGTAGAGAGACTTAAAGGGCTGTAGATAAATAGATCTTGAAGTTCAAAGAAAGCAAAAGAGGCACTTAAGATATGGGATGGCTCTCTTGTGATGGACTTGAGGCAATACCTAGACAAGTGATGGCTAAAATGGATAGGCTGTGATCTGCATGATTAATTGAAGTATTGACATTCATGGCATTGCAGATCCATTTGAGTATTTTGAGGTAGAATCCTTGGAGGTTGGTGACTATAATTTTGGATGGAGAACTTGGAGTTTCTTTCCTACCATCCTGTTTGTTCTGTTGATCTCTACTTTATTCTCTGTTGCCAATACTTTGGAGAATTTTTTTGTGATTTCTTTAAACATAGAATTTCTATTTTTTTATGAAAGAACAATCATTTTCAGATTTTCTTGTCTTCTGTTTTCAAAGACAATTGCTTTAAAATACAGAGCTCTCATGAACTCTTCTAATTTTACTTTCTCTTGATTTTATTCTGATATTATTTCTTCCATCTCTGTTTTTTTGAGTTCTCAGTCTTCCAGCATTCAGTTTTAAAAGAGATTCTTCACTATTCTGAAAAAAATGAATCTCTTTGACTCTGAATTACTGTGAAAGCTCTAATTTCTGTTCATATTTCTACTTTTAATTATTTGAGTTTCTAAGCCACATATATATCAAGATCAGTTGAAGGTATTGGCAGTATGTAACCTAGAGAAGAGTAGATTTAGAGAACCCATGAGTCTTTCAAATGCTTATTGACTGCTGTCATGTGGAAAAGTAATGGGCAGTGGGTGATAAAATTGCCAGGAGCAAAGGTAGAAGACCATTTATGGGAATGGTTTAAGGAGGATTCTTGTTCAGGTGTGGGTTGGATTAAATGGCCTCTAATATTTATTCAAATGAGATTAACTGAAGATTATAAATGTGTGGCTATAGATAATACAGGGAAAGATGCTTATCTGAAGTGCTGACAGTTAAAATAAAAGAACAAGTAATTTCCTGTCAATAGAGAAGTCTGATAGTGAGATCTTCCACATGTTATTTATCTTTTTTTTTAATTTGGCATTATACCCATTGCATTGAGTTCCAGAATATTATAAACATTCTTGAGTGAAATGTACTGACATGCAAAGAAATCATTTATAACAATTCATGATGGAAAAACAAAGATGAAAAACACAGCTTCCAACCACTTCATAGTTTGGGCAGTAAGCTCATTCTTTCCAGTTAGTTCAATATGTATATTTTAGAGGGACAGATTGAGAAAGAGGAAACCAGACTAAAATCTCAGCAGGGAAATATTGGAGTGCTTTTAATGATCCCCAAAACCTCACCGCCACAGAGGCGTTGTCTTTAAGTTCAGTGTTCTACATGTGATGTTATATGGATTCTCAGCAGAATCAAAATTATAAATAATCCAAAAGTCTAACAGAAGTTGTGTGACAGGAATAACTACACTGTCTCATGTCTCATTAATGACTTAGATGCTACAATTAGCATAAAAGACATTATTGACAATATATACTATGAGTTTCAGGAAGTGACCAGTCCCTTCTTTCAATTTGGACTTCACCTTTTGGTTCTAAAGTATCTGATCAATTTTTTTTAATGCTATTCAAACCCTTTTCTTTTCATCGCTTTTAGGTATTCTGATGCTTCTTAAATTATCTCTCTTCACTTTCTTTTCCAAGGCAGTTATTTTTCCTATGAGACGTTTCACATTTTCTTCTGTTTTCCAGACTTTTGGCTTCTATTATGTCGTGATATTTCATGGAATCATCAGCTTCCATTTGGCAACTTTTAATGTTCAAGTAGTTATTTTCTTCAGTAAGATTTTTGTGCTTCTTTTTGCAAGTTGTTAATTCTATTCATATCTTTTTTCCATGGCTTTTGTGTTTTTGTTTTTGTTTTTTTGAGTGTTTTTAAACTCTTCTAGAAATTCTTGTTGGGCTTGTTTCTAAGCTGCATTTTTCTTTGAGGCTTTACAAGTTGTAGATGTTTTTCATCATCCTCTTATACTAATTGTCTTGAGCTTCCCTGTCACCATAGTAGTTCTTTATAACAGGATATTTTTTTCTTCTCATTCTTCTAGCCTACTTCCTAACTTTGGACGTTGTGTTATTGCTGCGTTCTGCATACTGTTGGTAAAGGTGGGTGGGGGATATCAGGCCTTTTGAGTCCTTATTACTGACTGCTTTTACAACTCAATCTGAGGGCCTGCAAGTTTTTACTTGTCTTAAAGTAGTCTGATTCGAGGAGAAGTCTATTCACTGCCCTTCTGATCTGAGCTCTGCTCTGACCCATTGTGGTGGAGAATATCAGTAGACTGCTGATGAACTCAGTCTCTTAGCCAAATGGAAGGTTTTTCAGGTGCAAGGTGACTAAACTGCTGTCTCCTCTTTGATCTGGAGCTCCTTACTGGTTATTCCACTGCAAGCTTACAAGCTAGGCTAAAGGCTAGAACCACATCCTTGCTGTTCTCTTCCTGGGATCAGAGTCACACAGCTACATTTCTGGAACTTGTTCCTTGCTAGTACAAAGCTAGGGCCCATGCTCTGGAGTGATCTCTCTGCCATAGATCTGTGGCAGAACTGAGTAATTGGTGACAGGTGCCAGATGGCATCCATTCCTGTACCCAGTGGTAGTTCAGGGATCTCCTGGGATCACTTTCTGCCCTGGTGCCCTGTCTTGATCTTCTTTCTGTTTTTGGCTACTGAAATGTTCCTTATGATTGCCACAGTATGTGCTCCTGGCCAACCCCTGTCCCCATTGTCTACAGTTCTGTCTGCCTAGGCTGCCCAGGGCTGGAAAAATGACTCATTGTGTCTTTTTCTTGGCTTTCCTGATCAGAAGCTGAACTGGTACATTTTCTCAGTCATTGTGGAGAAGGTAGGCTGGGCAAGGTGAGCAAAAAATGCTTCTTCTCACTTTGCTATCTTGACTCCCCTCCAGTAAGATATACTATGAAAAAAAGGGAGTGGGCTTATCATGTACACTATTGCCCATGGAATATTAAGGAACAGTAAACAAGCATAAAATACATTCCATAGAGAGCCCTTTGACATTGAGGAGCTTATGAATATAGTTGGTGGGACACATGAAAACTTTAACACCAGTTATTTTATAATACATTGATAAATACATGATTCCACTGGTGTGGATGTCCCTTTCACAGATCTGCTCAATATTAGATTAGTTTCATAAATACATTAAGCATATGTAATACATTGTATAAAATATAATTAGATTATATATAACATTATATGATATAATTAATAATATAATGTGTAATATTTATAAATGGTAAATAACCTCGACACAATTATGCTTATTATGTTATAATATATGAATAATATAAAATTATTTTTACATTTTATGTAATTTACCAGTGAAAAATTTCATCCCCCAAATCATGAATAAGTATTGATCTTTAACTAGACAACAGCTATACCCAGAGATGACAGTTTAGTTTTTGGAGGTTTCGTTTTGTATATGATATCATTATCACTTCACAAACAGATAAAGGCTTCAGTGAGCTAAATACAAGTAGCAAAAATAACCCATGCCTGATTTTTTTGAAGAAAAAGTATATCTTTCATGTATTGAAAATCTTCTTTAAAACAAAAACACCACTACAAATTTGTGACGTGGCTCAAATTCAAACAAAAAAAAACTGGTACTGAGTAAAGGTATCCTTCAAATTGGTATATGAAGGCAAAAAAAAGCCCTCAAAAATGCAGAAATGGGATTCTTTTTCTTTCCAGTGCCTGCAGAAAACAAGATAACCTTAATCTGCATAAATATAGCAAACCTAAGAGAACAAATGCAAACATCTATTACAAAATGAAGTGTAATTTTGTTAACTTAGGAACTGTATAAATCAAATGTAACTAACATTAGCTTTTCTTTAGAGGATTAGGGAAAGACATGAGCTAGAGTCACATAGGATAAAAAGGAATGGGATAATTGGTATCTCTATCTATGAAAAGGGTATCAACACCAAGGAAATTATGTCTCCATCACAAAATATCATGTGATAATTAGTGTTAAAGCTTTCATGTGTACCACTAACTAGATTAATAAGCTCTTGAATAGTAAAGGACTCTTTATGGTGTATATTTTATGTCCTGAAGAGAACCTGTTTGATTTAACAGACATTTATTAGCATGACCAACATTTATTAATATTTATTTGCAGGGTGTGAGGGGCTGTGATCATATAAAACGTGATTACTTGTTCACTGAATTAAAAAAACAATAAATACTTATTGGTTGAATTCAAGTTTATTAATTTCAGCACATCCTAGCCTTTAGGTTGCCTTTTCCCCCAATTTAATGCATGTGCGTATTTTGGAAAGGAATAGTATATATTTTTCTGTCATATTCAGATTTGTAACACTTTTAGCAGCATACCAACCTCTGTCTGTGTGCATGTTGAGAGAAAGAGCAAAAGATGTTGGTTATGTATGCATGTATTTTTTTAGTTTTGTTGCAGAAATTTATTGTCTAAACTTTAGAAAACAATAAAATACCTTAATATAGTTATGACATACCTAGTATTATAATTTTGATTTTTAAATTTACCATGTGGGAAGTAATATGAGGAATAGCCAAGCTTAATGTCTGATTCAGATGTTAATTTTTATTTAATTACTAGCATTCATAGTAATGATTTTTAAAGGTATTCTTGTTAACTATTATCACTCTAGTGAAAATCCTATTTTATAAAAAAAAGCTTAAATTTTATAGTTATACTTTTTGAAAAGTTTTCACATATACTTTATAATTTGATCTTCACAAGAACCCCTTCATAGAGGCAGTGCAAGTGTTATTATTCTATTTTACACCCAAGAAAACAGCCTCAGTGGGCAGCACCAAGATGGCAGAGGGAAATCAGTGACTTGCTTGAGCTCTCCCTCAGACCCCTCCAAATACCTATAAAAAATGGCTCTAAACAAATTCTAAAGCAGCAGAACCCACAAAAAGACAGAGTAAAACAAATTTCCAGCCCAAAACAACCTGGATGGCTGATCAGAAAGGTATATCACGCTGGGCAGGGAGAGGAGCACAGTTTGGCGAACCTGGAGCAGGCTTCAGAGGACTGAATCACAGGCAGCTGTGGTGGTTTCCTGACCTCTCAACACACAAATGCCAAAGACAACTTAGAAGGTCAGTGGGGAAAGTCTGTGACTGCAGTGAGAGAGACAAGTTAGGTCTGAGGCCGCGGCTGCCACCTGAGCTTCCAGCCCACAGACTGAGGGGGTATCAAGTTGCTGATCAGAGGGGGATTACAGGGATCTCTTTGCCAGTGCTGAGGCAGGAATTTCTTGCTTTATCGGTGCTTGGATCTGGGTCACAGTTCTGAGGGGCGGTCCTGGGGTGAGGAGGAACACTAGTATGGTGGAGCTTGTGGCGGTGGAGAGCAAACACCTCGCCCCTTATCATAGCACCTTGGAAGAACTGACACTTTTCAGGTCCCTAGAAGTATCTCTGAAAACAGCTGTACAAACTCCCAAAGCTTGGGACAGTACATTCTCCACATTGGAAACAGACTCTTACCTTAACAAAGAGTTTAATGCTCAAGTAACTGGCTGGGATCACGAGCAAGCAGTGCAAAAAGAGTCAGACTATATTACCTTACTTTGGTGACAAAGAAGATCAAAATGTACAATGAGAAGAAGACAGCAAAGTCAAAGCTCCTACATCCAAAACCTCCAAGAAAAATATGAGTCAGTCCCAGGCCTTGGAAGAGCTCAAAAGGGATTTTGAGAAGCAAGTAAGAGAAGTAGAGGAAAAACTGGGAAGAGAAATGAGAGTGATGCAAGAAAATCATGAAAAGCAAGTTAACAGCTTGCTAAAGGAGACCCAAAAAAATACTGAAGAAAATAACACCTTAAAAAATAGCCTAACCCAAATGGCAAAAGAGGTCCAAAAAGCCATTGAAGAGAAGAATGCCCTAAAGAGCAAAATTGGCCAAATGGAAAAGGAAGTTCAAAAGATTACTGAAGAAAATACTTCTTAAAAATTAGAATAGAGCAATTGGAAGCTAGTGACTTTATGAGAAATCAAGACAGTGTAAAACAGATCCAAAAGAATGAAAAATTAGAAAACAATGTGAAATATCTCATTGGAAAAACAACTGACCTGGAAAATAGATTCAGGAGAGAGAATTAAAAAATTATTGGACTATCTGAAAGCCATGATAAAAAAAAGAGCTTAGACATCATCTTTCAAGAAATTATTCAGGAAAACTGCCCTGATATTTTAGAACCAGAGGGCAAAATAGAAATTGAAAGAATCCACCGATCTCCTCCTGAAAGAGATCCCCAAAGGAAAACTCCTAGGAATATTGTAGCCAAATTCCAGAGTTCCCAGGTCAAGGAGAAAATATTCCAAGCAGCCAGAAACAAAAAATTCGAGTATTATGGAAACACAATCAGGATAACACAAGATTTAGCAGCTTCTACATTAAGGGACCATAGGGCATGAAATATAATATTCCAGAGGGCAAAGGAGATAGGATTACAACCAAGAATCACCTACCCAGCAAAACTGAGTATAATCCTTCAGGGGAAAAAATTATCATTCAGTGAAATAGAGGACTTTCAAGCATTCTTGATGAAAAGACCAGAGCTGAATAGAAAATTTGACTTTCCAATACAAGACTCAAGTGGAACATGAAGAGGTAAATAGGAAAAAGAAATCATAAGAGACTTATTAAGGGTGAACTGTTTACATTCCTGCATGGAAAGATGATATTTGTAACTCATGAGACCTTTGTCAGTATTAGGGTAGTTGGAGGGAAAAAATTATATGTATGTGTGTGTGTGTTGAAGGGTGAGTTGAAGATGAAGGGGTCATATCTGGAGAATAAAATTAAGGGGTGAGAGAGGGTTATACTAGGAGAAGGAGAAGGGAGAGGTAGAACAGGGTAAATTATCTCACAAAAAAAAACAGAAAAGAAAAGACTCTTAAAGTGGAGGGGAAACAGGGGAAGGTGAGAGAGAATGAGTGAACCTTATTCTCATAGGATTTGACTTAAGGAGAGAATAAGATACACACTCAATTGGGTATGGAAATCTGTCTTACCCTACAGGAAAATAGGAGGGGAAGGGGACAAGAGAATAGGGGGATGATAGAGAGGAGGGCAGATTGGGAAAGGGGGTAATCAGAAGCAAATACTTCTGAGGGAGGGACAGGGTCAAAAGAAAGAATAGAATAAATGGGGGGGTGGGATGGGATTAAGGGAAATAGTTAGTTTTTCACAGCATGTCTACTACGGAATGTTTTGCATAACTGCACCTGTATAGCCTATATTGAGTTGCTTGCCTTTTCAATGGGGGGGAGGAAGGGAGAAAATTTGGAACCCAAAGTTTTAAAAACACATGTTTAAAAAAAATATTTTCACGTGCACCTGGGAAATAAGAAATACGGGAAATGGAGTACAGAAATCTATCCTGCCCTACAGGAAAATAGAAGGGGAAGGGGTTAAGAGAAGTGGGGAAGAAATAGAAGGGAAAGCAGACTAGGGGAAGGGGGATTCAGAAT
This sequence comes from Vombatus ursinus, assembly GCF_900497805.2. NCBI lineage: Eukaryota > Metazoa > Chordata > Mammalia > Diprotodontia > Vombatidae > Vombatus > Vombatus ursinus. Next base: position 64,977,137 of record NW_020954590.1, read on the forward strand.
GCATGCCATCTTAGGGTGGGGGGAGGGGCAAGATGGAGTGAAAATTTGGAACTCAAAGTGTTGTGGAAGTAAATGTTGAAAACTAAAAATAAATAAATTTATTAATAAAAAAATCTGCTAAAGAGAAAAAGAAAACAGCCTCAGCCAGCTTAAATTGAGTCATGCAAAGTAATATGCCTAACTTATTAACAGAGCTAGGATTCAAACCTGCTTCCTAATCCAGTGCTCTTTCTATCAGCTGCCTCACCATATGTTGTAGTGGAAAGCATGCTATAAATTTGGAGTCACCAGATCTGGATTTGAATTCTGGTTCTTGCACTTAATACCTCTATGAACGTGGGCAAGCCATTTTATCCTTCATTTCTTCATCTGTAAAATTAAATTCCTTTCCATCTCCAAATCTTCATCAAGCATTTATTAAGCATCTGCTATGTTGCAGGCACTGTGCTAAGCTCTGGAGTTACAAAGAAAGGCAGAAAAAAAAATCCCTACTCTGAAGGAGCTTACTTAATGAAGGAGACAAAATAGATGCGGGATAAATTTGGAGTTTTCTTAGAGGGAAGTCACTGAGATTAAAGAAAAAATGGAAGGGCTTCTTGCAGACTTTAGCTGAGACTTGAAGGGAGCCACTAGGAGGTGGAGATAAGTAGAGAAAGAATAATAGGTGTGGGGCATAGCCAGTGAAAACACTCACAGATGAGGGATGGGTGGCCTATTTGAGGAACAGGAAGGAGGCCAATGTCATTGGATTGCAGAGTATGTGGGGGTGAGTAAGGTATAAGAAACCAGAAAGGTAGAAGGGCAGGGCCATGTTATAAAGGGCTTCAAAAGCCAAATGGGGTTTTATATTTGATCCCAGAGGTAATAGGGAGCCACTGTTGTTTATTGAATGGGGGTGGGGTGTTGATTTGCTCAGGCCTTTACTTTAGAATGATTGGTTTGACATTTGAGTGAAAACCTGAGGCAGAGTGACCAACCAGTAGGCTATTGCAACAGGCCAAATGTGAGATGTTGAGGCCTGCACCATAGTGGTAGCAATGATGGAAGACAGATGGGGGCACATATAAGGAAATTACAAGACTTGGCAACTGATTGGATATGAGGATGAGAGAGAGTGGGGAGTCAAGGATGATGCCTAATTTGTGAGCCCTGGTGAATGGGAAGATGTTGATAACCTTCACATAATAAGGAAGGTAGGAAGAGGGGAGAGTTTGTGGGAAAATGAGTTCGTTTTTCAGCCTCTTCAGTTTAAGATGTCGATGAAACATATAGTTTGAAATGCCTTGTAGATAGTTGGAGATAAGAGACTGGAGGAGAGGAAGAAAGGATAGAAATGGACAAATAATCTAAAATCCCCTGCATAGAGATGATAGTTGAATCCACTAGAGCTGATGAGATCACTAAGTATAATAGTATAAATGGAAAAGAGAAGAGAAGAGAATCCAGACATGATTTGTAGGTATGACCTGGATGAAGAAGGAAAATGAGAAAGAATAATCAGAAATGTAATTGGAGAACCAGGGTAGAATATCACTAAAATCAGAGAAGAGAGGGATTGACAGTGTTAAAGACCTCAGAGAGATCAAAAAGAGTAAGAATTTAGAAAAGGTCATTAGATTTAGCAGTTAAGAGATCATTGGTAACTTTGAAGAGAATGGGTTTCAGTTGAATTATGAGGTCTGCAGAGAAATTAAGAAGGGAGTGAGAGGAAAGGAAATGGAAGTAACAATTTTAAATCACTTTTTCAATGAGTTTAGCCACAAAAGAGAGGAAGGATATGGGACAACAGCTAGTGCAGATGGATTGATCAAGTGAGGATTATGGACATGTTTGTAGGCAGTAGGCAAGCAGTTGGGTAGATAGGTGGCACAGTTAATAGAATGCCAGGCATGGAGTCAGGAAGACTCATCTTCCTTTCAAATCTGGCCTGAGACACTAGTTGTGTGATGCTGGACAAGCGACTTCACCCTGTTTACCTCAGTTTCCTCATCTGTAAAATGAGTTGGAGAAAGAAATGGTAAACTGCTCCAGTACCTTTGCCAAGAAAACCCCAAATGGGGTCACGGAGTCGGACATGAAGGAAGAATGACTGAACGGCAGGGATGCAGTCAATACAGAGAGAGACTAACGTGAATGAGTGGGGATGATATAGAAGGTGATGTGCTAGAGAAGATAGAATTGAGTTTGTGCATGTAGAGAAAGGTTTGTCTTGGCAAGGAGAAGGATTACCTCTTCACATGAAATAGGAGTGAAGGGGAAGATAGTGGAGGAAGGTATCTCAGTGATATGAGGAAGGGAGAAGGACCTCTCATTGAATGGGCCCATTTTTTTTTCAGTGAAGTAGAGGCAAGGTTTTCAATCAGTGGATCCATTAGAAGTTTGAAGAAAGATGAAAAGATTTTGAAAAACCTGTATGGTGAGTAAGATTGTAAGTCAGGGAGAGATGTAAAAATATTGCCTTGCTGCATTGAGGGACCAGATGAGGTCATGTAAAACAAATTTGTATTTGTCTTAAATTAGCATGTTTTAGTGATTTCTCTCCAGCCTTGTTCAGTAGTGCCTGTGTAGAAAAGATGGCAGTTGATGGTGAGAATAATGCAAGACCAAAGCTTGGCAAGGCAAGGTCTTCAGTAAGATAAGGAGCAAGAGACTGAAGAGCTGAGGAAAGTGTATAGCTGAACTGGTTCACCAGGGGTCAAGATGACAAAAGGAGTGGAGTAGAGTGTAGCCTGTGCAATCGTGATGACCTGGGAAAGAACTGAGAGGTGTAAGGGTTAGTGATCACAGTGAGGACAAAGAATAAGATTTGGGGTTGCAGGGCAGAGGAAGAGTTGGAATGACAGCAAATTGTGATCAGATAAAGGATTTTCACAGTTCATGAACATGGGAATGGCCCTTTCTGACTGATTGCAAAGATCAAAGAAGAATATGATCATCTCTGTATGTAGGTGAGGTAGGGTGGAGGAATAGTTCACGTGACATGAGTAAATTGAGAGACTGGGAGATTAAATTTTTTGAGGGAGTCTGGGAAGAGTATCAATACAAGAAAGTCCCCTGGTATGAGAGCAGGAATTGGGGAAGAGAAAAAGACTGGGAGCCAGGTACCCTTTAAGAAAGGAAAGGGAATGTCCTACAGGTCAGTAAACAACAGCTACCAGAATCTTAATTGGGTGATAAAAATGGTTTGTATGAACCTAAAAGGTTACTGAGTGATGGTGATAAAATGGGAGAATTTAGAAATGGTAATGGGGAGCAAGGAGCAACTCCCCCACATTAACCATTGAGTCAGGGGTTACAAGTGAAAGTGCTGTTAGTGCTGGAAAGTTTAGACAGGGAAGCTGTGTCATTAGGAGGGAACCAGGTCACAGTGAGTGAAAGAAAGTGGAAGGAGTGGGAAGAGAAAAGGTTTAATAAGTTTGTTAATACGTTGCCTACAGAGAAGCATTCCAGAGTAGGGAGACAGATCTAAGGCAGGCAGACCTATGAACAGGCTGGATGGAGGTCTAGATGTTCCCTAGCAGGGTAGTTATAAAGGAGAGTAGGAGATTTTACATACATACATACATACATATACGCACATGTCTTAAGAAGATAAAAATGACATGGCTTAATCCTACCATTTTGATTCTAGAAATCCATTTATTTTGTTACTTTCCTTTTTTTCCTTTATCTTCCTTCTTTTGTACTCTAAGCCTCACATTTTTCTTAATTGGAATTTTCAGTTTATTTCTATGTAATCTTAGTTGAACATCTTTCTGATTATTGCGTCTTATTTTTATTGGGTTATTTTCTAGATGGGAAGTGATGGAGTTTTACGCCTCAGTAGTTCTGCCCTAAATAATGAATTCTTTGCATATGCAGCACAAGGATGGAAACAGCGATTAGCAGAAGGTAAATTTCCATTTTTTCTTATTCTGTGACATATCAAGTCTTAAAATCCTACTCTACTGAGTCATCATGGCAGAAAGATCACTCGCTACTTGCCTAGTTTTCTAGAACAACTAGGAAGAGAAGCTTTGGCATGTCCTACTTAAATGGAAAAACAATGATACTGGATTAAAAAACAATGATACTGGATTTTGTGCCTGTCACTGAAGACCACCATCTACCTAAATTCTTAATCACTAATTGCCAGGTAATTAATTTGAAAGGGAAGAAAGTTAGGAGGCAGCTCACAAAGGTGGTCTGCTAAGAGTTCGCGAAGACACAAATGCTATCTCTGTCACTTACTACCTATGTGATCTTTGACCAGTCTCATTCTTTGGACCTCTGTTTCCTCATCTGTAGAATGAGGGGTTTGAACTAGATGATCTATAAATTCTCTTGCATCTCTAAATCTGTGATCCTATCATTCTAAGCCAGTTTTTTAAGGGGTTGCAACCTATTCAGTGAAGAGAGTATCCATACTAACAACATTATAGTTCTTCGAAGCATTGAAGTATCTGACACAGCTGAATCTCCAAAATGCTCTGGATTCTGGATTCTTTCTCAGATTTCTCAATTTGTCAGAATTCTTCTGAATAATACTTTAATTTAGTACAAGTCAAATCCTGTTTCAACAAATTCTAAGGGGCTTTCCTAATGCTTTCAGTGTAAGGAAGATCATTGGCTCTGAAGTTTTAGAGGACCTTGGTTCACATCTACCTCAGATTTATTGACCTTTGTGAACGTGGGCACATTGTTTAACTTCCAATGACCTAATTGTCTCCATTTACAAAATTAAGAAGTTGAACTGCTTGCTTCCAGCTCTAGATCTATGATTCTGTCAGCCTGTTAGCCTGTTGTGTGTGTGTGTGTGTGTGTATGTATATATATATATGTGTGTGTGTGTGTATATATGTATATATGTGTGTGTGTGTGTTTGTGTGTATATGTGTGTGTGTGTGTGTATATGTATATATGTAGAAGATTGTGTGAAGTGGGCCATAATCTAATCCTTGACCCTTGCTTAGTGCCAAGGATAGAAAGATCTGGGTTATTGAAGTTTCTGTCTGCCTCCATCCCCTTATCCGCTGCCTCAAGGTAGGCATCTTAACTTGTCAGGTCCTAGACTATAGAAGCTTCCATCTTACTCCTTTATTGTATTGAAAGAACAGTGGATTTGAATCTTCAGTCTGCTGCTTACTGTATGTATGTCTTGTATGTCCTCGGACAAGGAGGAAGAGGTAGGATCACCTTTATTCAAAGTGTTAGCATTTGTCTTCTAGGAGAGTTTACCCCAGAAATGCAGTTACGGATAAGGCAAGAAATTGAGAAGGAAAAGAAAACAGAACCTTGGAAAGAGAAATTCTTTGAACGATTTTATGGAGAAAAGTAAGTATTAAAGAATTTTTTTTCATTTCTTTTAAAGAGAAATATAAATATAATTCTTTGCTTTAAATAGCACACTCATACTGTAGCACTCAATAAACCTTTGATAAAAGGCAGGCACTCCCTTATGTAAGGAATTGTGGGTAAAATTATAGTGGCATGTCAGCACTCCCATTAAAAAACTCATTTTCAAGAATGTACAGCTTGTCCATAAAAATTCACTCTGGGATGAAAATAGCACATGGGATTTTACTGTAGAAGTCAAATTTGATTTTTCTTAGTTAATTTTTTAAAAAATCCATTTCTTCATTTTTGAAGTGTTTCTGTTAATAAATATATTAGAAATAATGGTTTAGGTATATTTGTATTATCATAAATCAGTTACAGTCTCATTTTTTCAGAAGTGCTAAATGTAAACATGCTTTTAGCGCTTATTTAGGTAAAAACTAAGTTAATGTATGTTTATGGAAATGTGTTGCAAAGGTGATATTACTGTTTTTGACTATTCTCACTTGCTTACATAAATTTCTTTTTTTTTTTTTTTTTTGAAATTTGTTTCTTGTGTTTACCTCTTATAGTTTTAGGTTTTGGAGGTTTTTATTTTGGGGTGGAGGGTGGTTGTGTTTAGACTTACTAAAGCTATTTCCATACCACACTTCTATGTGCTGATGATTATGAAATAAATTAAAATGTTGGGTCAGAGTGTCTGTAAATCAAACATTTTACAAAGTTGATGCCAACAGAGCGTCTTGAATAGTTCAGTCTGTGTGAAAGGTGGATTTAGCCACTGAGTTTTGACTGGATTTAGGTTTCCTTCCATGTAAGAGTATGTGCACTGACTTTTAATTACTAGACTTAAACCTGAATTCAATTGCTTATTTTGTGTTAAAAAAAAATGCTGAATCGTTTTCAGGTACCAGGCTTGGCTGTTTTCCCTTGTAGCTCATGCTTCTCCTGTGAATGGAGGAATCCTGGGCTCAATGAGTTGATTTAGTAAACTGCCTATTTAAGGAGGGTGGTAGCCATTAGTGGCATGCACCAGGTAGCAAGACTGATGAATAGGAAGGCCTGCTTTTGAGAGCAACCAAAGGAGTACTGTCAAAGGCACTTGGATGCCCAGTCATAGTTAGTTATAAGTAATTTTAATTTTTTTCTTTTCCCTTTATTTTTTTTTTAGTGGGGAGGATGGTGGGGGAATTGAAAAAGTATCAAGTTCAGGGTTATACCAGGTGCCTACTCTAAAACAGCGTTGAGGACTGTGGTTCAAGCCCTAGGGAAAATGTTGGATGCCACAGTAATTCACCACTTAATTTTTGTTTAGTGCATTCTTACTGGCAATAGCATCTTAATGACTGAGTTAACCATCTAGAGTCTGGCAGTCATGTTGTCCCAAAAGAGTTTAAATCAGCAGGCTTAAGTTCTTCAGTTAGAGTTCTGCTCAGTATGTGGCAATGAACAGCAGTTTTTCCTTTGTAACTTTTTACCTTTTTTTTTGGTGAAGTGCATAGGGAAAGGATAAAAGAGGATATTTCTTCTTTACTGATCTACTTTGTCCTTTCCTGGCTATCTTCTAACTTTGCAAATATTTTGTGTCCTTGAACAATTTTTGACAAATCTCTTGACTAATACAACAGTAAGGCTTATTTAGCCATATGCTTTGAATTCTTCCCTCTCAATATCTTCCCTTACTGGCATGTGTGTGCAAGTATGATGCATATGTATGTTTATGTATATATGTTTTTATGTTTTGCCATCAAGTTGAAAAGTCTTTATTACCCCTTTGAGTATTTCTTGATTATTTTGGCAGACAGACTGGCATCCATTAAAGGTTTGCCATGTTCAGTTCTCTGCCTTGAGTTTGGTATTTTTGTTATGATCCCTCATGGGCTTATTTGACCTATAAGCAGGCCAACTTTTCATTGTCATACTAGTGACTTGAAAGTAAGACACTCAGGTCTGTTATCTTATAACTATTGAATGTATTGTTCCTGAGGCAATTAGGTGATGCAGTGGATAGAACGCTAGGCCTGCAGTCAGGAAGACCTGAGTTCAAACATGGCTTCAGCAGCTACTAGCCACGTGACCCTGGCAAATCTTTAACCGATTTATGTCTCAGTTTCCACATGTGTAAGGGATAAGGAGAGTAAGTTGGGGATAAGTTGTAAGAACTAAATGAGATAATATTTATTAAGTTTTTAACACATATGTCTGGTGCATAGTAGGTGCTTAATAAATCCTTCCTTCTTCCCTCTTACCTGCCTTGTGTCTGCTTGCCTGCCCTGTTCATAAAATCTATTTGTATAAGCTTGATTTGATTTTTCTTTCCTTCCCATTCTGTCATATTTATACATGAGAATGTATATTGTAAATCTGTGTGTGACACTGAAGCATTTAATACAGCCCTCAGCAGGTTAATATCATCGACTACCTTAATTGACATGAGATGGTCACAACATTCCAGGCTATATATCCTGCCCAAACTAACTTACTAGGTTTAGGTAAAGCTTGGAGTTGGAATGCACCTAGAAGCTACATAGTTCCACTTCTTATCTAACACAGGAATTTCCTCTGTGACATCCCTGATAATTTGAATACTTTCAGTAAGAGAAAACTCATTGCCCCACATGCAAACTTATTACAGTTTTGTAAATACAGTTAGAAGAAATTCTTTCCTTTCAATTGAAATAAAACTTGCTCCTCTGAAAAATCTACCTTTTGGTTCTAGTTAATGCTTTATGGACCCACAGAAACATTTGACGTTTTTCTGCACATTGTGTCCCCTGATGATTCATTGCTTCTCTAGGCTAGACACCCCCAGAGTTTCCTTTAGACATTCCTTGTATGAAAATGAATTACAGAGGTAAAATCACATAATCTCAGAGCAGGAAGAAATCTCAAAGCCCATTTTGTCCAATTCTTATCTAAACAAGAATCCCTTTTACAAACAGACCTGACCAGTGGTCTTCATTTGAAGACTTCAAGTAACAGAGAACCCAACTGTACTGCCTTCACAGTCAACTCATTCCATTTTTTGAGGGGCTTTGTTAGGAAATCTTTGCTTAGAGCAAATCTAAAACTCTGTCTACAACTTCTGCCCCTGGCTCCCAGGTCTGACATGTAAAGGCAAACAGAGCAAGTTTATTCCCACCTCCACATAAAATCCTTTCATATACTCTGGGATGTATCCCCAAAGTCTTCTCTCCTTTAGGCAAAACATCTCTAATTCCTTCAAATGATCGTTCTGTGGCACAATCTTTAAGACCTTTTTCATTCTGACCAACTTCCTTCCCTATCCCTTCTGCTCATCACAGAATCCCAGAATTTCAGTGTTCTTCCAAAAAATTAGAGCCCAGAATTATCTCGGTACTCTACGTGGTCTGAAGTGAACTAAAGTGTATTGATAGTATCACATTCCTAATAATTCTGGTTCCTCCATTTCTCTTAAATTGCCACATCACACTCTTGAAATGTTCTTTCAAATCACTAAAACTTCATAATTTTTATCAGATTGTGTAGTCACCCCTATCTTGTACATGTAAAGTTGATCTTTTGAACATAAGAATAAAACTTGGTTAAGGTAAATTTATCTCATGTTTAGATGTGACCCACTGTTCTAACCTCTTGAAATCTCTTTGAAGCTGAATTCTTTTGTAGAGTATGTCAACATCCTTCCTAACTTGGTGTCATTTTTTTTTTAAGTTTTGCTAGGAATGCCATCTAAGCCTTTTTTCAAATAATGGATAAAATTGTTAACCAGCACGTGATGAATCATAAAGTCTTGAGGCATTCCACTAAAGACCAACTTCCACATTGACAGTGAGCTACAGTTAGGGTCTGGCCATCCACTTCACTATACAGAATCAGAAAATCCCAAAGATGGAAGGGACCTTAGAGGCTATTTAATTCAAAACATAACTGAACAAGAATTTTTTCTTTCGAATCTATCCAAAAGGGAATCTTGCTTTACTTGAAGACTTCCCTTGAATGAGAACCCACTGTCTCCTCATTCCTCTTTTGCCATTTGGAGTACATTTTTTTTTTGGTAGTAATCTTGTCACAGATCATTTTTAGGTCCCTAAGTTAATCCATAAAAGCCCACTATTGATATTATTAATATAATACTATATATTTGCAATGAAAAATTAAAAGAGAGTACTGCTATTATCTAGCAAATTGTTCTCCATCTTACCCACATATATAGTGTGAAAGTCTTTGTCAAATGCTTAGCTAAAATCTAGATAAAATATTCCTATAGCATTCCCCTCTTCTTTTAGTCTAGTAATTAAATAAAAAAATTAGTTTAATCTAACATGACCTATTCTTGATGAAGCCAAGATGGTTCTTTGTGATTCCTACTTTATTTTTCAGATGTTTAGTAATCATCTCTTTAAGAACACATTTTTGAATTTTACAGGAATTTACTCAAATTTACAGAAATTAAAAGTCAAGTTCACTAGAATGTAGTTTGAAGACTCTATTCTCTTCCTTTTTTTTTTTTAATCAGGACAACTATATTTGCCCACTTCCATTCACCAATATCACTCTTACTGTTGAAGGTATCATCATATTCCCAATCACACAGGCTGACAATCTCACTGTCTCTCCCCCGTACCTCCGTGTAAAATCTGTTGCCAAGTCCTGTTTTCTACCTTCATAACATGTCTCTGTCTTCCTATTCAACATTTTACTTTGAGCTTCATAACAGCTGTTTGCCCCCTTCTTTCCTCTGACACTGCCATTACCCTCCTCGTGAAGGTTTTTATCACCTTTCGCTTGTACTTATGCAGTAACCTTTTGATTGGTCTCTGCCTAAAGTCTCTCCTCACTTGTCTTCCTAAAGTGCAAATCTGACCAAATCATCACCCTATGTAACATAGAATATGGCTCCCTTTAATGTCCAGGATCAAATATAAAATCCTCTGGCTTTTAAAGCCCATCATAACCTGACCCCTTCCTATCTTTCCTTTTTCTTATATTTTATCCCCATATTCTCTGTGATCCAGTGACACACTGGTGTCCTTCCTGTTCCTATTGCAATAGCCTGCTGCTTGGTTTCACTGCCTCTAGTCTCTTCTTACTATAGTCCATCTTCCGCTCAGATATCAAATTGATCTTCCTACAGCACAGATCTAACCATGTCACACCACCCCCCATTCAATAAACTCCAATGGTTCCCTATCACCTTTAGGATCAAATATAAAATCCTCAGTTTGACATTCAAAGCCCTTCATCACTTAGCTGCTTTCTACTTTTCCAATCTTCTTATACCTTATTTACTGCCATGTACTGTATGATTCATGGACACTGGCCTCCTGGCTGTTCCTCAAATAAGACACTCCATTTGTTTCTAGAACAAGACACTCCATCATGTTCCTCAAACAAGACACTTTATCTCTCAATTCCTAGCATTTTCACAGGCTATCCCCCATTCCCTAAATTCTCTTTAACCTTATCTCCATGTCCTGCCCTACTTGGCTTCCTTCAAGTCTCAGTTGAAATCTCACCTTCTACAAAAAGCTTTTTATGATCCCCCTTAATTCTAGTGCCTTCCCTCTGTTGATTAAATCCAGTTTATCCTGTATATGTCTTATTTGTACATAGTTGTTTTCTTGTAATCTCCCTTATTAGGAGTTGCTTGAAATCAGAGACTGGGTTTTTTGTTTGTTTTGTTTTGTTGCCTTTCTTTATTATCTCTTTCTTTATTGCCTTTGTTACATTTTTTTTAGTATCTCCAATACTTAGCACACTGCCTGGCATGGAATAGGCTCTGATGAATGCTTGTTGCCTGACTGACTGCCTTTCCTCCTGATCTTGCGAAGGTCCCTTAGTAATCATGTTCTTTCACCTGGGATGTAAATCGTCCTGGCCTGGTTATTTGGTTTTTCTTTTTAAAAAATTATTTTCCTTTATTCTGAACTAAAAGCAAACAAAATGAGTAACCTTATATATAGCAAAGGAGAGAAAAGAAAATGCACTTGAAACTCCAAGTCTCTACCACATACAGCTTGCTCTTCCCTTTAAGTACATAACAAATCCAACATAGAATTTTCAAAGCTGTCCTGCTTATCTTGATTCCTTATGGATTTCCTTCTGTTCATTATTTAAAATGCTTCAATGACTCTCTTTCCTTTTTCTTTTCTTTTTTTTTACCACCCTGTTCTTAACCCTATCCCTTTTTGCCTACTTTTCCCCACCAGCTGAAGAAAAGAAAAACAAAACCTTCATAACAACTATTTATAGTCAAGCAAAACAAATTCCCACATTGGCCTTGTCCAGAACTCTATGTATTATTCTGCATCTTGAGTCCATCACTTCTTGTTTAGGAGGTAGATAGCATAATTCCTTACTGGTCTTCTGAAATTGTGGTTCATGGTGGCATTCTTCAGTTTTCAGAGTTGTGTGTTTTTACAATACTGCTGTTGTTTAAACTGCTCTCCTGGTTCTTCTTACTTGGTTATATTAGTTCATACAAGTTTTCCTAGGTTTCTCTGAAATCACCCATTTCTTACAGTACAATAATAATTTGTTTTGTTCACATACCGTAATTTGTTTAGCCATTGCTCACTTCTCAGGCAATTCCCTCGGTTTCCAGTTCTTTGTCACTACAAAGAAGACCTGCTACAAATATTTTTGTATATGTGGGTCTTTTTATTCTTTCTTTGATCTCTTTGGACTGTATGACCTATTTAATTTTAACTCATGAAGGTTAAATAGATGCTTTTTACTATCTCCTTATTAATCTTGAGTCTTGACTCTCTAAAAACCATTTTCATTCTATTCTTTACAATCCAAATATTATCCTCTTTGACAGAGAAAAGAGTAGGCAAATAATTAGTCAAGCAGTCAGTCAACAAGCTTTTATTAAATACCTGCTATGTTGCAGGCACTGTGCTAATCACTGGAAATACAAAGAAAGACCAAAAATTGACCCTGTTCCCAAAGAACTCAGCAACAACACCTCTACTTTGTCCATTATCATTGTTTCTTCCACCTGTAAGGGTCATCCTATCCTTTCTTTTATTGTTCTTTTGTCATCAATGAAGCCTTTTAAAAAAAAAAATCTGTGTTTTCATTGTCTTAGCATCTTAGCTCATTCACAGGGGGTTGGGGTTGGGGAAGAGGGAGATCCTTAGCAAAAGCTTTTCTGATTGAAGCCCTGCCTCCCCATTCTACTTTTTGCCTCTGAACTTCCTATCTATGTCCTCTTTCTATTTGGGTGATTTGTGGTTCCTCAGTGATACTCTACGTCTTTTTTTTGGTGCTATTAGTCTTCATACAGCTGTTCCCAACTATGTCCACCTGCTTTGAGCATGTCTTAATATTTAGTGCTGTTGGCCTGTCCTATTACTTCTCTTCCCTCCCTTTCCGAGGTGTATTCTAGGCATAAGACCCCTTCCCTACAATTATCACTTCCAATTCACTTCACTTGTTAGACATAAGTGGTGTGTAGAAATTTGAAGTCTTGGATTTTATTGCTTATTGCTGCTTTGAGTCTGGTCTCCTGAGACCTTTTGGGCATCTCAAATGCTATTCTTTTTTCCTCTGTGAGCTTAATGGTTTCAAATCTTCTTACCAGCCTAGTTTCCCTCCAGTTTGACAGTATCCCTTTTAAAATATAGTACCCTGAACTTAACAGACTACTTCAGATGTGGTCTAACCAATGCAGAATATAGTGGGACAATTGCCCCCCTTCATATACTATCTTTGATCTAAGATTTCATTATTATGGCAGTCCAATCTCTCTGTTGACTCAGATTGTGTGTGTAGTTCCCTGAATCCTTTTCACCTATCCCTCCTTTCTTAGTCCCAAGGAATGGTGATGTTGATAAGGATTGTTCCTGGATTCTCTTTCTACATAATTATTCTGCTCTCAATTTATCCTCTAGTCCAGACCTGCACAACCTGGACCACTAATGGCCCACGGGCATGCCAGAGGATTTCCGGTGGCCATCAAAAAATATAGAGGATGTTTTCCCTCTACATTTTTTGCAGGCCACCTAGAATAGAGTCAGTTATTTTTCAACTGCTAGGAAACATATAAGCCACTTTATAATATTATTTAAATCCATCTTTAGGTAGAGGTGAGGAAGCAAAGATTGATTTTTCAAGATCTTATCTTGGACTTTGCCTTTAATAGCCCCAGCCTTGATAATTTAAGTGAGTAGATAAATGATCAAAGGTTCAATCTGTTTGATTTCATGAATACTTTTTAGGTAAAAGATAGAAGTGTTTGTTCATCCAGTTTTTTTCATTCCTGGATGTTATTCCTGTGACCTTTCTTTGGGGTGTCCTCTGCTCGGTTTCTTTGCCTGTTCTTATTCGTTGCACAATAATTTAATTTCAATTAGCAGCAAATATTTCTCCAACATCTAGTACTACTAGAGTTATGCCATATATTCATCTAAAAAGTGTCTTGAGTATAATGCAGTCCTCGACGGAAGTATTTTCAGTTATGATAATACTTAAAATAAAGATAGTCCCTATTCGAAACATAGACTGCTGTTTATTGTACCAGACTTTTGGCATTATAAACATAACAAAGCTAAGTCAGAGCCTAGTAGGTTACCTTTAAAAAAAAAATAGGGAACTTGTTTAGTCAGTTTGCCTTTACACTTTCACAGCTCATTCTTTTTTTCTTCTAAATTATAATACAGGATCAGGTTTTGAATCTTAACATCTACTGGGACATTGCAGAATTCTCTCTTGTCAGATTCACTTTGTATCTTAGAATACAGCCAAAGTAGTAGGTTATGTTTCTGTTGCCTTTTTCTCTTTCTTTTTGGTGGCTTGTGATTTTCTGTTAGTTATACACCCATTCTCACATGTATTTATTTTTTCTGGCACATTGAGACAGGTGCTTATAAAAATATTAGTCCAGTTAGTGTAAAGTACTGATTTTACTCACCTTAATTTTGTTACCCATTGTATAATGCTGTCACAGTGAAAAAGAAAACTTGACCTAGTAATGATTACGAAAAAGGACATGGCTAATTTTAATTTACATTAATGAATCTTTGCTGGAGGTATTGTGATCACTTTCTGACAGTGAATAGAAAACAAGATTCAGAATGGAAGACTTGGGATCAGTGCTTGCCTCTGGCACATACTGACTGTGTGACCCTGGGCAAGACACTTACCTTCAGTGCCCCAGGCAATTCCTGGAGACAAAGTTGCATAGCACATGTGGATATGAATTGATAGAGAGAATTTCTCTATCAGAAGTTCCTTCCTTCTACAAGTGAATTCATAGGTTGGGTCAGGGGAAAAGGAGGTGAGGGAGAGAGAGAGAGATTTATTTGGGGGTGTGCCTACCCTGTTAAAAGAACCGTGGATGGATACAGTGATGAATAAGTCAGAATCCTTGCCTTCAGAAAGCTTGCATTCTTTGGGTATTTATATTCTTAAACCAGAAAAGTAGTTTAATTTTAGTCACAGTTTTAAAACCAGTGGGAAAATCGAGGTACTATAAACTATAAACTAGCTCAAACAAATTAAGTATTTACTTACCATATATAGATTCAAATTTGTCAAATAGAGCATCTGAGAAACAACCAAGTGATGTCATTAATTCTCTATAATTGAATAGTAACTTAATGTCTATAATTTCTACTCAGGCTGGGTATGTCAAGAGAAGAATCAATGAAGCTCACTTCAGTTGAAAACAGTGATGGTGATGACAACACTCCTTTGTGTGGGTCTTCATGTTTGCCTGGTCCGTCTACACCATCATCCTTTGAAG
This sequence comes from Vombatus ursinus, assembly GCF_900497805.2. Taxonomy (NCBI): domain Eukaryota; kingdom Metazoa; phylum Chordata; class Mammalia; order Diprotodontia; family Vombatidae; genus Vombatus; species Vombatus ursinus. The sequence continues at coordinate 64,992,186 of NW_020954590.1, forward strand.
AGCAATTACCAAAAAGCACAAAAATCCTACCTTCTCCAGAAACTGATTTCTGTGCTTCCATGGAACAGGTCCCAATTAAGAATATCATGGCAGAATCTGAATCAGAGGATATCTTGATCCCTGAAGAATCTGTGATTCAGGAAGAAGTTGCAGAAGAGGTAGAAACCACTATCTGTGAATGCCAGGATGAAAATCATAAGACAGAACCAGAGTTTTCCCAGGAATCTGGGAGCCCCCCAAATCCAAGTGAGGAGGCAGTGATAGTGCCTGCTGAAGAAAATGTAGAAGCCTGTGTCATGATGAACGATGTTATAGATATACTGCCTCATGTTGAAATTAAGGTGGAAGAGAAATTGGAATCCCCTCAGGAAGAAATGGCTGTTGTTATTGATCAGCTAGATGACTGTGAATCCCCAGCCCCTTCTGCTTCCTCTGTGAATTCTGTCAGTGATACAGCAGATAAGGAGCCAGAGTCCACAAAAGAGTCCAGTATCCCAGAAACACAGAGTATTCCTCCTGCTGCAGAAGGACTGTTTTCAGCTGAAGGCATTGCTGTAGATATGGAGCTACAGAGTGAGCCTGATGAACAGCTTTCTGAAAATGCTTGTGTCTCTGAAACATCCTTCTCTTCAGAGAGCCCAGAGGGAGCATCCACTGGTCTGACATCCCCAGGCGGGGAAACGCAGTCCATTTCAGAAGAGCCCTGTACTCCAGCATCCCTTGAAACAACCTTTTGTTCTGAGGTGTCCAGCACTGAAAACACTGACACAGATAGTAATAGAAAGCCTGCTGATGAAAATCTTCATGCATCTTTGATGTCAGAAATATCTCCAATGTCCACTTCTCCTGGAACATCAGAAACATCCCTCATGTCCAATTTACCTTTGACATCAGAAGCCTCCCCAATATCTAACTTGCCTTTAACATCAGAAACATCACCAATGTCTGATTTGCCTTTGACATCAGAAACCTCTTCAGTGTCTTCAGTACTGCTGACAGAGACATCCATTGTAACCAGTTTACCCATCCCTTCAGAAACATCTCCAATTTCCAGTTCTTCCACGAGTGAGAGGCTTATTCATCAGCCAAGAAACTCATCTTCCATGTCTGAAGAGCCACTTTCCCCTCTTAAAGATGAAAATTCTATGCTTTCTCAACCTCCAGGAGAGAGCCTTATGGCTCACCAGACGGTGCATCCTAGTACCCCTGAAACTATCGAACTGGATCCACCACCTGTTGCCCCTGAAGCTTTGACAGCTGAAGATACTCACAGTAAATACCTGAATCAGCAGCTGTGTCAATCTCCTGCAGAAACAGAGCAGTCTGGTGTTGCATCTGTTCCAGAACTCTCTCCTCCAGAAGTGACGAAAGTTAAAAATCATAATGTCCAGCAAAGAATTGAAAAGAAAGGTACAGCCACACCATCCGAGGGATCTGTTTCATCTGAAGGCGCCGTGGGTAAGAACAATGAGCTTCCTCCAGCTAAGTCACATGACAAACAGTATACCTCATTAGATAAGGCTTCGTTTTCTGAAGGATCTCGAAGTAAAACACACAAGCAGGGGAGCACACAGACTCGACTGGAGAGTTCCCATTCCTCTAAGTCCTCAGAACCTGCCAAGTCACCTGAAGGGATAAGAAATGAAAATAGGGAACCAGAGATCTCAAAGAGGAAAACTATAGAACAGCACAGTTTTGGAATCTGTAAGGAGAAGAGAGCTAGAATAGAAGATGATCAGACAGCCCGTAGTACTTCAGCCACCAGCCCGATTGAAAAAGAGCAGCCTCCACGAGAGGAGCCCAGGGTACCACCTCTCAAGGTACGGTATTGGAACATTTAGAGTCATGTAAAGGGACAGAAAGTGGGGCATTGTTCCACTCTCTTTATCCATTCAGGCAGCTCTTTCCGAATCTGAAGTGAGTTTATCCACTTTATAGATGATCTCGAGCAACTTAAGAATGGCTTAGCACCATCATATAATCAGGTCTGAGGCTGTTTTCAGTAAGGGTGAAACAGAAAGTAATTGGGGCCATGTTGGGGAAAGATAGAGGGAGAGACCAAGATGGGGCGGGGAGGGAGGGACACACACACTGTCTTTCTTTGTCTGAATGTCTGTACTGGGTGTTGATGAGATGGAATGAAGGCCAGCTACAAAATGGACTTAGTTTGGTGTGGGAATCAAGAAAACCAATTAGAATATATTTCATGAACACTGACTCCATCTTGTGCTGGCACATGTATTCTTTTCTTTCTTGTTGTTTTTCTGCAAATCATCCATGGTAAACTAGATGGTATAAGCCACACTTATTGTTTCATAAATGCAGGTGGATGCAATTAATTGGCATCTCTCAATTTTACGGGAAAAAAAGACAACAAAACCTATTCATCCCCCTCTCAACTTGGAAAACCCCTAATGTTTCCTCCAATTAGAAATCAGATTGCCTAATTTTATACCCTGGATAATTGTTTCCTTATAATTAATTGATTTTATTTGATTGTTTTTAATACATAAAAATCTGTCTCACTCTGTATTCAAGGTCTTTGGACTGACTGGAGAGTTTATCAACCCATTTATTATGCCTATTTTATTAAAAGAATCATATAGCTCAGATTGTTTCCTCAGTTATTAACCATCATACTGAGTAGATGGTAGCCATTGACTACATTTCACAAACAAAAATTATTTTCCTTTTATTGTATGTGCCTCCTCTCTTCTTTATAAACTTAGTAATTGAATGATTCCTTACTGTCCAGAAATCTTTGTTTTGTGGTTTCCCCCCTCAGTGAATGTTGATTGTAAGATTTTATTCAAAAAGGCATGAGAGGCAAGTTTTATTATTGCTGATTCACAACTGCCTAGTTGTGTGATTTGGGGCAAGGCTTCATTGTCCTGCTTTTTTCTTCTGTAAGCAAAGTAGAGCAGTGGACCTTGAGTCAGGAAGTCCTGAATTCAAATTTGGCTTCAAGCACTTGTGTCTGACCCTGGGCAAATCACTTCTGTTTGCCTCACTTTCTTCACCTGCAAAATGAGGGAAATAGCACCTAACTCTCAAAGTTGTTGTGAAGATAAAATGAGATAAAATTTGTAAAGAACTTTTGCAAACCTATATAAGCACTATATAAATGCTAGCAATAGTAGTATTAGTTGTTGTAGTAGTACTCAGTCAATTTTTAATGCGTGGATCATGTGGCAAAGAACTTTGACAAGCCTGAGTAATGAGAGTTAGTATAGATACATAACGAACTACCCCCAGGTTTTCATTTTTCTGCCATAAACCAAGTTTATGGCATCATATATTCTTGTAGGTTTCAGCACTCAAATAGTAAAGTTTTAATGAAAATGAGTCCTGCATAAGCAAACTAAGAGAAGCATTGCCTGAATGGACTTGACAATCCAGAAGGCAACGTGGGTGGTGAAAAGACTTAAAAATGTCACTAGAAATCATTGAGACACGGGAAAATAGGAGTGTGGGTTTGGGGAAGTAGGGATCTAACATTGATAATAGACTTCATTTATATAAAGTTTATATTGTAGAAGAACTAGCTTATTTAGTGTTGCCTTAGAGAATAGAGCTAGGGTAAATGAGTAGGCAGGCCCAAAAGGTAGATTCTAATTTGAATAGTTATAGCTAGGCTGCCTTGTTCATTAGTGAGCTCCCCTCATTGGAAGTACATAAGCCAGAGACTGGATGATCACTCACTCATTAAATATTTATTAAGTTTCTACTTCATGCACTGCATTCTGCCAGAGTGATAGACCATTTGCCAGAGATGTTATCCAGAAGGTTCTCATGTTGACTAAAAGTTGGATTAGGTGGCCTCTAAGATCCCTTTCAGCTCTGTGGTTCTATGAACATACATTAATATAAAGGATGAATCTTGGAGAAAATGCTTTTAATTTAATCAAAATTCTGTATGCTATATTTTGCTCTTATTTATTCAGTGCTTTTTCATCTAAGACCATCTATGGAGTCTACTAAATGAGAAATTTCACTGAATGTTTGAATGAACAAATGCTTTCCCCAAAGTCAGTAGGGGACTGGTTATGTTAGGAATAGAACTTGTTTGCATGTTTTGGTTTTTAGACACTTTAGTTTATACTCTGTTGCAAAAATATTAATTTTGTTGTCTTTGTAGTATGATGAAATCTGAGCACGTGTAAAAGTACAAACCACATGTTGATAATGCATGAAATGAACACTCTTCGTTGTGATGATCTGTTCATATTCCTGTGGCTACATTCATGCTTTCTGCAGAAAGCACATGAAATCAATTTCTGGTTGGTTTTTCAGGTCTCAACTAGTTGGTCCCTCTATTTGGTAAAACAGCTCCTCATCAATTGTACTCTATTCCAGTAACGTGGAGAACATTTAAAAATTTGCGCTTTTGATTTCTGAAGCTTTAAACATATAAAAATGTGAAGGATGCATTGCATGTAGTAATAAGCCTTATTATAAGGTTTATTAAATATAAAAAAAAAGATTACTTTTCATGTTAGTTTTTTTTTTCCTTCATGACTGTGTACTCTAAAGTGTGGCAACAAGTCCACATATGTGCAAGACCTGCAAATAAAACAATCTATGTTGAGCTTTTTTTTGTGTGTGTGCCAGATAACAAATATTTATTATGCACTTACTGCGTGCTCTGGCATTGTGCAGAGCACTAAGAATGCAAATATAAGTAGAAAACAGGCAGCCCCTGCCCTCAAGGAGCTTACATAGGGAAGAAAACACATATAAGGTACCTGGAAAAGGGTAGCAGGGAAGAGACAAAGGTACCTGGTACAGGGCATGGTAGTGGAAATCTGGAGCACAGGAATGAGAGACATGGCTGGCCTGGGTGCTCACTTAAATGGAAGTTCTAGGAGGAATCATCCATTCAGAAGGAGAGGAAACGGGCAATTATTATAATTTGACTTCCAACTTTTTTATGTTTATTGAGTTTTATTTTCCAGTTATTTTTCTGGTTAGATAAGTTAAGGGAAGAGTTTCAAAGGGCCTGCTCTATCTAGTCACAGAACTGCTGGGTATGAGAGGGGTGCCTCTTGAGTAAGGGGAGTAAAGTAGATTGATATGAATGATAGTTTTCCCCATTAAGTTAGGATGTTACCTATAGCAAGATGAACAGGGAAAACTAGTGGAGGATGTGTTGTCCTCAATAACGGCTTTCTTGCTTTCCCATGAGAAAATCTCACAGCCAAGCTCCCCTTATATTGGGGAAGCATAAGGCATTCCCCACAACTGCAGTTCCATAGAAGCCTCAGCTATTAGTAGAGTGGAATGAACACACTGGATTTGGAGTCAGAGGACCTAAGTTACAATTTCTTTACCACCTTGGTAATTTAACCTCTCTGGATCTCAGTTTTCTCATCTGTATCATGTGGAGGTTGAACTGGAGGGGTCTCTGAGGTCCCTTCCTGCTCTGAAGCTATAATCCTTTGATTCTGTGGTTTACTCTTTTGAATAACAAAACCATTGCATCAAAATTTGCTAGGCATCTACAGAATATGGTAACATGATTTTAATAGAAAATTTCAGATTAAATAGAGTTCAGATTAAAATAGAAAATTTTAAATGTTATCCAGAAGAAAGTTATCAGTGGCTTTTTTATTGTCACTAGAATATGATAGGAGTTTCTGTGGGAAAACATTTTAGATATTAGATTTAACTCATGTCAAATCTTGATCAAAGAATGAAATTAAAGTGGTTTAAGTCTTAGAATAATATGAGAATAAGTCTTAGAATAATGAGAGAAGATGGACAACAGTGTGCGGACATTTTTTTTTAGTAAGAGGGTGCCTTGTTACCTTCAGAGAAAGCTAGATGACCCACATTCTTTATTAGCTATAAAGCATGATCCCTGTAATTTCAGTTTATACCTTTTTTTTTCTTCATACCTATAATTTCAGTGGTATAGGGAACACTCAGTGAAGAAATCTGACCACGGTAAAGGTCAGCAGATGTTCTGTTTTTGTGGTTTTAGGTAGCTCTTGGGGGCACTGAGTATTGAAGTGACTCGCCTCCCATTAAACAGCAATTATATATCCATGGAAGGACTTGAACCCAGGGCTTCCTGACTCCAGAATTTGCCTCTCTATCCACTATGATTAAATAGATTTATAATTATTGTTGTTGATGTTAATAACACTCACAAGACCTAATAGTGCCTTAAGGTCTTTCCATCTATTCTCTCAACTGAGCCGTATGGCCAATCTATGAGGTAGAAACCACTTGACCCTTTTTCCAATAAGAAATCTAGCCTACAGGCTGGATTTGAACTTAGGTCTTCCTAACTCCAAGAATGACACTCTGTCTTGTCCCTGTACCCTGAATATGATAGCACTTTGCATGTACTTTCCTTTTCTTAATCCTCACAGAAGCCTTGTGAGGTTAAGTAAGGCACCATCCAATCCCTGTTGTACGTTAAGAGAAGGTTGAAAGGCTCATCCCACAATAAATATCATTGGTGACAGAACTCGGGCTGAAAACTTGTCTCCTGACTCTTGGTCAGTGTATTGTCTTTTTGTTTGTTTATTTGTTTTAAGTAAACCACAGTAAGAATAGGCAAACTTCAAAGAGAGTTGGTTCTTAATACCTAGAAAGCAAGGTTACTTATGAACTAAATACCCCTGAGGAGCTTAAGTCAACCACAAACACATTTTTAAAAATGGTTTGTTTTTCTAGTTGTTTTCTTGTGTTAACAAGAGTACTTACTTCTTTTTTTTTTCCCAAGTGAGTGCAGTTTTTGGTTTTTAAACAGATTAAAAGCGGATAGAGAATGCTTGATGAATAGTGGCAGATGACTATATCATTTTCATACTTGTGCTGAGGTGAATCAGCCTGTCTTTATGCCCTAAAGCCCTAACCATCACAAGGATTTAGTTATATCTTATTCCTCTTAAAAATAAAAGTGATGTGAGTGCAGCATGTCCTTCACTATGCAATAGCTAAGTAAGTGTATTCGTTGTGGTGGAAAAATAATATTTCTATTCCTCCCCTCCCCTTTTTTTCTTTTTTCTTCAGATCCAGTTATCAAAAATTGGGCCTCCTTTTATTATCAAGAGCCAGCCAGTCTCCAAGCCAGAGTCTAGAGCATCCCCTAGCACCTCAGTTAGTGGAGGGAGAAACACAGGTGCCAGGACCCTTGCAGATATCAAGGCGAGAGCCCAACAGGCCCGGGCTCAGAGAGAGGCTGCCGCTGCAGCTGCAATGGCGGCCGCAGCCAGCATAGTCTCAGGAGCTATGGGGAGTCCAGGTGAAGGTGGGAAGACCAGGACCCTAGCACACATCAAAGAACAAACAAAAGCCAAGCTCTTTGCAAAGCATCAAGCTCGGGCACACTTACTGCAGACAAATAAAGAGGCCAGGCTGCCACAGCTCAGCTCAAAGGATGGCTCTCCTCCTCTGGAATTGTCAGCTGCTCCTGATGCAAAAATGGAAGGTTCAACGGGTGTCATTATTGTGAATCCAAACTGCAGGTCTCCGAGCAACAAGTCCGCTCCCCTCCGGGAGACTGCCACTTTACTGCAGCAGTCACTTAATCCTGCCAAGCTACCAGAAACTGCTACTGACATATCTCTGCACAGTTCTGATGAAAATATACCTATGTCACATTTGTCTGAGAAAGTTATTTCATCTACCTCTTCTGAAAATAGTGGTATGCCCCTTCTTTTTAATAAAAGTTCTGTCCCTGTGTCTGTTTGCAGCACTGCCATGTCGGGAACAATTAAAGAACTTCCCTTTGCAAGTTCTGTTGACAAATCCTCTCTTTTAATGTCTGTTGACAGTACAAATACTGCAGGCTCTGCTTGTAATTTAAGTATGCTAAAAACCATCCAGGGAGCTGATACTACATGCGTAGCCATTGTACCAAAATGTATTGATAGTGCTTCTGTTCCGACCTCCACAGAGGGTTCAGTCTTACCAAACTCTGTTGATGATAAAAGGTTGCCAATAGCAAGCAACAGTGCTAATAATAATTTAGTCTCTGGTCAATATACCACTGTGCCATCTCCCTCCATTGGAAATAATTTGCCAAATCATACCCCTCCCAGCTCTGTCCTGGTTCCCCCAGTGGGAGCCAATGGCAGATTTCCTTCTGATAAGATAGCCATGCCTGGGTGCGATGAGCAGGCCGGCATGTCTACGAGCACCACTGTGAGAGCAGCTGTGAGCTGCAGTGATCGGGTTGCGGTCACAGACTCCTCAGCTAAATGCCCGTCTATTGCTATGTTTACTGGAAACATGTTAACAATAAGCTCTTATGACAGCCCTACCAAGGTAGGTACTGAAAGCTTGGAAAAAAGTACAGGTGTCAGAAGTAGAACGGATCACTCTGGCAAACCTCAGCACCCACCTGGAGGCCATCCACCAGCAGCAGTGAACAGATCGATTCCCTGCAAAGTCATTGTTGATCACAGTGCCACACTGAGCTCCAGCTTATCACTTACCATTTCCATTGAAAGTGCAGAAACAGCCTTACAGAATGTGGCATGCCCTCAAGTGTCTGTTATCAACAGACCTGAACCAGTGACAGGTGAGAACATGGAACATGGTTTGGGCTTCATTGCTACTCCTACAGCAAAGCAGGATGGCAAATCATTGAATTCCACCTGCACCCATCTCCGAGAATTACCTCTTGCTTCTCCTGATAAAGTAGATGAGGTGACTACACCTAGTCATGGATTTGCTGAACAGTTACAAGGCCCCACTTCTTTCAAAAGTGAAGCAGACACTACCTGTAGCAATCAGTATAATACGGGTAACCTGATTTGCTGGAACAGTGACGATGTGATGAGTACAGAACCTTCTGCAGCCAGCCATTCAACTGCTACAAATAAACATAAGGAGTACCTGGAGCAGAATTGCCCAAAGACGATCAAAACAGAACATTCCAGCTATACCCATGTCTCAGAGTTACACCCTAGGAATCTTATGGCAAAAATCGCTCTTCCTGTGAAGTCAGAAGGCCCTGAAATTGACAAGTGCTTTAGAATGGACACTGAAGATTTCTCCGTACCAGAAATGCCTACCCAGTCTGAGGTAGCCACCCCAAGTACACAGCAAACCCCAAACTCTAAGGCATCTATCTCCAGTTCCGTGGAAGAGACTCTGTCATTGGCCGCAGAATCAATAAAGAGAGTCCCAGGTGGAGGAAACTCAGGCTGTCGTCTGTCATCTGTAGAGGCCAATAATCCCCTCGTGACACAGTTATTACAAGGCAACCTGCCTTTAGAAAAAGCACTGCCACAGCCCCGGTTGGGAGCCAAACTAGAAATTCACCGGCTTCCCCTGCCTCTGCAGACTCCCTCGGTGTGCAAAACAGCATCTGAGAGGAATATTGTCGAAACTCCTGCTAGCTCTCCAAATCCAGATGGTAAAGGCTACTTGGCAGGGACTCTAGTGCCACTGCAGATTAGAAAGCGAGAAAACCACCCAAAAAAGAGAATGGCCAGAACTATGGGGGAACATGCTCAAGTGAAATGTGAGCCAGGAAAGCTGCTGATGGACACGGATGTTAAAGTGGCACCGTGTGTCATCAACTCCAACATGAGTCAGCTGGGGCACAGCCAGCCTTTTAAGCAAGAGTGGATGAGCAAACACACAGCCCAGAGCAGAATTGCTCACAGCCCTGAGATGAAGCAGCAGAAGAGGCTGCTTCCCTCTTGTAGCTTCCAGCAGAACTTGTTCCACGTTGACAAGAATGGCAGCTTTCACCCAGACGCCAGTACCTCACACCGACAGCAGTTTTACCAAATGCCTATGACTGCACGGGGCCCCATTCCTTCAGCTGCTCTGTTACAGGCCTCTTCCAAGGCCACAGCTGGCTGCCATGCATTTGCCTTCAACAGGCATCTGGACCAGAAGGGCTTGGGAGAGGTTGGAATTCCAGCAACCTCTCACCAGTTAAGGTTGGCCAGTGTGTTATCACCCAGTATTCCCATTAAGGAAGGTGATGACATGGGCAGTACTGTACATGCCATCCAGAATAAATCGTTGGTGCATCCCCCACCACCACCACCCCCACCCCTTCCTCCGCCCCCTCCGCCCCCACCACCCCCACCTCCCATACCGCCTTCCCTTCCTAATGCAGAAGTCCCACCTGATCAAAAACAACCACCAGTTACTATGGAAACCACTAAAAGACTCAGTTGGCCACAGCCAGCCAGCATATGTAGCAATATAAAATCTGAACCTCTTTCCTTTGAGGAAGGTCTGAGCAGCTGTGAACTGAGTATGAAGCAAGTGTCTTATGACCAGAATGAAGTGAAAGAACAGTTAAAAGCCTTTGGGCTAAAAAATGCAGATTTCTCTTCCTATATACTTTCTGAGCCACAAAAGCCTTTTACCCAAATAGCTGCTCAGAAAATACAGGTGCAGCCCCAGCAGCCACAGCCACCACAGCAGCTCTGTGGAAATTACCCAGCTATACACTTTGGTAGCACAAGCTTCAAAAGGGCAGCCTCTGCAATTGAAAAGTCCATTGGAATTTTGGGAAGTGTTTCTAGCACTACTACAGGCCTCTCTACCCAGAATGCTCAGATTCCAGTTCAAAACTTTGCTGACAACAGCAATGCAGATGAGCTAGAGTTGAAATGTTCCTGCAGGCTGAAAGCCATGATTGTGTGCAAGGGCTGTGGGGCCTTCTGCCATGACGACTGCATAGGCCCTTCCAAACTCTGTGTAGCTTGCCTGGTTGTCCGATAGGAGCCAAGTCCAGGGTGCAGTATCCCATTTCCCTGTGGAGAAGCCAAACAACAGAAACAGAAATAATGTAATTGCAGTGCTTTCTATCATTCTAATTTATTTTGTTTTAGGGGATATTATATTCTTCACAGTTGGATTCCTTTCCTCCCTTTCCCACCCCCTTTGCCTTATCATATCTGTTAAAAAGGATGCATCACATCAGAAATGTCTCAGTGGCATGTTGTCTGTGGTTTTTAGTTTAGTTTTGTTTTCAGTAAGCTTGGTTGTCATGATAAAAGAGGGTATTAAGAAGTGTTATTCCCAGCTTTGGAAATAATCTGCCAATGTGGACACATTGTACTGTATTTGTTTTCCTAGGTAGTTGATCTGAAATGCCCTGAGATAAATAATTAGGACATGTTAATTTGATTTCTTTCAATAGAAAATTAAGTCAGGAGAGAGAGTTATTTTAAATAGTTTAGAATTTTACCCTACATTAACAATTGCAAGAGTTAGCTGTCCTACTGATTCCTTACCTGAACCTACCTTTACCATGGATTATGCCCAGTCATATTAACTGGGGAAGGGATCAGACTTAAAAGGTGTGCCTAGGGAGTTATTTGCTTGCTGAGCCTCACACAAGATATTAATAGAGGTAAGAGTTTAATGGAAACAACCATTCTTATTGATTTCCCCATTTAGCCCTCCCAAACATTGTTAACATAGTAGAATAACTTGGCCTGTTAAAAGATTTGCACAGGTTTATCCATCTGGGGAAAATAGTATCCATCCTCAATCCTTAAGTGGGTCTCATAGAGCCAATAATGTGACCTTGGCCCCACCGATTTATTTTAAGTCCAAGGTAACCAACTCTTGGCCCCAATAAATACTATATTCTGTTCTTCATAGTTTCATGCATGACCCTTGAAGCAAAATGGAAAAAAAAATCCCTCCGATTAAAATATTTCACATATAGGTAAATAAATGGGTAAAAATGGCAAATACTTTCCATTTTATTCAGTATAATATGTTCTTTAGCTATTAGAATTTGAAGGGAAAGGTGATAGTGGCCCTTCATCAATGACACTTCTGAATTCTGGCTTCTCCACTTAGGCCAGGCACTATCTTTCAAGGTGACATTGATGATGAAAGTGAATGTCAGATTAGAGGGCTAATTTAGAAGAAAACACTTTTAAAAAATGTTTCTCATGTTTTCCTATCTATATAAATATATTTCGCCCTCAATTTATAATCCTTATTTTAAAAATTACTTCTAGATAATGCATGCTTAAATTTTTTTTTCTTAATTTAATTCCAGACATTGTTAGTGTCGGGGGAGTAGGAGTGCTTTTTTGAAAAAGGGATACTGTATCTTTGAAAAATGACCATCAGTATTTAACTAGTACAATATGCATGTTGAGGACCGTGTAGGAGCTACTTTCCAAAAGCTTTCGCTGCCATCACATCTGAAAACAGTTGTAATTTGGGGGCTCTAGTCACGAAAGCACGTATAAAAAAGCACATGCAGATTGCAGGAAGAAAAACTTAACATACCCTTTTTACTCCAAATTAGCAAAAAAATTTGGAGTGCAGTGAACTCATCCACTGATGTGGCTGTGACCACTAAAATAAACACAAAAACATAGGAGAAATGGTAATTTATATCTAGGTAGAACCACCTGGCTATTTACATGTGGGATTATCTTAATAATGAAAATGCTATGCCATTCCCTTAGAGTTTGTCATAAGAGTGGACTAAAACGAGCAACTTAAGATTTTAAAATGTTTTTCCCTCATATTTATTGTTATGATGTTGCCAAATTCCTTTTGTTATGTGATACAAGTCAGTTTTGATTAACAAAAATTACTAATATGAAAAGATACTTTGTCTCTACAAATGCCTCCTTTTGTGAAGTAATTCAGCTTTTCAATACTTTTGCTATTATCTTTCCCATAAAACTGATCATTGAAGAAGTTAGGAGTGCACTTAATCCATTCCAAAGGAATCAGGATAGACTTCAGAAGATACTTAAGCTCCTCTTGTGTGCCAAGCTTCAATTTAGTGGTGTCTTTTGTTTTGTATCACATCATATTGTATTTAATTTTTACAAATACAGAGCAAAAAACTTCATTCCCCAGGTGAGCAGAATGACAATATGCTAGTGTATCTTAGTGTGAACACTCCCTAGGAAACAGGAGTGCATGTCTCCTAGTTCCAAACTCTTTGGCTACTATGTGGGTATGAGGCTCTGTTTATACCAGCAGATTGAAAAATTTTGTAGCAGTGACTGATAAGCAGTGTTGAGAGAAATTCCAACCAACAGAACATTTGCACTTTTTATGTGAGATATGAATGCAACTGATGTGATACTAAACTCATTCTTACCAGCTCAGTCATTTTTGTATATTGCTTGCAAGCGGCTTTTGGGGGATAAAGAAAAGTGTCCTTCTGTATCTTTGATTTTTCATTGACTAGGTTTTAAGAATCTATTGATGGTTGTGTATTTAGTCATTCTGTAGCCTAAATCGGAGCGCAATCAAGTTCAAAGCTAGCTTTTGCTGATTTTTGCCTGTTCTTGCCCATTCTGGTTTTGCTCCAATTTAGTTTCCTAACCTAGTGCTTATGCAGTTTGGTGTCACTGAGCAGCTATGTTCACACACTAAAAAATAGTGAGATTTAAAAAGTAATAAGCAACATGAAGGGTCAGATATTCTGCAGGTATCTATTGAGTGCATATAGAAAAGCCAACATATGCAAATTAGGACAGTAGGGTTTCTCTTTGCCGATTTGCACCAGCTGCCACCTTTGAGTACAGATGGGGTAGTTGGCCCATTTCCTTCTTGGTGTATGTTAATATGAAGGCTTTTGTATGTGCCCTGTCATACCTGTGGACTATTGCACCCTGATGTATCCCCATCAGGAAGAAAAATATTTGCACACTTGCCTTTTGTTTTTGTTTTTTTTTATTTCCTTAAAAAAAAAAAAATTCCTAAGTAGCACTTTTGGAGCAGGGGAAGGAAGAAAAGTTGCTTCCCCTCCCTCACCTCCTTCATGATATGCATATACCTGAGGTGTATAATGACAGTAAGGTATCAAGGAGCATACTAAGAAGTGTGTCCTACTACAAAATTCATTTCCAATATGAAGATTCTTTTCTTCCCCAGAGTGAGAAAAATAGAAAGTTTGGTGAGCTGAGCACCCTATTTATATACTGTTTACTTGCTGAGATGTAGTCCATGGAAAATATAGGTTAACTTGAAGAAAATAGACTACTAAGGTTGGACCTCTTTACTCAGCAGACTCCCTGTGGTAGCCTGTGTTGTAGGGGTGAGCTATAGAACATCTAGTTGATTTCTGGACCCTAGAGTTTCTTGCTCAGTTTAACATAAAAGCAGAATAAACTGGTGCATATGGTGCTTTCCAATGCCATCAGGGGTAAAAGTACTCTATGCTGCAGCCTCATTTCCTTTGACAAAGACATGCACAATTTCAAAGTTCTTGTAGCCTTTGGTTCAACAGTTCTACCAAGTATAGTAAAATACCAAGATAAACACTTGAATGCTGGCAAGCTCAGAAGCTCCATCTCCACAAGATTCAGGCCCATGACCATCTCATTTCCCAGGTGTGAACTGCCCTATTGAAACTGCAGGACATATGTAGACATTCTGTGACAGTAGCAAAGTCGTCTGGTCGTTACCCATGTGTTTTCAGAGAATGATGTGGACAGTCCTAAAGACAGTACTTGGCTGTCATGGGCCTACGTAGCTAAAATGTTTTTTGAATTTAAAATTCTGTCTTCAGCCCTCATGTGTTTTCACTGTCAAGCCAACAGAAAACATTTTTTTAGTCTAATTTAAAGGAGCTGCTTTTTTTATAGCACATACTATTTCTCTTTGTACTATATTTGATAGTTACAGAATAATTTAGTCTGTAGAATAACTTTGTTGTATTTGTACTGTAAATGAATGTTACAAAGAAAGTGCTTTACTTGGTTGCCATAATTCTCTTGTACTGCTGTAAAATATTCTTCCACACTTAACAACTCCCACCATTCCTTACTTCATAGAAACCTAATCCGATTCACATTTTCAGTACAGGGTTTTTTGTGTGTGTATGTGTGTGTGCGTGCGTGCACGCAAGTGGTTTTTTTTTTTTTGTTGTCAGTATTCTGAATGTTTACATCTGTTTGACATTAGCCATTTAATGCCTTTTTTAAAAGGCAGTATTACTCCTACAGTATAACAGCAAAATGTGAAATCAACCCAAACATAACATGCATGATAAATACAGACTTGGGGTGAATGCCCCTGCACCATACATAGACATTTTATATCAGCATACAGAAAAGTAAAACCCTCCTTCAGTCCTCTACCAAAGAAAATACCATTCCCACAGGAAAAAAAATAAAAACAAAACTCAGAAATGGTTTGCAAAATCCTCAGAAGGGGGAGCAGTTGATTTCAATGGGACTGCTACAATTTAATACTGTGTTATGCTTGCTTTGATACCTGACTAAATGTGACTGCCTGCAAGAAGCATTTTAACACTTTTTTTAGACAGTGTTTTGTTTAAAATTCAGGGATCATGCGTTCTTTAATGGTGCTGTTTGTTTTTTGTTTTTTTTTTCTACAAAAAAAAAAGTGTTGCCTACAAAAGTGACTGCTCACAATACCATAAGTTAAATGAAATGTTTGTCTTTTTCATGTTTTTCTGTTTCCCTCTCCCTAAAGTACAATTTGGGCTTCGATATTAAAATATTCTGAAGAAAATAAAGAAGTTAAATATAAATACTTGTCAGTAGCTTTTTTAATTTTATTTCTATGTGTAGTTTGTTGATACATACATCATGTGCTATTACTACATTGGAAATCTGAATCAGTGAAGAAAGTTGGGAAGACATTTATACTTTTGAAAGCGACTGACCCTGAATTGTAGGGTTGGCGGGGTTGGAGTAGTCAGGAGTAGTCAGTAGCCTATAGCTTAGGGCTGATTTACAGATTTGCAAACAAAACCAGACACTTTTGAATACACTATCTACACTGCTCTCATCAGTTTTTTATCTGTCTGGAAACAGTCTTTTATAAATATCTTGTTCTTTATTCTGAATGCTTAGCATTCAAATTAGAAATCTTTTCCTGTTAAAAACATTTTTGCTGTGTATGTAATTCACACTTTGAAAATTCCTGTGATAGAAAAAATTTCCCCAAAGTTGCTCCATTTTAAAACTTTCTGACATTCTGAAAAATAAAACTAAGACATTTATATGCAGAGTAACCCAAAAGTCTTAGTTTAGTTTTAAGGCTTTAGGGCCACCTTGTTTATATGAAGATTTGTTACTGATACCTACAAAAGATTGTCTGCATGCCTTTGAATAATATGTTAGGTAGGTAGTCAAAGCAATTACAACACCTCTTCTATTAAATGAATCTAAATTTAACTATATTGTCCTTTTATAATTTGGAAATGTAGTTTCCTAAGACCACCAGGTAATGACTGAACATGTTTGTGTTTCCAGTAAAGTCTGGGTACTATTTTCATGTACTTCCCCCTCTCTACCCCAAGTCATATTCAAATAAGGTGGTGAGTCATCAGAGCTTTTATAATGTGTTTTCTATAGATTTCAATTGGTATTTTTATTTGTACCCCCAACAGAGAATATAAGTATCCAGCCTAAGATTAATTAAATGAGAGAAAAACACGTCATTGTAGAAAATCACTGTATTGTTACTTAAACTCCATCCCGGTTTTGTTCATCTCATCCCTACCTCCCAGGGTGGTTGTGAGAATCCAGTGAGTTGATAATTTTAAAGAACTTCGTACAGTGCCTGGCCTATAGTAAGCACTATCATCTCTCCAGGCCTCAGTTTTCTCAGTTATAAAATGGAGACATTTGGAGTAGATGATCTTTAAGTTCTCCTCCAGCATTAAATTTATGTTGTAAGAGAATTCCTTTACTTGAACCTAAAGTGAGACTGTCGAAACTAGAATTCAAATCTTCTGCTTCTCTTTGATTATAATACTTCCTGAAGAAGTTTTGTGCCCCCCCCAAAAAAAATCTCTTCGAATGTATTCAGTGTCCTAATACTGTAAAATTTAGTGTCTGTAGTAGACAAGGTGCCTTTAGTACCTCAAAGTTCAGAGAGCCCTTAGTTTTGATACTGAGAGAGGAATAGGATTAATATGAACAATTAAAACTCATAGGTAATCTTTTAATTTAATTTAGATTGTAGCTAAGCATGACACTAAGAGCAACTTCAGTATAAATTGTTGGTGAGGAAGAGGGCTGAGACTAACTGCTAGATTCCTTATTTGGGGAAAGACTAGTATGAATTGTTACTGCTTTTTCTTTAAAGGAAATAATATTTGATTTTGCATCCCTGCATGTTTTAAAAAGTCTAACTTGTCTAGGAAGGAATCGACAGTCTGTTTGAAAAAGATTTGAACTCAGCACATTTTTTTGTGCACGTGAATGTTGCTAAAGTAATTATATTTCTAATATCTAGTAATTATGGCAATATCCACCTGTAAATTTTCCATAGGGCCTCTTTGTAATGTGCTGGTGGCCTTTTACCAGATCTCTTGACATTACATGAACACCAACAGAGTATGGATTATCTATTGGTTACCTCTGGCTTTCCCTGCATGATCATCCCACACCTTCTACAGGTCACATATCACTCTGATGATACACCACTTTTCCTAAGCAATTCTTCACTGGTAAAATATTTTAACCCACTTACACCTACCATGCTGTTCCCCATTGCTTTGTGGGTACTTGTCAACTTTAATTTTTCAAATCTTGTGGTATTTCCTGATTTGTAGCTATGAAGAACCACTGGAAGAATATTAGTGTTAAAAAAAATGGGTACTTATTTTATGAAGCAGCTTGAGATCATTAAAAAGCATTGTGTAATTTCCCAAAGGCACTTCAGCCCACTTTCATTCTCCAATTCTGAGTATAGTTTTGAGAATCATTCATTATACATCTAGTTTATCTGTCCAAGATATAGATACTGATGGATCTCCTTTGCGGGTTATTCATCCAACAACATAATATAGTCTAAATGATAAACATTCTTCATCCACTTGGTTTTTCCTCTGTGGTTAGTTAGGATAAATGCTTTTGTGTTATTTTAGGCCATATTTAGAATGTTGTGCATTGTTCTAAGGCTTGATGCAATCACCACAATGCTATGTGCAAACAGGAATATATGGAAGATGTTTCATCTTTAGAAAATATTCTATTTGAATTATACTCTGGACATCTTCCATGATAGTGGTAATGGCCTTAGGTGAGCAAAAGTTCTCTTGTTTTATGCCTTATTTTGTATTAAAATTCAGATGTTATCCAGCAAAATCATCTTGTTACATTGCAGGGAGTCATAATTTCATAGGCTTGGAAAACACCTTTTGGAAGTGACATTTTATTCTACCAATTAAATGTTCTTTTATGGTTTACAAACAAAACCCAAAACAGCATCTTATATTCTTTGTACATTTCATCAGCTGGGATATTGTAAAAATGAAATATGCTGTAGAATATTATCTGCAAAGACCTACCTATACTTTTCATGCGTTCATCAAATATGCCATCTGTTTCTGCAGATTATTTTTATAAAAATTGTGTAGAGGTCATCAGGGGTCAGTAGCTTTTGATATTTTCTATGTTTTCTTCAGTGTCATTTCTGTTTCTTGATAGAACACATCAGGAATATTAGCATGTAGTATGACTCCACTATCATTGATGGATAAGAATTTGTGATAGAAATCTTCATAGATCATTTCAATTATATGTTTTGTGCTTGTGTATGTCCATACGTATAGTCCTTATCTACATTGTATATGTATATTGTCCTTATATATGTATATATATACATGTATTGTCCTTTCATTTCCATCCTAAAATGCCTTAAAACAGACTTAATTTTCTCCCTGAGCTTTCTGTAAACTTGTTTTTTTACCTATTGCTACATAGCATAGAGTCTTCCACAAATTTGTTCTGTATTTTATGATGTTTATATTCTAATCCAGTGATGATTTTGGCTGCCATATCTCTTGATAAGAAAATGAAGTCTTTGCTGACTAAGGCAATTTCTAGACTCTTGGTCTCTTGGTGGCAATTGATTTAAGTTAGCTAAAGTTTAAGAAGTGGCGAAAGTTTATGTCAATATCTGTTTTAATCCATTTCCCATTTTTCAGCATCAACAGCTTAATTAAATGTAATAGATTCAGGTTGCCTCAATTGCACATCATATCTTATCATTTGTATTCTAATGTGCTATTGATTTTTATTTTTATTCTGATATATCAATAGTCTGAATTTATATAAAGAGCAAGTACAGACTTTCAACCTCTCTTATTTCAAAATCATGTTTTGTATGTGTATGTGTGTGTGTTGTGTGTGTTTTAACATGTCACACCATCCTTCCCTTTGCCTACCTTTGTGTTAAAAGTCACTCGGTATTAAACATTTTTAATTTGAAAGGTCACATAAAATTCTTTGTAAAATTTCTGTAAGTATTCTACAACAGATGTTGGCACATAAGGTGCAATTATCTTAGTGATGATATTTTTGCAAATGAGCATCATGAGCATGGCAATACATGATGAGTAGCTATGCCATGATGTGCCTTTGAGTGCACAGTGATTTCAATTCCAAACAATTATATCTTCCTCACCAGGGGAACCCGTGGAACATCTTTCCATCTAACAACTTCCTTTTGGTATTATTTATGGCAAGACTATCAATATTGATATAATTCAGTTTTTTTCAGTAATATATCTAGTCAGTGGACAGAGATCTCCCATTTACAATAGCAACAGCAGATACGTTAGTGTTTATAAACAATCTACAAACTTATTTTTAGTATCCTCTATTCTTTTTTTTTAACCAGTTTGTCACCTTCACTGAAGAAGCAGAATGGGGGCTATACAGGACTGAGGACCATTTTGTATTTGTTTCATGGGTTGCCATGGCCAAGGAAGTTAGCCAGCCTTCCTGGTCACCCTACTGCTGAGCCCCTTTTACTTTGCCAGACTGAGCCACAAAAAGCAGACCTGATGTGTCACCAGAACTCTTCTCAAATATGTTCCACCATGGTAAAATCTTTCATACATTTTTCTTTGTTGGCATAGGCTTTGAAAACCTACATCACCTGTCTGCCATATTCAGATCTTAGAAGAAGATTCCTGTAGAAGAATTATGTAGGAGGAAGAATGGTAATAGAGGTCCATGGTAAATGAAAACAGTATCTGGGGATATGAATAATGATAAATTTCAAGGAGGAATTTAAATATTAAATTCAAGGAGAATTTAAATAAATGGTGGCCAGTTGGAGGCGGAATAACATGTATGACACAAGAATAGAAAAGCAAGAATGCAAACTCCTTTGAAGGCAAAGAATTTCAATTTTTGTAAAATTGAAGGATGAGATTGAGGGTCATACTAGGTAGAATTGGATCCTGTGAAGAAAAAGAAGTATCAGGTGAATATATTATTAGAAAAGTTAGGTATGATAGCTCTCTGGAGAAAACTGAATGGGGATAGAAAGGAATATACTTTTTTCTCAGTGGTACATGGCACATACACAAATATTGACCATGTAACTAGGGCATAAAAACCTCACAATCCAGTGCAGAAAGGCAGAAATATTACATGCATCCTTTTCAGATCATGATGCAATAAAAATTATATGTAATAAAGGGCCATGGAAAGATAAACTAAAAAATAATTGGAAACTAAATAATCCTAAAAAATTATTGGGTCAAACAACAAATCATAAAAACAATAACTTCATTCAAGAGAATGACCATAATGAGACAACATACCAAAATATATGGGATGCAGCGAAAGCAGTTCTTAGGGGAAGTTTTGTATCTCTAAATGCTTATAGAAATAAAATAGAAAAAGAGATCAATGAATTGGGCATACAACTAAAAAAACTAGAAAAAGAACAAATTAAAAATCCTCAATTAAACACCAAATTAGAAATATTGAAAACCAAAGGAAAAATTAATAAAATTTAAATTAAGGAAACTATTGAACTAATAAATAAAACTAAGAGCTCGTTTTATGAAAAAACCACTAAAATAGATAAACCTGTGGTTAATTTAAAAAAAGAAAGAAGAAAACCAAAATACTAGTATCAAGGATGAAAAGGGTGAATCTACCACCAAGGAAGAGGAAATTAAAACAATAATTAGGAACTATTTTGCCCAACTGTATGCCAATAAATTTGACAATCTTAGTGAAATGGATACATATTTCCAAAAATATAAATTGCCCAGATTAACAGAAGAGGAAATAAAATAAATAACCCCATCTCAAAAAAAAAGAAATTAAACAAGCCATGGATGAACTCCCTAGGAAAAAGTTTCCAGGGCCAGATGGATTTGCAAGTGAATTCTATCAAACATTTAAAGAACAATTAATTCCAATACTATATAGACTATTTGGGAAAATAGGTGAAGAAGAAGTTTTACCAATTTTTTTTTAAGGCAATTGGGGTTAAGTGACTTGCCCAGGGTCACACAGCTAGTACGTGTCAAGTGTTTGGTCTGAGGCCAGATTTGAACTCAGGTCCTCCTGATTTCAGAGCCAGTGCTCTATTCACTGTGCCACCTAGCTGCCCCCAATTTTTTTTTTATGATACAAATATGGTGCTGATATCTAAACCAGGAAGAGTCAAAACAGAGAAAGAAAATTATAGACCAATTTCTCTAATGAATATAGATGCAAAAATTTTAAATAAAATATTAGCAAATAGATTACAGCAATTTATCACAAGAATAATACACTCTGACCACATAGGGTTTATACCAGGAATGCAGGACTGGTTCAATATTAGGAAAACTATAAGCATAATTGATCATATCAATACCAAAGCTAACAGAAACCACATGATCATCTCAATAGATGCAGAAAAAGCTTTTGACAAAATACAACACCCATTCCTATTAAAAACACTAGACAGCATAGGGATAAATGGAGTCTTCCTTAAAACAATAAATAGCATCTACCTAAATCCTTCAGCAAGCATCATATGTAATGGGGACAAGTTGGAAGCATTTCCAATAAAATCGGGGGTGAAACAAGGATTTCCATTATCCTCACTGTTGTTCAATATTGTACTAGAAATGTTAGTTTTAGCAATAAGAGAAGAAAAAGAAATTGAAGGTATTAGAATAGGCAAAGAAGAAGCAAAGCTATCACTCTTTGCAGATGACAGGATAATATACTTAGAGAAACCTAGAGAATCAAGTAAAAAACTACTTGAAATAATAAACAACTTTAGCAAAGTTACAGGCTATAAAAGAAACCCACATAAATCATTGGCATTTCTATACATTACCAGCAAAGCCCAACAGCAAGAGATAGAAAGAGAAATTCCATTTAAACTTGCTGTAGACATTATAAAATATTTAGGCGTCTACCTCCCAAAACAAACCCAGGAACTCTATGAACACAATTACAAAACACTTTTCACACAAATAAAGTCAGATCTAAATAATTGGGAAAACATCAGTTGCTCATGGGTAGGCCGAGCTAATATAATAAAAATGACAATTCTACCTAAGCTAATTTACTTCAGTGCCATACCAATCAAACTACCAAAAATTATTTTATAGAGTTAGAAAAAATAATAACAAGATTCATTTGGAAGAACGAAAGGTCCAGAATATCAAGGGAACTAATAAAAAGAAATGCAGGGGAAGGTGGCCTAGCCATTCTAGATCTTAAATTGTATTACAAAGTAGCAATCATCAAAACTGCTTGGCACTGGCTAAGAAATAGAATGGTGGATCAGTGGAATAGGTTAAATATGCAAGACACAGTAGTCAATGACTATAATAATCTATGATTTGATAAACCCAAAGACCCCAGCTTCTGGGATAAGAACCCACTCTTTGACAAAAACTACTGGGATAACTGGAAAAGAGTATGGCAGAAACTAGGCATAGATCAAAATCTCACACCATATACCAAAATAAAGTCAAAATAGGTTCATGATTTAGATATAAAGGCTGATACTGTAAGCATACTGGAAGAGCAAAAAATAATTTACCTGTCAGTTTATGGAGAGCAGAAGAATTCATGACCAAACAGGAGATAGAGAACATTACAAAAAGCAAAATGGATAACTTTGATTACATTAAAGTGAAAAGTTTTTGCACAAACAAAGCCAATGCAACCAAGATTAGAAGGAAGGTAGAAAATTGGGAAAGAATTTTTACAACCAGTCTCTCTGATAAGGGCCTCATTTCTAAAATATATAGAGAATTAAGTCAAATTTATAAGAATACAAGTCATTCCCCAGTTGATAAATGGTCAAAGGATATGAACAGGCAGTTCTCAGATAAAGAAATTAAAGCCATCTATAGTCATATGAAAAAAATGCTCTAAATCACTATTGATTAGAGAAATGCAAATCAAAACAACTCTGAGATACCACATCACACCTATCAGATTGGCCGAGATGATAAAACAAGAAAATTATAAGTGTTGGAGAAGATGTGGGAAAATTGAAACACTAATGCATTGCTGGTAGAGTTGTGAAATGATCTAACCATTTTGGAGAGCAATCTGGAACTATGCCCAAAAGGCTATAAAAAGTGCATACCCTTCGACCCAGCAATAGCACTTCTAGGGCTATATCCCAAAGGACCCACATGTACAAAAATATTTATAGCAGCTCTTTTTGTTGTGGCCAAGAATTGGAAATTGAGAGGATGCCCATCAATTGGGGAATGGCTGAACAAGTTGTGGTATATGAATGCAGTGGAATACTATTGTGCTATAAGAAATGATGAACAACAGGCTGACTTCAGAAAAACCTGGAAAGACTTGTATGATCTGATGCTGAGTGAAGTAAGCAGAGCCAGGAGAATGTTGTACACAATAACAGCCACGTTGTGTGATGAATAATATTGATAAACTTAATCCTTCCCAGCAATACAAGGATCTACGACATCTCCAAAGGCCTTGTGATGGAAAATGCTATCCACATCCAAAGAAAGAACTATGGAGTTTGAATGCAGATCGAAGCATACTGTTTGCTATTTTTTTTTCTGTTGACTTTTGTTTCAGCTTTCTGGTGGTTCCTCCTATTGGTTCTAATTCTTACTTACAACATCACTAATGTGAAAATATATTTAATGGGAGTGTATATGTATAGCCTATATCAGATTGTGTGCCGTCTTGGGGAGGGTGGTGGGGAGAGAGGGGGAGAAAAAATTTTAAACTCAAAAGCATATGGAAGTGATTGTTGATAAATCAAAATAAATTAATTAAAAAAAAGAAAAAGAAGTATCCCATGCTTCCCAAAACCCTTACTAATATCTAAAGGTAGCACCAGGGAAGAATGTCGGGTGTCTGGTGAATTCTTGATGAGAGGTCCTGAGATTACCTGTTAGGAAAAATTGGGAGGAATGCTGCTTTCCCAGGATATGGATCCGGGATGTTACAGAGGCTCTCCAAGGCTTGTTGAACCTGGTGAGCACCAGGCACTTCTGGAGATTTGTACCGGGCCAAAGGTTACCAAAAGAAAGTTTGAACTTGAAAACTCTTGGGATTGTAAAATCCTAGGCTGAAAATAAGAAATGAGCGACACAAGTGGTATTTCATTACTACTACCAAAAATAAAGTGTATGTTATAATAAAGAAAAAGAAATGATTTGGGAAAATGAATAGCCACTTAAAAAGACTGTGTTGGAGTATAAAAATTAGGTTTCTGAATCAGGACCTAAAATATAAGAATGACAGGCTCTTGGCCATAGATGGAGTACATTAAGTAAAGACTAAGGAGACTTGCAGATTTGATTAAAGGAACTTTAAACTGAAAACTGTATGGACAAAGATCATATTTTCTGCATATAGATGCTATAGCCAATACCACAGTAAATGGCTGATGTGACTTAGGAAGAATAACAGTGAATGTGTCTATGAATTCCCAGGAGATAATATTTGGGAAGAGAACTATTATTCTTTGATTCCAGTATTTACTCAAGAATTTACATATGTGTAGGTAGAATAATAGTGGACTAGAGATCATAATACAAGAAAATGAATACAATTTCATTGGTGTGGGATGAGGTGGGAGGTGATTCAAGACCTGGGGCCACCTTAGGTGGAAGGGGCTTTATAAATATAGCCCGTAGATGCTGTTATAGTACACAACTCTCTGTTTCCTCCTCATTCCTGTCTATCCTAACCAGAAAAATGTGGTATTGAAAAATGTCACACAACATTAGCCTCTATCTCTCAGTAAGCCATTGGGCATTGGGTTCTAGCTCACCTATTTTGTGAAATATAAAGAAAAACCTCTTTAGAGCTATCCTTCCATTCAGCATACTCAGCAAAACACTAGAGAATTGTCTCTAAATTAATTAAGCTTAATTTAAAAAAAAAACAAAAAACAAACACCGTTGCACAATGAAAGATCTGTGTAAAGGGAAAATAGAAAGATCTAGGGGGAAAAATCTTTGGGCAGCTGAAGAGGAGGAAAAAGAGAGGACATCTCCAGCTACTTCACAGCTGAGGAAAAAATATGTACTAGTAACTCCTGCTCCATTCTGATTGCCAGTGCTCCATCTACCTACCTAGCATCTGGCCTCCTAGAACAGCCTCTGCTCTGCGCATCTTTAAGGTCTTCCAAACTTTGTACATCAACAATATATTATACTCCCATCTCAAATTCCACGTGACTGGGATCTCCACAGCCTCTCCCCCAGAGAGCTATGTCATTAGTCCATGGAAGCTTACAGGAAGGACTACACACATTAAAAAAGATGTCCTTATTTAAGGAACTCTGTGAATTAGAGGGGGAATTAGAGTAGAGATCACTTGGATGAAAATGGATCATTAGAAAGAGAAAAATAAGAATTAGTGTGCTAAGAGTACATTATAGACCAGCTTGCCAGAATGAAAAATGGATTGTGGGTTCCAGAGGCAGATCACGAAGTTGGTATGGAAGCAAGATACAGCACAGGTGGAGACTTCCGAAGAAGCTCTCTTTTGGCTAAAAACAGCTGCTGAGATATTCTTAGCCATGATAATTTCATCCTTCAGAAGGCAAAGTTGGTGCAAGAGGGGAATTTCTACTCTGCATCTGA
This sequence comes from Vombatus ursinus, assembly GCF_900497805.2. Taxonomy (NCBI): domain Eukaryota; kingdom Metazoa; phylum Chordata; class Mammalia; order Diprotodontia; family Vombatidae; genus Vombatus; species Vombatus ursinus. The sequence continues at coordinate 65,017,984 of NW_020954590.1, forward strand.
TTTTGATCAATAAGGAAGAATTCAATGTAGATGTAGACATGATAGGAACTTCCCAAGGCCACATCACATGTTCAACTTCCTGGAAGATAAAAAAAAGGAAGTCTATGAATACCCTAACCGGGGGGGGGAACCTGTGGCCTCAAGGCCACATATGGCTCTCTAGATCCTCAAATGTGGCCCTTTGACTGAATACAAGTCCAAAGTTCCCTACTCGTTCCTAGACTACAGAATGAAGTTTTATATTCAATAAATAGTATGCTCAGTGGAACCTTATATTCTCTATACCCTTTAGCTCAGGATGGGCAGATTTCCAAGAATTTTAGAGAATATAATATAGGAATATAAAAGAACACATGGCCTAAATTTTTTCAGCAAAGATTAACTCAAGAGGAATAGGACATCTAAGAATACAGTTGTTATGTACAAATTATTCTGAATATAGAAAAATATAGAAAATTTTAAAGAAGGTCGTGTAGCTACACAAAATTTAGTGAGCAGGTCATCTTTTTTAAATGATGAAGGCCGAGGCAGATGACTAAGGTCTGATAGAATGGAATAGTCTAACCCAATAAGCTCAGCAGGAAAACTAAAGTCTAGAACAAAGTGACAGTAAAAAGAGAATTTTTAGATATATTGGGGGTAAGAGGAAGATTTGAAAATGGTGATAATGGATTATAAAGATATGTGGGAACCAGAAAGACTAGATGGCATTTCTACTGGTCTAGTGCCCCAAGCCTGGCTGTATATTTTTGTGTTCACTTCTGAACACAGAGTGCAGGAAAGATAGGCACAGTGGGATGGAGTGTACAACTAAGGAACTAGTTGGAAGAACTAGAAGTATTTGGCCTAGGGAAGCAAAAGCTTTGTTAGAGGTATGATTTTTATCTGCAAACATAGAAAGAATTGTTGGGAAAATTAAGGTTAGACCTTTTTTTTTTTTTTTAGCTTGTCCCCAGAACTAGTGGCAGGGATTAAAAGTTTCAGAGAAGTGAATTTTAGGTCAATATTTTTTTGAAGTTCCTAATACTCAGAGCTATTCAAAGGTTGAATGAGCCACCTGAGGAAGTTTGTCGTTGAATCATTTTTCAGTCAGATACAACTCTCCATGATCCCATTTGGGGTTTTCTTGGCAAAGATATCGGAGTGGTTTACCATTTTCTTCTCCAGCTCATTTTACAGATGAGGAAACTGAGGCCAATAGACTTTCCCAGGTTTAGACAGCTAGTAAGTGTTTGAAGCCAGAGTGGAACTCATGAAGATAGAGTTTTACTGACTTCAGGCCCTGTACTCTAGCCATTGCGCCAACCTAGCTGGCCCATTAAGAAGTAGTAAGTTCTTTATTACTGGAGATCTCCAGATAGAGATTAGATGACCTTCATATATTGTAGACAAGGTTTACATTTTCAGGTATAGGTTAGGCTAGATGACACCTGAAGTCACTTTCAGTGACTGTAATTTTATATATCTGAATTTTGAGTCATTATTGAATCACAAATCCAGTGTGTTCATTGGTTGCTAGAGTGCTGTGATAAAGACCAACAGATTTAGAGCTGGAGGGATGTTAGGGTGACTGAGTCCAAAGTCTGAATTTTACAGATGATGTAATGGGGGTCCACACAGGTGATGAAGTGTCATATCTAGTAAGTGCGAGGTAGAATTAGAACCCTATTCTTCTCAATTCCAAGTTCACTAAAAGAAAGGATAGAATGAAAATAAAGAAAATAGTTCCTTAATTTTTTTGACTGAGAAAAAAATAATTCTTGACAGTCTAAAACACTAAAGACCTAAATTAGGGTCTTTAACTCAATATGTATCTTCTATGTAGGTTTTGTGGAAACGTCTAATATGATAGAAACTTAAGGTTTTCTTTTGCTCCAGTGCATCAATAGTAGCATTAAAGAAAATGGGTTTTTAGAAAGCTTCAGTTTTTACTGTAAAGGGGTGAGCTGGGGAGAGAGATCCAGTTAGGCCTTAAAAAATGTTTGTAGATTGATTGCTTAACTATTAGTTTTTTTACTATAAAGTTTGAAAACAACATTTTTTAAATCACCAAACACATGAAATCTGAAAAGGAAACACTGGTCAATGTGTGTATTACTTTCAAATTAATGATGTGATGATGATGATGATGATGATGATGATGATGATGATGATGATAACAGCTAACATTTAGATGGCATTTTAAGGTTTGCAAAGCACTTTACAAATATTACCCCATTTGATCCTCACAATAACTCTCTAAATTAGGTGTTCTTATTAGCCACATATTGTAAATGACAACATTCAGGCTAAAAAGAATTAAGCTATTAAGAGCTACTTAAGAGTCTGAAAAGGAATTTGAATTCAGATCTTCCTGCCTCCAGTGAATCATAGTTCTAACCACTGTACCATCTAGTTGTCATCAAATTAAGCCATGAAATCAACATGATCTCTTCCTTTTAGTTAAGGGGTAGTTGTGAAGGGCAGCTAAGTGGCACAGTGGTTAGAGTTCCAGGCCTCATCTTCCTGAGTTCAAATTTGCCCTCAGACACTTACTAGCTGTGACCCTGGGCAAGTCACTTAACTCTATTAACTCAGTTTCCTCTTCTGTAAAATGAGCTGTGAAAGGAAATGGCAAATCACTCCAGTATCTTTGCCAAGAAAACCCCAAATGGGGTCATGAAAAGTCAGACATGACTGTAATGACTGAAAAACAATAGTTGTGAAGTTGGTTTTTTTCTCTACTATATAGTTTCCCAAAAAGCTTAGTTTAGCTTTTCAAAAAGAAACACTAAACTCCTTCATTTTCTACAGTGAGCCTCAGTTAGAGTTGTCCTTTATCATTAATTTATTGACTTCCACTGGCTCTGAACACTCAACACATCACTTCTGCCTCAGAAGTTAGTTCATAGACTAGTTTGTAACTTCAGAGTATAAAGTACATAGAGAGTTAAAGGAAGGTAACTTAAGTGGGAAGACTCAGGTGACTGGGCAAAGAGGATTAGGGAGTGCAGTGGAGAGGGTGTGGGTATAGGACCTGGATTCAGGATGACTGGAGTTCAAATGTGCCTCAGACACTTGAGTAGTTTTGTGACCATGGGCAAGTCACTTAACCATTGTCTACCTTAGTTTCTTGAATTGTAAAATGGAAACAGTAATAGTACCTCCCTTCCAGGATTATTATGAGACTGAAATGAGATGTTTGTTAAATGCTTTGCAAACCTTAAAGGTGCTATATAAATACTAGTTGTTGTTGTTTTTAATCTGAATACTGAAAGAAGCCAGGAATATCTAGAAGCAGAAGTGAAGATAGAGAGTATTTCAGAGATAGGGACAACCTGTACAAAGCCGTGGAGATAGAAGATGGAATGTCCTATTTGAAGAACAGTATGGATGGAGACATAGTTATATACAATCTAGTTAGATTGTGGAGAATGTGACATAAAGACTGGAAAAGTAGGAAGAGGCCAGGTAGTAAAGAAGCTTAAATAATTGAGGATCTTATATTTGATCCTGGAGGTAAAAGGGAGCCACTGGAATTTATGGAGCAGGGGGAGGTGACGCAGTCAGACTTACCCTTTAGGAAATTGATGTTGGCACCTGTTCAGAGGATAGACTGAAGAGGAGAGAGACATGAGGTAAGGAGGCCAATTAACGCTACTGCAGTAACCCACTTGGGTGGTGAAGGAAGAAAGCCTCAGTAAGAGTGGTGCCAGTGTGAGTAGAAGGGATATAGAAAAGAGATGTTGTGAGGGTAGAAACAACAAGATTTGGTGATTGATTAGATTTGTGGGAAGACTTGAGAATGATCCTGAGGTTCTGAATCTATATGACTGGGAGGATGTTGATATACTCAACTGTAATAGGGAAGTCAGGAAGAGTGGAGGGTTTTGGGGAAAAGAAAATGAATTCTCTTTGGGCAAGGTTGATTTTGAGATGCTTCCAGAACACCCAAATGAAATTGCCCAAGAGGTATTTTGAGATATGAGATTGGAGCTCACAAGAGAAAGTGAGATAGGATTTGAACTTTCTGACTCCTAGTCAAATGCTCTATCCATTATACCCATCAGTCCTTGGATAATCTGAATATTTCCACATATTCTTCCATACATGAGTATTTCAAATTATCTTGCTAGGACTTATATTAACTGATTATTTGGGTTTACAGGATGATAGAAAGAATCCCTACTTCATAGAGCAGCTTGAGTCTTTTGATTCCAAATTCAGTGTTCTCTAGCTCCTATAGGATGTCACATCTGTATTCACATTCATCAACAATTAGGTGGATGGTGACTATCTTCATGATGGTCCCTTACATTTGAATAGAATTTTACATATTTCAAAGTACTTTGCCCCTGTATTTCTTTTCTTTCTCTAATGGTTTATTTAATGGATGACAGCTTTTTTCCTTGGGGCTGTTAATTTTTGAAAATGGTGTTGTTTTTGCCTAATAAAATGTATGGTGGTATTTATTTACTCTGAGTTTTATTTTAGACACCCTTTAGATGAATTATGAGCTCCTAATGAGGACAGTTAAGTGAACAAAACGTTGTTTGACAAGAAGTGTGAACATACTCCAATAGTTTAGTGGTTCTTGATAGATGATAGCATTTTTAAAAAAAAGCAATATTCATTGATTGAATGTTTTGAAAACTACAAAAAACCAATATTCTTAGTTATGTCTTCTAGACTGCCAATTTAAAATTGTTTTTAAAAAGGTGCTGTTGAGGCATTTACATCGAAAGGAGACAAGAAGATGCCAGATTATAACTGACACTTCATCCTCCACTTTGCAGAGAATATTTCACATACTCTGTGCTGCCTCAGCATTTGTGAGTTCACTTCATAAATTGAAAGCTGAAAGGAACCTTGTAGCTCATCTGAACAACTACTAAGTTTATAGATGGCTAATCATGTAATTTTAAAGCCTATAGGGATCTCAATGGCTATTCAATTCATTGCCTTTTCTCCCTACCTCCTCCAAAAATTGCATCTCTTCTTTTTTTGGCAAGGCAATGGGAGTTAAGTGTCTTGCCCAGGGTCACAGAGCTAGTTAAGTATCAAGTGTCTGAGGCCAGATTTGAACTCAGGTGCTCTTGAGTCCAGAGCCAGTGCTCTATCCACTACACCACCTAGGTGGGCCCAAAAGCATCCCTTCTATAACATCCCCAACAAGTACTTATCCAGCCTTTATTTGAAGACATCCATTGCAGTGGTACCCAATACCTCCCAAAGAGTTTATCTGTGTACCTGAAGCCTAAAGTTTCTTATTTTTTGCCTTTTAAAAAACATATATTTCCAGGACTGTACACAGGGCCTAGCACACAGTAAGTACTTAACAAATACTTGTTGATTGACTGACTTCCATCCATAGCTCCTACATTTGTCTTCTGTGGCTAAAAAGAACAACTCTGCCCCCTTCCATATAACCCTTCAAACATTTGAAGCTAGCAATCATACCCTAACTGAGTTTTCTCTTCTTCAGGTTAAACAGTCTAATTTCCTCCATCTAATCTCATTTGGCATTTATTTAAGGCCTTTTACCATCCTGGAAACCCAACTTTGGATGCTCTACAACACTGGAGTCAAACTCAAATAGAAACAATCCCTGAAGGCTGCTCATTGACTTAGAAAAGCACAAATTAATATTATCTATATTACAATTTTATTTATTTTGTTAAGCATTTCCCAATTAGATTTTAACCTGGTCCAGGCTGAATGGGAAGTTTTGTGAGCTCTGTGCAGGTCACAGGCTGGGAGTCTGACACCTCTGCTCTACAGCTTATAATAACACCAATAATGGCCAACGTATACAGAACTTTAAGGTTTATAAAGCACATTGTATCTTCTTGTTTGATCCTCCAGTCAACCCTGTGAGGGAGGTGCTATTATTTTCCTCACTTTATCAATGAGGAAACAAGACCAAAAGAGGTTAAAAAAAATTGTCCAGAGACACAGAACTAATAAATGTCTGAGTCTGGATTTGAACACTGGTCTTTCTGACTCCAAGTCCTGTGCTTTATCTACCATGTCACCCAGCTATCTCTAGCATATAAAATGTGGAGTTAAGAAATGAACATAATACCTCGAGTGTGGCCTAAACAGGTCACAGTATAGGAGTACCATTACCTCTTTATTCCTGGAAGTTATATCCCTCCTAATGCAGTCCAAGGTCATAATAGCTTTTTTGACTATCATATCAAGACTGTTGACTCACACTTAAATTTTGCTTAAATTTTAGCATACTAAAATCCTTACTTCTTTCACATTTAACAGCTGTTAAATTGTGCCTTCCCCTACTAAAAAAAAAAAGATTTATATTTATCTTCATTAACTATCTTACTAGATTTGTCCCAGGTCACAAATTTCTTAAGCTCAGAAAAGAGGATTGAATAGTGATAAACATTTCAGCTCTCCTCTGACAACTAAGCTACAACAAAGACCTAGAAAGAGTACCAGACCTAATAGTGATAAGGGAATCCAAGGAGAAAATGCAGCAAGTTTTTGCAGCCCAGATCAGCATAAGGATACAGACAGACACTTTCAGGGACTGGAGACTGAATCTATTGTGTACAGTGACAAGAAGTGGTATCAGATCTAGCCATGACGGGCCTTACTCCTGTGCAGGGAGAAGAACAGGAGACAACTGGCAGCTAAGTAACTTTGACCCCAGAACTGGGTTATAGTTTCTGTGCAAGTCAAGGAAGGGCCTTCCTTGGCCAGTCAGTGGCTTCCTTGGGGCAAGGATTGGTTATGGGCTGAGGCAATGCAGTAGAAAAGGAGCAAGAACAGAAGCAAGGAATATTTGTGTGGCCCTGAGCTTGGGTCGTGGTCTTAGATTCAGACCTCAGAACAGTTTGAATCATCAAGTTGAGTAACTAGGGTAGGGAACTCAGATCAAGGAAGAGCCTACAGTTCTACTGCTTTGAAACTACAGAGCCTTCCAGCTAGCTAACAGGGCCTGAGGCCAGCAGCAGTCTACTCCAACCAGGGACAAGGTCACACATGTATTGGCCACACCCAGGGCTTACAAAGCTTAGACCAAGACGGGAACAATCAGATCAGACCACTTTGGGTACACTGAAAGACTGCAGATCCTGGACCTGATCTTCCCCTGATGGCCTTCAATACAACATGCAATACAACTAGAATTTCTAGAAGAAATGAAGCAAGAAATTTCTAAATTTAAAAAATGATTTTATAAATGAAATGAAAGCTCTAGATGAAAAAAATTGGAAAAGAAACAAGAGTTATAGAGAAAAGATTTGAAAAAAGAATTAATAGCCTAGGATAAAGGGTACAAAACTTTACCCAAGCAAGAGACTTCTTGAAAATTAGGAAGAACCAAATGGAAATTAATGACTCTGTGAGATAACAAGAAATATTAAAGTCAAAAGAAAGGAGGGGAAAAGATCAGAAGTTTATTAAATAAAGTATGGACATTGGTACTGAGCGCCCACCTCTCTGACCACCCTCTTCTTTATAAAAAGGGAATGAGAAACAAAGAGAGGAAATGTTTAAGAGAATAGAATGGAGGGAAATGCAAAATTAACAATCTTAAATGAATGTGAATGGAATGAACTCAATAATAGAAATAGAAGAGGAGAGCAGAATGAATTTAAAAAGGAGAATCCAACAATATATGATTTACAAGAAAAATATTTGAAGCATAACTATTCAAACAGTTAAAACAAGGGGCTGGAGCAAAATCTGTTTTGCTTGGGCTGAACATTCAAAACCAAGGATAGCAGTCATGGTCTCAGAAAAGGAAACAGCAAAAATATAATTGATTAAAAGAGATGAACATCAACTACATTGTGCTAAAAGGAACCACAGGAAATGAAATAATATCAATATTTAACATGCATTCTTTAATGGCATAAAGAGTTATTGGGAGAAATAGGCAACAAAACTATAATAGTAGAGAGTTGGGAGAAACCTTCATGAACCCCTTTCATTCCTCCTAAACTAGGGAGAACAAAAATAGATTAAAAATAACAGCTATAGATCATTATTCCTGTTGATGCAAAAATTTTAAGTAAAATGTGAGCAAAGGGGCTACAGAAACATGTACAAAGATTATGCAATTTGGATAGACTGGATTTATACTCGGAATGCAAAACTGGTTCAATATTAGGAAATTCTAAATGTAATTGGCCATACTGATAAGAAGAATAATACAAAACCATATAATTATATCGATAAGTGTAGAAAAAAAGTTTTTGATAAGATACAAAACTTATTCCTATAAAAACCCCCCACAAGAAAATGTAGGAATAAATGTACTTTTCCTTAATGTGTTAAATCATAGCTATTAAAACCCAAGAGCTGGCATCATATGTAATGGAGATAAAGTAGAATTCTTTTCAAAAGAGCAGAGGTAAAGCAAGAATATTCATTGTTAATGCTATAATTTCATATAATGCTAGAAAAGCTAGTTATAGAAATAAGACCAAAAAAAGAAGCAAAGGAATAAGGATAGATAAAGAGGAGACAAAATGATCACTTTTGACAGATGATGATTTACTTAGTGAACACTAGGGAGTCAATTAAAAAATTAATTGAAACAATAACTTTAGCGAAGTTGCAGAACATAAAATAAATTCACATAAATTATCAGCATTTTCTTTATATTACCAACAAAACCCAGTGAAAAGAAATAGTGAGACAAATCTCACTTAAAATAACTATAGAATGTGTAAAACACTTGGGAATCTACCCACCAAAACACACACAGGACCTATAAAAACAAGACTACAACACTTTACACAAAAACATACCTTATTAATTGGATAAATAGTAATTGCTCATGGGTTGGATGAGACAGTACAACAAAAAGGGCCATATTACCTAAATAATTTGCATATTCATTGCCAGGACAACCAACCTACAAAAAGATTACTTTATACAGCTAGAAAAATAACAAAATTCATATGGAAAAAAAGATAAAGAATTTCAAGTGGAATAATGAAAAAAAAAAAAGAGGAGGGGAAACAAGGGTCCTAGTACTACTAAACATCAAATTATACCACAAAGCAGTTAATCATCAGAATGGGTTGTATAGTTAAAAAATAACAAAAACAATTAGAATTAAAGATTATGTACACAACATATAAAAAAGGAAATTAACATAGTAGATTGTTGTCTATTAAATACAAAAACCTCAGCTACTGAACATCTGCTGGAAAAGTTGGAAAGTTGTCTGGCAGAAATTAGATATAGATCAACATCTCATACAATATACCAAGATAAGCTTTAAATGAGTGCATGACTTAAGCCAAAATAGTGATATCATGAACAAATTAAAAAAGTAAGAAAGATATTGCTTTGAAGATCTATCAAAAGGGGAAGAGTTCATGATGAAACAAAGTACAGAAAGGATCACCGATGATAAAATGGACAACTTTTAGTATATCATATTTACAAAGGTTTTTTTTCTTTATCAAAAAACCCCACATAGCTAAAAATTTGAAAAGAAACAGAGAAGTGGCAAAGAAAAAATTCTTCTAGCCAATTTCTCTGGGAAAGGTCTCATTTCCAAGTTTTATAGAAACCTGATTTGAATTTATAAGACCACGAGTCACTCTGCAATTGATAAATGGTTAAAAGATATGAAAAGATAGTTAAAAAAAAAATCCAAGCTGTCAACAATCATATGAAAAGTGCTCCAAATCACTAACAAAGGAATGTGAATTAAAATACTTCTCAGATTCCACCTCATAGCTATCAGATCAGCAAAGTTGACCCAAACAACAACAAAAAGCAAATGACACATGGTTAAAGTACTGCAGGAAACACAGATGTTAATGTACTTTTATGGAAATGTGAATTAATCAAGTCTTTCTGTAAAGTAATGGGAACTATGCCAAAAAATTGCTAAATTGTGCATACCTTTTGACCTAGCAATACCCCATATTGGTCAAAGAAAGAGAGAAAAAAACCATTTGTACAAAAATATTTATAACAACTCTTTTTTTTTTGTAGTGGCAGAACACTGGAAAGTAATGTAGTACCCATCAATTGGGGAATAGATGAACAAATTAGGGCATATTAATATAATGGAATACTATTATGCTATAAGAAAAAATGAAAGGGAGAGTTTTAGAGAAAATAAAATGAGCAGAAAGAACCAGGAGAAGAATCCTATGATCTATTGTAATAATAATGTGATTTTTATTTTTAATATGGCCTATTATATTTGTTTTAAAAATATTGATGCAAACCTATATTCCTAGTATTATTCCAAACTGGTCCTGATGTTTAATATTTTTAATATGTTTTTGTACCCTATTTGCTAATATTTTATTCAATATTTTATATAGCTATTATTTTCCCATAAGAACAGATTTGACTGTATCCTAGAAGTTTAGACATGTTTTCTTCTTATTTTTTCTGATATAATTATCTTTTTCCCCCTGTGATTTTTGTTCTTTGATGCACCAATTTTAAGTGTAAATTATTTAATTTTGGATTTGGGCTGGGACATTCTCAGATGTTTTCATTTTGGGGTTCTTTTTGGAGGTGAGTAATGTGTTCTTTGCATCTGTAGTTTTTCCTCTTTTAAAAAAATCAATAAGCAAGCATTTATTAAGTGCTTATTATATACCAGGAACTGTGCTAGTAACTGAGAATACAAAGAAAGGTCAAAATACAAAAACATTCCCAGCTCTCAAGGAGCTTATATACTAAGGGAGAAGAAATCATTAAATAAATAGGTATTTCACAGCAGTTTTCTTTTATGATCTCTTTCATGGGTGAGGAACCTATGGCCTGGAGGCGACATGTGTCCTTCTAGGTCCTCAAGTGCAGCCCTTCGACTGACTCCAAACTTCACAGAACGAATCCCCTTAATAAAAGGATTTGTTCTGTAAATCAGTCAAAAGGCCCCACCCAAGGGCCTAGAAGGCCACATGTGGCCTCAAGGCCTCAGGTTCCCCACCCTTGTCTTAGAATATGGCATCCAATTTCCTTTGTTTATTTGGTCATGGTTTTCAGAGGGTCTGATGATCCTCAAGTTCTCTCTCATCAATCTTATTTCCAGTTCAGTCATTTTTGACAATATGTACCTTAAATGCTCTTTTTTCTCAGTGTTTTTACTTTGTTCTGATATTTCCTGATATTTGATTGGAATCATGTTTGAGATTTCATTTAGCTTATTAGAGAAGATTGAGATCTACAGATTTCTTTTTTTTCTTTTTCTTTTCTTTTTTTAACCTTTTGTTGTAGAAATCAACTGATACATCTTGCACTTTTGGTTTTAGGGTAATTTTGTAGCCAAAAGTAATCAGTCAACAATTATGGTTTCTGTCTATTCACTCAGTCATTCAATCACAAACATCCATTGAGCATGATGTACCAGGCATTCCACTAAGGATATAAATACAAAAAGCAGAACAATTCCTGCCCTCAAGGAGCTTACAGTCCTTTGAATGAATACAGCATATATTGTAGAAAATCTAATACAAAACCACTAAAAAGTAATTTCTGGGGGAGAGTGCTAACACCCAAAGGGATCAAGACAGGTTTTCTGTAATAGGTGATAACTGAACTGAGCTGGGAAGAAACCAAGAATCCCATGACAAAAAAAAAGAGAATATATTCCAGTAATAGGGGTTGGTGAGTACCAAGGCACAAAGGGAGATGGAATGTCATGTGTGAGAAAAGGCAGGTAGGCCAATGTGGCTACAGACTGATGGAATTGTTCAAAAAGCCTGAAAGTAGTCTGGGCCCAGATTGTAAAGGGCTTTACAAGCCAAACAGAGGAGTTAGTACAGTTATCCCTTACATATCGTGACTTTCCCTATTGTGGTTTCAATGTGTTGCCATTTGTATAGATATAATATTCCACCCATGGAAATGGATGAGCTCATTGAGAGAGAGCAGAGAGAAAAGAGGGCTTGGGGGTCCTCTTACCTAGGAGGGGGGTTAATAGATGCCATCCAACAAAGGAGACTGAAGCAGCTTACTAGGAAGAGATCCAGGAAAGAATAGGAAGGAGGGTGTGTGTAGGAGCATGGACTTCTCTAGGAGTTTGACTGTGAAAGGGAGAAAAGGTCAAACACAATGACTTCAGGATATGGCAGAGTTAAGTGAAGGTTCTTTTAAGGATGATGGAAATCTGATCATGTTTGTAAGTAGCAGGGAAAGAACCAGTAGATAAGAGGTTGAAGATTAAGGTGAGGAAGGGAATGATCAAAGAGGCAAGCTAATAGAAGACACAGAAGGGGATGGAATGAAGGACTCAAATAGAGGTTACAAGAAGTTGCAAAGGACCATAGCAAAGGTGGTTGCAAGTGGTGGTGGTTAGGGTGGTTGTGGTAGGGTTGTGGGGTGAGGCACTGGGAGAAATGGAAGAGGTGGAAAGACAATTCTGTGGCAAAAATCTCCAATATCACTTTCCATTAGAAATTATACTTTGAACAGGATGATAAACCATAAGTTTGACCAGATAGAGGACTTTCAAAGACTTGCAATAATTGTATGGTCTTCTGTACTTTCTTATAACCTCTAACCTGAGTACATCAGTTCTCTATCTAGATGTGGATAGCATTTTTCATCATAAATCCTTTGGAACTGTGGTGGGTTATTGTGCCAAACAGTGTTTCTAGGTCTTTCATAGTTGCTTATCTTCACAATATTGCTGTTACTGCGTAAATTGTACTCTTGGTTCTGCTCCTTTCACTTTGCATAAATTCATATAAATCTTCTTAGGTTTTTCTGAAACCCTTGTCTTCATAATTACTTATGGCACAATATTATTCCATCACATTCATATATCATACCTTGTTCAAACATTCCCTAGTTGATGGGCATCCCCTCTGTTTCCACTTTTTTGCAACTGCAAAAAAAGCTGCTATAAATATTTTTGTATATACGAATCCTTTCTCTTTTTATTTGATTTCTTTGGATTATAGATGTTATAATGGTATTACTGGGTTAAAGAGTATGCATAGATTAACAACTTTTAAGCATAATTCTGAATTACTTTCCAGAGTGTTTGGACTAGTTCACAGTACCACCAACAGTACATTAGTGCACCAATTTTCTTACATCTCTCCAGCATTTGTCATTTCACTTTTATGTCATCATAGCCAATCTGATAGCGTAAACAGAGTTGTTTTAATTTGCATTTCTCTAATTATTAGTGATTTCGAACATTTTTTCCCCACACAACTAGAGATAACTTTGATTTCTTTTTCTGAAATGGTTGTTTTTAAACAATAACAATCAGTGGGTTCCAAAGGTCACAATGGGAGAGTAGAGAAGCGTAAAATGGACCATTAAGCCTTTTCAACTTGTGGATATTTTGCTAATGTTTCTTCCGTAAATTGATGTATGTCAACTATCTGAAACCTGAACATTTGTTTTTTTTGTTTTTTGTTTTTGTTTTTTTGTTTTTGTTTTTGCATTAAAAGCCAAGATCTTTATCATCCAGGGGTCTAATAACCAGAGAGTATTTGGAAGTGGAAATTTTTGTTCCATTTCCTCTCTTTCTCTCACATTTCAGTCAATAGCTTTTCTGGATATATTCTAATGTTGCCCATTTTCTTTGTTGAATAGCTGACTGTTATTATAAGAAGCCTTTGGTCTTGGAATTTGTGGCCTACATAGAGTGTTAGAACTGTTTGTGTCTGTTTAGTCAGACACCAAAAGTGAAAAGACTATGAATAGGCTGTATTTATAAACAGTACAGTAATGCCCCCTGCCTGAGGAGCAGTGAGCTATGCAGAGAAAGCTCACAGTCTCTGTCCTTCTTCCTTGTAGAACAGGGACAACACACCATACATAGCAGCAGAGGAAGCTACATTTAAAGAATTCCTCTTCAAAAGTGCCTAAGTGAAAATAAGAGCATTTACTCTCAATTTGATTCGCAATATTATGAATTTATAAATATCAGTGTCATTATTCTGTTGCCATGGTATATAAAGCAATCACCTAATTTGAGGAAGAGCTATTACCCAAGATGATAATAATGGATAATAGCTGAACAGAAGCTATTAACCCGTTGCTGGTTGGAAGCTTAAACTTGCTTTGCTGGTGAGTAATCCACTACTTAACATTTCTTAGTGATCTGAGTACTTCTAAACAGTTAATCTACTACTAAGCCAGCTATTTCTATGTATTTTGCTTCTGCCAAAGTCACTTTTAAGAGATCAGGTTTACGTTATTGTGAGGTGACAAAACTAAATTGACAATTCAGGTCTATAATTCAGTTGACAATAAAATTGAATTTTCATAAGTAGCTTCTTCCCAGAGCTCTAGTACCCTATTTCTAATTTCCTTGTAAATGTCTGCTGGTATGGCCTATTGGTACATCCATATTCAAATGAGATACTTGTTATTTTTAAGAAGTGCTTAGTGTGCACATTGCCTAGCCTATAATAGGTGTTAATATAAATGCTTATTTCCTTACCTTTCTCTTGTATCAACCTGACACCTCTAGCCACACATTCCCTAATCTTAACCTCTCTACTTCTACTGATGATACCATCATTTCTCCCTGTCAGACTAGTAACCTTTGAGCCACCTTTGTTTCTTCCCTAGTCCTTAGCTGTCCATCCAGTTGCCAGGTCCTATTTTTCCTTCTTATGCAATGTTTCATATCTAACTCCTCCTTTCTATACCCACTCTACAACCCTATTTCAACCACTTTTTTTTTTACATCTAAATTATTGCAGTTGCCTATTTTCTGTCTCTCCCCACTCCAATCCATTTATCATAATACTGCTGCCAATTGATCTTTTCAATGTGCCCCTATTGTCATGTAACTTCTATACTGAAACCCTCAGAGACTCCTCATTGACTACCAAATAAAATATAAACTCTTATTTCCAACATTCAGGGTCATCAATTAGATTCTAAACTACACATTTAGTCATATGCCAACTCCTTTAATGAACTCTGTTCTACAGACAAATTTAACTTCTTTTCATCTCTATTTCTCACTCTACTCTCCTGTTTCTGTGCCTTTATTCAGGACAGTTTTCTTATCTCAAATAGATTTTCCTTCTTAGTACCCTTATGCCACTTCTGTTTATTTAAATTCCCCCATTCAAGGCTCTATTCAAATGTTCTTTTCTCTATGAAAACATTCCTGACCTCCATACCCTTGGATGAAGGGGTTTTTCTTTCATATTTCTCTCAGAACTTTGCTTTTGAGCATACTATTCTCCTTTTCTCATTATTATTTATCTACTTCTTCATCAGGTTTAGATTGTAAGCTTGTGGCCTTTACAGGGCTTGGCACTATAAAAAAAGACAAATAATAAAGACAAAAGACAAAAAACAAAAAAGACATAATAAAGACCTATTGATATTGAATTGTCGAGGGATTCTTGCCTCTTCCAGTCTCTGTGTCTGATATACAAAACTAACCTGTTATCACAATTTAATCCATTTGTGGGTTACATAAATCTTAGGAAGTAAAAAAATGTCCAAAAACAAAATCCAAAACAAAACTAACTTTTCCCACTGAAGTTATTTTCATGTAAAGGCTATATCTATTAAAGACAAGAGCCATTAACAATGCCCATTTGTATTTTAAGCATATCATTGCATAGTGATTTAATTAGTTTTTTTTAACCTTCCTTTGCATTCTATCTACATGTAGGCCTGTTCTGTAAGTCTGACTCTCACCACTGTTGCAACCTTAAAGATATAAACCTAGAGGTAATGGACATTAAAGGGAAATTTTAACTTGTTTATAGCTATATTTTCTTTATGCTCAGCCAATAAGAAGCTATTCTTAACATGTTGCTTAATAAGAAAGCCTACCCAAAATATAATTTTTATCTAATATAATTAAATTTAATATAATCATATTAAAAATGAAAACATCCAAAACCACATGACTATCTCAATAGATTCAGAAAAAGCCTTTGACAAAGTACAATGCTTTTTATGCTAAAAACCCTACAAAGCATAGGCATAGAAGGACCATTGTTTAATATAATAAGAAACTATTTAAAACCGAAGCAAGTATCATATGCAATGGCAATATACTAGAATTATTTCTAATAAAAATAGGATTGAAGTAATGATGCTCATTCTCCCCACTATTATTTGGTATAGTCCTCTTAGAAATGCTAGCAATAGAATAAGACAAGAGAAAGGAATTAGAGGAATAAAGATAGGTAAGGAAGAGATAAAACTATCCCTGTTTGTTGATGACATGTTGGTTTACTTTGGAAAACCCTCAGGGAATCAACAAAGATACTAACTGAAACAACAGCTTCAGTAAAAGTTATAGGCTACAAAAGAAATCCTCAAAAATCAATAATATTTCTATATATAATAACAAAATTCAAGAAGCAACAATAGAAAGGGAAATTCCATTCTGAATAACTACAAAATGTATAAAATATCTAAAGATCATCCTTTTCAAGAACACAAAAGACCTGTATGGATTCAATTAGAAAGTTCATCTTAAAAAACTAAAGAATAACCTAAATAAGTGCTCATGGCTGTGCTTTGCCAACATAATAAAAATGACAATACTAATTTATTACTATTATTAATGACAAAACTGATTTATGCTTTCAATGCTATACTAGCCAAATTACCAAGAGGATACCTTACAGAGCTTGATAAAATAACAAAATTAATTTGGAAAAATAAAAAATCTAGAATATCAAGGGAAATGGTGAAAAGAAGTAAGGCTAAAAAGAGAATAGCATTTCCAAACCTCAAACTATATTATAAAGCAGCAGTCATCAAAACTATCTGATAATGGTCAAAGAACAGAGATTGATCGATGGAACAGGTAAGAAAAGGGAGATTCAGAAAAATAGAACTCAATGATTCATTGTTTGATGAAGTAGAAAACATAAGTTACCTAGGGCAAAATTCCCTATTTGATAAAAACTGCTAGAAAAACTGGAAAGCAGTCTGACAGAAATTAGACTTGGACTAACACCCCATACTATACTCCACGGTATGTCCTAATGGATATGGAACCTTAATATAAAAGATCATACTATAAAAAAAAGAGAAACAGATCACATACCTCTCACAGCTATGAGTAAGAGATATATTCTTAAACAAGAGATAGAAGCAACTGCAAAAGATAAAATAGATAACTTTAATTACTTCAAACTGAAAAACTTCTACCCAGACAACATTAATACATCTAAGGTAAGTAGGAAAGTGGTTGAACGGGAAAAAAAAAAATCTTTGTATCAAATTTCTCTGATAAGAATTTGGTATCTAAAATAAACAATTAATAAAGACATATGACTAAAAGCCATTCCTCAATAGATAAATGGTCAAAGGATATGAGCAAATAGTTCTCAGAAGAACTGCAAAGTTCCACTACCACTACCTTTGAACCAGAGACTCCAACAATGGAGCTTAGACCCCTAGTGAAGCCATCAGTAAGAAAAAAAGTCCCCATATATTCCAAAATATTTATAGTAGCACTTTTTATGATAGCCAAGATTTGGAAACAGAGTAGATACCCATCATTTGGGGAATGGCTAAACAAATTGTGGTACATGAATGGAATGGAATGATACTATGCATTCCAGAAATGATGTTTGTTGAAATGATGGATCAACATAATAAATAAGCAAATACATCTTCTGTAGACTGAAAAAAATTTCCCTTTAAAACATTCCTGACTAGTGATCATCCAGCCTTTTTTGGTGACCTCTAGGGAGGCGAACCCATTATTTTCTAAGGCAACCCATTCTGCTTTTGAAGAGGTCTAAATTATTAAGTTTTTCTCATTGACAAGTCTGGGAGACAGTGTGGTATAATGAGTAGAATGTTGTATGTACAGTCAGGAGGACCTGGGTTTAAATCCTAACTCAAATTTTTATTCAGCTTCATCCCAGATAATGTAGCTTATGGGAAGGAGTGAAGCATGGTGAAAAAAAACCCTGGATATGTCTATAGTCAGAGGACCTCAGTGCAAATCTGGCTTTACCACTTACTACTTGTGGGACAAGCAAATTACTTTATTTTTCTGAGCCTCAGTTGGTTCATCTGTAAAAGAAAGGGATTGGGTTAGATCAGTTGTTGTTGTGATTGTGGCAATAAATTATGTCCAACTCTTTGTGACCCCATTCAGATTTTCTTGGCAGAGATACTGGAGTGGTTTACCATTTCCTTCTCTAGCTCATTTTACAGATGAGGAAACTGAAGCAAAATGATTTGTCCAGGGTCACACAGCTAATAAGTGTCTGAAGTCAGATTTGAACTCAAATCCTCCTGACTCTTGGGCCAATGCTCTATCTACTGCACCACCAAGCTACTCTAGATCAATGGTGTCAAACGGAAATTGAAAAGGATTCTTGGGTGGGGGTGCATATTGACTTAGAAAATCACAAGTTAACATCATCTATGTTGTATTCTATTTTTTATTTATTTTGCTAAATACTTCCCAATTATACTCTATTCTAGTTTGTTCTGTGCTTAAACTTTTGTTGATAATGAGGTTGATAATTCTGGGCTAGATGAATGCTACAGCCACCTCCAGATCAAAATCTATGGTCTTATTATAGGAGGGATGAAAAGGCCAGGAATGATGTCTATTTTCATCGTGTGAGCATTGAATATAAGCCACCCATGTGATGCTGCTGCTAAGAAGGCTAACAATATCTTGAGTGTATCATCATTATTATTAATAATCATCAGAGAAGGAATATTATGTCTGAATTGAGGGTGAACATAGCTCTGTATTCTGTTTTGGTCAGCTGATATTCAATATATCGTGCCCAATATTGGGACCAGAACACTGAAGGACACTGATTAACTATATAGTCGTCCAGAAGATATATGGTTTTGATGGGTCTTAAAACCATGTGTAAGAGGAATAATCAAATGAATGGGAATGTTAAGCCTAGAGAAGAAAAGACTTAGTGGGGCCATTGCAGCTGTTTTTTGGTAAGTGAAGGGATGTTATTTTGTCGGTTCAGTTTGGTTCATCGGGATTTTTTAAAAGAAAGTAAGGTCATAGCTGTCAAAACTGGAAGGGGCCTCTGCAGTTGGCTCTGTCCAGACTTGAGCAGAGTCTTTTTTATGACACCTCAAGGAAGCGGGCACCTAGTCTCTACCTGAAGACCTCCAGAGATGGGAACTCAAATTCGCATCCATACAGACTGTTAAGACACAGAACAGGATGAGTAACACCAATTTTTCAATTCAGATGAGGTCATCAGTTCATATCAATCAATCAGTAAGCATTTACTAAGCATTCATTATGTACTAGGCACTGTGCCAAATAAAAACACAAAAAGAAACAATTCCTGCCCTTAATTAATAAGTTCACATCCTAATAGACGGAAATAATATGTATTTGGGAGTGGTGACCAGGGAGGGTTCTTTAGTCTGGGCAATCACAGGAATGGTGAGTCAGTCTATAGGACAGTTGACACATCCTTTCCAGAAGAAGCAACTGAACTGTTGCTTTGATCGCTGTTCCCAGAGAAATGAAGGGGTAAGGGACACCTGTATACAAGTGATTGGCAGATGATAAGATGTCTAGATCTGAAGGTGAAGCAAAGTCTGAGGTCTGAGGCTCACATTTAGTGGCATAAATGGACTAGTCTGCACCCACTAAGTGACCAATCAAGACAGCTGGGCCTTAGGGTAGGACTTCCAAGATGAGTGACTTAACTTTCCCAGGGACTGAGAATATGGATTCTGGAGGTCTAGGTGGTGGAGGGCTCTGGGCCAGGTCCAGCATACATCTAGTAATATCTTTCTAGAGCACTGACTCTATTCATTAACCACACTGACACCTCCCTAAAAAAGAGTCTTAGGGAAGCCATGAAGTCCACCTGTGAAATTAGAAATCTGATTCCACTGAAAGTCTCAAACATTCCTATTGTATATCAGATGTAAATTCTAATGGATGTGGAGAAAGAGAAGAAGATAGCAGGGAATACCAACAATGAGATGCCTGTGGTGGGCCTAAAGGAGGGATACAGTTGAACATAACTGAAGATGACTGAATAACAAGTAGTGAAGTCTTGACTTTCCAAGTGAATGCCATTAGCATTCCTAATTTCCAAACTGGTCTCTTAGAGTATTAGCTCCCAGCTGGGGCTCTAAAAAGGAGAGCACAGTGTCACTTTTGTGATCCCATTTAAGATTTTTTTGGCAAAGATACTAGAGTGTTTTTCTCTCTTCTTCTCCAGCTCATTTTATGGATGAGGAAACTGAGGCAAACAGGGTTAAGTGACTTGCCCAGGGTCACACAACTAGATTTGATGAGTCTTCCTTGACTTTAGGTCCAGCACCCTATTCAACATGCCACCTAGTGCAGCTAGGAAGTCGGGAAGACTCATCTTCCTGAGTTGAAATCTGACCTCAGCCAATTACTAGCTCTGTGAACTTGGGTAAGTCACTTAACCCTGTTTGCCTCAGTTTCCTCATCTGCAAAATGAGGTGGAGAAGGAAATGGCAAACCACTTCAGTATCTTCGAATGAATGAACAAGTGTCATTTTTCTTGGTACTAGGTGAGAACTCCTAAACATCTTGGAAGTGGAGATGCAGATATCACAGCAGGGTACCCTCAAATACATATTTCGTGATGAGCTAGATATTCTAGTACAATAGGGGACAGGCCAACAGGGCCCTGTCCTTTGAGCATGCACAATCTGTTCTTCCTGCTGACAACTCACATGGATGCTTGAGAGCCTGCTTCCAGAAATAAGTAATACTGCGTAATAGTGGAGCCTTATAATATTCTGCATCAGATGAAGAGCCTTCAGTTGTCTGCTGAGCCAGAACTGAAGCTGCAGACCAAAGACTCAAGTGGAAGAACTCAATCTCTCCCCCTTTCTCTCTCTCTCTCTTTCTTTCTTTTTCTCTCTCTCTTCCTTTCCTTCTCTCTCTCTCCCCCTTTCCATCTCTCTCCCCCTTTCCCTCTCCCTCCCTCCCTCTCCCTCTCTGTTCCTCTCCCTCTCTAATCTTTCAAGTGAAGAGAAAGGAATTCTGCATAGTTACAGGTGTGGAAAGTTCTCCCTGACCTGCTTGCCATGTGGCCTCAAACACATGGCACTTATGTTTATTCTGTCACTTCTGTGTTTTTTCTTCCCTGATCCTAGGTGAATGAGTGTCAGACACAGAATGACCTTGTGAGCTTTGAAAGGTTGGAAGAGGCACCAGTGGTCCAGTGATAGGAATCCATAGCTGAGTTGGTAGTAGCCAAAGCAATAGAGAGCTTGGTTAGCCAGCACAGTCCTGACCAGCCCAGTAGTAGATCCATCTGGCAGTTGAGACATTGGGTCCTACAAGCAAGGGAGTGACTCGTCCCTCAGCTCTGCTATACCTAGAAGTGAACTTGGTGGAAGGAATGTTTTGTGGCTACCACTTTAAGTTTGTCAGGAATTAAGGTGTAGAGGAGAGAGTGTTCTCTGGTTTGTTATTGTTTTTTTTTCTTTTTTGGTGGGGATGTTGTTCATTTATTTCCTTTAGATCTTACTATATCATCTCAGTAAATATACCTTTGTGAAATGTAACTGATGTTAATTGGTAATCAAACTGACACTGAGATGATGATAATTGGGTGAATAATATGGGCAAATGCAATAGATGGTGGATACTCTAATCCCTTCAAGATATCTCTTAGACTGTCAAAGTAGATATAGTCAAGATCTGGGAACCTAGAACATTAATGTGAGTGAGGGTTTGGAGAGTGCGATCAGAGCTCACATGCGATAAAGTAAGACCTTCTATGATCCTGTTTTTGTAACTTTGCTCTCAAAACTACCTCTCTTCCTCATGCCAATAATATTTGATATATTCTTTCCAAGACTCTAACAGTTATTTAAAGTTTGTGGGTGTCACACATTGAACCTAACTTCCACCCCGTGCCCATTTTTAGGAGATAATGTGTTCTCTGAATTTCTTTTAAAAAAAAGATTTTCATAACTCAGCCCCTTCATACTCTTTTTCTATTTAGGAACAGTCCATTAGGTATTTCATTGTACATAAGCAGAATATAAACACCGTAGCTACCATTCAATATTTGTAAAGGGATCTGATGGATGGTATACCTTAGTGCCAAGGTTCACTGCTGACTCCATTCCTTGAGAGCAAGGCAGCTGAAAAACATCCTTATGGGGTGTTGCTATTTATCATCAGAGCCAGCTAAATTGTGAAGTATCGTCCACTGAAAATGTTATTCAATGGCACCTTACCAGTAAACATCCTTTTATAATGAACAGCTTGGGGGGTAAAGTGATGGAGGGGATGAGAGGTTGGGAGGGATGAAGAAAATAATACTATTTGTCATAACTTAATGTTGCATCAGTTTTTGCTTCAACAAAAGCCACATTTTTCAGGCAGAACAGAGTATGAGGGGAAATGTTTGCTGTTGGCCCGAACCAAATTGTGGAGCTTTCTTTCCGCTGCAGAAAATGTGAACACTATAGGGTAGAGCATGGGCTGTAGCTCTGGTAGAAGTGTCATCTATAAACTCGTAGAACTTTAAAGATCATAGGGTCAGACCTCTCTTTTTACAGATGAGAAAACTGAGAGCCAAGGAGATGACACAGTATGCCCAAAGTCCCATGGGTCATCTATAGTAGCAGCATTATTTGAATTCAGGCTTCTCTGACTCCAAAGTGAGCCCTCTTTTAATTACCCCACATGATTTCTCCACATGGCATAGCTTACTTTGGAGTTGAAGTTTCTTGGCCTGTCTATATCAATGGATAAATCAACCAATACTTGTTAATACTTTCTGATTTGTTTTTACAAAATCTCCCCAAAAAAGTAATGCCCAATAAATGCATACTAATAACCTTTTTACTATCTCATTTCATGAGGCAAAAAAAATCTTTAAATATGCAAAACAAAACTTCACTAAGACTTTAGGGTTACTCCGTACTGTCAGACTTGGTTGATTGATGGGCTCTTTAATTTTACTTTAAAATTTTTTTTTTCTGAAGGATAGCTTGATGGAGAAGAGAGAAAGAAATGAATACAGAAATGAAGGTGATATTAATATATCAATACAAATAATTTTTAAAAATAAAGATATTTCTTTAAAAAAAGGACTTTCCTCACAAAATATCACAAGGTTGATATCAATAGTTATACAATGCTGATGAAATTCTCTCAGCAACCCAGTTTTGCCATGATCTTCCACAGGCCATCATGACTGACATATCAAAGGCTTTGGTCAGGTGGTCAAACATCGCATACATACCTCTGTTTTGCTCCTGACATTTCTTCTGGATTTGTTGGGCAGCAAACACCATGTTGATCATGCCCTGGTCTTTTGTAAAGCCATGCTGACTCTGTGGCAGGTGACCGTCTTC
Source organism: Vombatus ursinus (assembly GCF_900497805.2). Classification (NCBI taxonomy): domain Eukaryota; kingdom Metazoa; phylum Chordata; class Mammalia; order Diprotodontia; family Vombatidae; genus Vombatus; species Vombatus ursinus. Next base: position 65,041,237 of record NW_020954590.1, read on the forward strand.
CAGATGATTAACCAACTGATTAAGATGGATTCTGGCAAGGATCTTGCCAGCAATAACAAGCAGAGAGATTCCCACTACGGTTGCATTGTACCGCAGTTTCAGTTATAATAATTAGTATTGATGTTGTTTTTATAGTTTGTAAGACACTCTCCCTTTTGTCGTTGTTATTCACTTGCTTCAGTTGTGTCTTACTCTTCATGATGTCATTGGGGTTTTCTTGGCAAAGATACTAGAGTGGTTTGCCATTTCCTTCTGCAGCTCATTTTACAGATGAGAAACTGAAGCAAACAGGGTTAAGTGACTTGCCCAGGGTCACATAGCTAGGAAGTATCTAAGGCCAGATTTGTTTTTGTTCGTTTGTTTGTTTGTTTTTTTGCTTTTTGGTGAGGCATTCGGGGTTAAGTAACTTGCTCAGGGTCACACAGCTAGTAAGTGCCGTGTGTCTAAGACTGGATTTCAACTCATGTCCTCTTGACTTCACGGCCAGAGCTCTATCCACTGCACCACCTAGCTACTCTGAGGCCAGATTTGCACTCCAAGCACAGTGCTCTATCCATTGCATGACCTAGCTGCCCTACATCATGTCATTTGAACTTTGCACAACCCTATAAGGTAAGTACTACAAGTATTATTTATTATTCCTAATTTACCTATGAAGAAACTGAACTTGGAGACGATGATGGTGACATTCAATGTCAGAAGCAGGATTTGAACCCAAGCCTCTTGTCAAGGCTAGACTCTATTCCTTATGCCACACTTCCCCTTAGCAAAGTATATCAGCCTCATCTGACAGTTGGGAAAAAAGACCAAGGGGCAATTTATCTACAGTCACACAGTGAATAAATGAGGAGCTAGGACTCACACTCCAGGTTTCTGAATCCAAGATCAGCACTCCTTCTATTACACCAGACTGCCTCCCTGGCTAGATTAGTTACTTCTTCATCTGAAACTTTTATATCTAGCTTAATGAGAAGCTGCTGGAACAATGCTTTTGGCGAGCACACAAGGAATGTGGTATATCTTTATTGTTTGGAAAATCTTTGGCCCAAATCTAGTTAATGTGTTGGTTCCTCAAATTGAATATAAATCATTTCCTCCTTGGAATAAAAATTGTGGTGCCATTAAGTGAGAAGAAAAATTGAATAGCCAAAGTCACTATTGTCACATACCCTTGCTGAAGCAAATACCAATTCTGGAGATAAAGGGAGGTTCACATGAGTGATGGAAAAACAACAAATGGTGTTCCATCACAGGCAAGATTTTCTGTTTGTGTGTTTGATTTAGCACTTCATGCCTCTGTGGGGAACATGGTGTGTACAGCTTATATGAAAATCCCTGGAAAGAAAACATAATGCTAATGATAACGCAAGGTAGCTATGTATCTACATATATATACATATATATGTGTGTATATATATATATATATATACACACACACATATATTATATCTATATCTTTTGTTCATAGATCAAGAAAGAGGTTTGGGCAATTTTGGGTGGAGGGAAGAGGGGTATTCCCTCAGTTTGCCCTGAATTTTATTGAATATCTCCATGACCTTAGCACAAGCAGAGTAGCGGTGATTACAGCATCTTTTCTTAATTTTGTGTCTCTATTTAGAATATTGGTTCTGAGTAGACTAGATTACAATCAGGGATATGCTGGTAAATGTTTAACAACCAGTTTGGGGGGAGGGGTATGTACTCATGGCATACTTTTAAGTTTAATTTTGTTATCAACATCTTCTTTATCACTTTCTTAAATCTAGACAATTAAAAAAAAACAACAAATTGAGCCTGATTTGCAGCATTTTTTTATTTCTGAGGTGTAAATGCTCACATTGTAAATTTAATAATTGGCTTGGTTCAAACAGGATCCAGCATACCCTTGGTCACTCTTGACTTTGTATGACCCCTTTCACTTTACTCATCATCATCATCATCATGGAATTTAAAGTTAGAAGGGACCTTGGAAGCCATCCAATCCAGCATCCTCATTTGAAAGATGAGAAAACTGAGGCACAGAAAGACGCTAAGGAATTGACCAGAGTCATGCAATTGCCAGGGTCTGAGGCAGGCTTTGAACTTAAGTTTTTCTGATTCCAAGTCCAAGGCCCTATTGACTATGCCAGGCTTCCTCTTGCTTCATCCATGAAGACTTATCTGATCTCCCACAGCTAGAAGAGCTCATTCCTGCCACATTTTCTTATAGTGCTTTTATCTGACCTCTGTCATGTGCTTATCACACTCTCACATATAACAGCACTTTAGCCACTGCTCTGATATACATCTATGCTGGCCTTAAAGGAGCCTGAGAAAGAATCAGAGCCAGGGGTCATATGTGTAACCCACTCTAGGCAGTAATAAGTCTAGTCTAGGCACAGAAGAGATTTTATGAACAAAGGTGTAGGTATTGTTCTTACCCTAGAGGGGATCCAGAGAACACGCCAAAGAACTGGAAAGGGAATTTTAAATGAATGTCCCTACTGTCAGTCAGTCATTGGGTTAGTCAGCAAGCATTTTCAAGTGGTTACTATGAGTTAAGGCAATGTGGTAAGCTCTGGGGATACAAAAAGAACAAAAACATTTTCTCTGTCTTCACAAGGACCTCACACTGTAATGGAGGAGACAACATGGAGATAATCCAGCATATGTATGTACATATGTATATATGTGTATGTAGGTATATACGTGTGTATGTATATGTATGTATATGTATATAGGCATGCGTATGTACACATACACACATGCCGATATACATACACATACACACATATATTCATACACACACACACACACACACACACATATGGAAAGTAATTTCAGAGGGGAGTATATGGGGAGTGGCAGGGAGGAGAACAATTGGAAAAGACTTCCTCCAGAGCTGAATCTTAAAGGAAGCCAGGGCAGCTAAAAGATCAAGGCAAGGGGTAAAGCATTTCAGTGAAAAGGCATGGAATCTGGAGATGGGATGTTATGTCAAAGGAATGGCAAATATGCCAGTGTAGATGGCTCTTAGAGTGTTTGAAGGGGAACAAAATGTAAGAAGACTGGAAGGCTATGAAGGAGCTTGGTTTTAAAGGGCACTGTATACTGTATATAATGTAGAGGTTGTAGAGGACATTACATTGGATCCCTATCACCTCTAGGAGAGAGATTATGACTCGATCTCTCTCTCTGTCTCTGTTTCTGTCTGTCTCTCTGTCTCTCTCTTTCCAGTAATAATACGTATATATGTGTATGCATATATACGTATGTATATGTATGTATGTATATATAGAATCAAAGGTACATGTAGACCTTGACAAGGAGACAGGCCATCACCTCTTTGTCAGGAATGAAAAAGGAGATAATGAATGATGTGGCATGAGGAAGATGGGAGGGAGAATCAACTCTTCATGGATGCCCTCTTTTTCTTTTTGGCAAAGTATGAGGTGAGGCTCTTGGTAGAGAGGGTGGGAGTATAAGGAGGCTTGATGAGTGTGGAATAAATAAATTAGAATATCCACTATGGTGAATGGGAGAGCAGGTCACTTGAGGGGGGCATAGAAGGATTGCCTTGTTATTGTGAGAGCCCTAGCGAGATTTTATAACATACATTTGTAATGGGTCCTATTAGTATGGTTTCATGACTTTCTTTAGCAGTATATGAATTAGGAGGGAAGGAAGTGGATGGTGGGAGTAATCTAGAGTAGAAGTTACAGGATAAGGCATATTAGGACAAGAGGACAAGGAATTCTAGAGTGGAGGATATTAGTATTGAACTGGTTCACCAAGAGTTTGGTATGGGAAATGGAGGACAGTGTAGCCAATGTACAGCCTGAGAAAGAACTGAGAGGTGAAGGGAGTGGAGGTCTTGGAAAGGATGATGACCAAGGTTAGTGTTCGTAAGGAATGAGGAGCAATGGGATGATAAAATATCCCAGTCACAAAAAGAAATTTTGGAGTTCATGAACATAACAGTGGCATACTTATGGGCGATGGCAAAGGAAGATCAAAGAATGACCCTCTCTGTGTGTAGCATAGATGCAGTGGGTAGATCAATTATGTGGAGGAACTGTGAAGTTAATGGATTTGAGGGAGCACCAATATGTATGAGAGAAAGAACTGGGGTGGAGAAGACAATGATCAAGGCAATGACTCATTGAGAAAAGAAGGGAGAAAGTCCTGAGGAGTTGGTAGATAATAGCAATTACTGTGAGCTTCTGAAGTATTATTGTTTCCAGGTGTTTATAAAATAAAACTAAGGGGAGAATATTAAGAACTAACAGAAGCTAAAACAAAATGAGGTTAAATGACTTTCCAAGGCCATAAAGTTACAGACAGAACTATAGCCCAGGGCCTGTGATTATAACAATATCTAATAATCTCTCCCACTATAAAATGTAAGGATAGGAATTGAAGCTGTTATTTCACTGGTATATGGAACTCCTTGGTTAGGGGACTCCTACCAACTCAGGTCAGCACCTCCTCCACGTTTTATAATCTTAGAGAATTGTCTAGTACAGAGGGGCCAGACATGTAGCCCACAGCATTCCCGAGTGCAGCCAGAATCAGATGAAAATGTAATTGGAAAATATTTAACAAAATAAATACAAATATATTAAAATGTAGATAACGTCATATATTAAAACTAAGTCATATACCATATATAATGGCAAAAGCCATTATATACAGATTAGTGGTCTTCTTTTGTATTTGAGTTTGATGCCATTTGTCTACAACACTGAAAATTTAAGTGACTTACCTGGGGTCACATAGTCAATATGTTTCAGAAGTATGACTTGAACCCATGTCTTCTTGGCTTCAAGTTTTTCTCTCAATCCATTATGCCATATTGTCTCTCCACCATAAAATATACACAATATGATTTGCAGTCGTGCATATTCATTCACAATTTTTAAAATACAGAAAACAGAAATGTTGAAATTGTCAGATTTCTGATTTTAAAATAATGGTAACTAAGAGCCTTGAAAGAAAACACTCCTCTATGTCTACCAATCAAAGCCGAACTGAGTAATATTTAAATTCATATTACATTTATAGAAATAAAATGATATGTCAAGTAGTGACATTTTTTTAAATAGAAAAAAAAGAGCAATTTAAAAATTCAACCAGAAGGGAAAACTGATCTGCAAAGTGTCTTGATTTGGGGGGAGAAGTTTATTTTCTCAGTCATATATGACACTTTCTAATAGCAGAATGAGTTATATGAATTTTACCTCTCAAAAGACATTAAATTGAAAGAAGTGTCACAATGTTGTAAAACAGACGAATCAGCTGGCACAGCCCTTGGTATATTTTTGGCTTGCACTTTCCAAATCGATGCTGCCACCCAGTGGCTGTTCAATTTAAATTTTTTTTGCATGTGTAAAATAACCTTGCTAATGAGCTAATACAGCCGATTTTAAAGACTACACCATAGCCAAGTGCTCTCAGCCTGCTCTATCACAGACTAGGTCATCTGCCAGCTATGAGAATGACCAACTCTCCCAAAACAAAGACCAGAAAGTCTATTTTTGAGATCAGCTTTGAGTGCAGAGAACTACAAATACTAACAACAGCCAATGGGACTTCGGTTACCCTTTTTCTGTAAGTCAGGATTATCCTTAAGATGCTACCCTCCTAAAACTTGGAATGATAACTCAATAAGGATTTATTAAATGCCTGCTTTGTGCTAGGTACTGTGCTAATAAGTGCTGGGGATACAAAGAAAGGCAAAGACAATCCCTGCCCTGGAGGAGCACATAATCCAATGACAAAGGCCTATTATTTGGTTTAAAGGGACTCTGGGAGAGAATATTTGAAACTGGGGCTGAAATCATAGGCCATAAGGTCATCGTTTACAAATAACTGTGAAGAATTACAAAGATCGTGGTATTATGTAGTACAACCCTCTGCCTCAGAGAGGAGCAGGCTTCCCGGGGTCTTCAGAAAAGGCCTGGATTGGTCACTCGTCAGGGATGTTGTAGAGGGGCTTTTTATTCAGGTGTAGGTTGGATTCCACGGCCTCCCAGGCTGCTTTCAGCTCCAGGATTCTGACATGTGCAAAGTCAAGTTTCTACATGATCGTGATTTCCAGAAAAGTCTGCCAGCTGAATTGGATTCACAGAGCAATTACAGATGAAAGGGATCTTAGAGAACATTTAGGGGCAAGGCTTTCATTTTAGGAGTGAGAAAACAGGCCCAGGAAGTTGAGGTGATTTGGCTAGTAAGTATCAGATAGGATTTTAATCTAAATCTTGACTCCACTATCATTGTTGTCTTCTGGAATGCTCCCAACTCAGATTATAGTTAATAAAGAGAAGGGATGTAGATAAGGTAAAAATATGACCTAAAAAATCCCTGTGGTAGCAATGCAATGCTATGTAACTATAGACAGGATAATAATAATGCTTCTAAGTGTTCCCAATGAAAGGATCCAAGCTGCATAGACTCTCTGAAGCACAAACACCAGAGTCAAGAGAAGTATAAAAAGAAAAACACGAGCAAACAGCCATAAGGGGCTGAACATGAATAAATATTATACCCTAATGTGGGGAGATGATACGAGGGTCCCCTCAGAACCCTATGGTCATCAGGGGTCAGAGAGGCATTCTGATAAGACAGAAGGTCTGGATGTGATTCTGTAATATTGTGATTATACATTGGGAGCTGGAGGTGCAGGGAGGGAAAGATGGGGAAAATTGTTTTCTATAATCAGGATAGTAGAAGTCAGTACAAGGAAGGAGGAGGTGGTTGTAGAGAGCAGATGACCCTTGAACTTCATTCACATCTTAGCTGCTCAAAGGAGGGAAGAATACACACACACACACACACACACACACACACACACACACACAGAGTTGGGCACAGAAATGCACTTCACTAGATATTGAGGTCCCTGAGAACTGAATGTCTTCACCATGCTGCCTACACTTTCTTTACCCTATCTCCCACCTATGGCGACCTGGTGCCCATTTCCTGGCACATAGTAAACCCTGAATAAATTCACTCTCTCTGTCTCCCCTCAGGTTACTGGCACATAATACACATTTATTTAACAAATATTTATTGGATTACAGCAATAATGGCACATTAAAATGTTGTTTTTCTGTTAAAAGGAACTTCAAAGGTCATCTACTCCAGCCATTAGGTGAAGAAGCGTTATCTAGACTTTAGTTAAAGATCTTGCGTGGGAGGTAACTCATTACTGTCTAAGGTAGTTGATCTGACTTTTGCATACCTCTTAGTGTATGTATGTATGTATGTATGTATGTATGTGTGTATGTGTGTATATGCATATGTGTGTATATATATAAAATATATAAAAATATATATAATATATTTCATATCATTATATATTTATATATTAATTATTATTAATTATATATTATATAATAATATATTATTATATCAATTTATTATATTTATTATATAATAAATTTTAATTTATTATATAAGAAATAATCTATAATATATAATTCTATATTAATTATTTATATATTAACATAATATTATATATAATAATATATATAATATATAAAATTTTCTTCTTAAATCAAATCAAAATTTGCTTCTCTATGATTTCCATTACTTTTCATACTGCCCTGTACAGCCAAATAGAAAAAAAAAATCAAATCATTTTTCATATACTATCCATTTAAATTCTTGAAAGCAACTATCAAGGAGAGATATTATGTAGTAGGTGGAATGCTAGACCTAAAGTCAAATATTGGGGTTTAAATATTGTCTCCATTGCTTGTTAACTGTGTATCCATTGACAAGTAAAAACTTCTCAAGAGTTCAGTTTCCTCATCTGTAATATGGGGATAATAATACCTCTAATACTTCCCACACAAGGTCAGGAGGCTCAAAAGAAATAATCTATGTAAAGTGTTCCAGGAACCTTAAAGAGCTATGTAAAGGCCAACTAGTATTAATGTCATGGCCCCTAATTCTTCTCTTCTTCAAACTAAACATTCTCTTTTCCTTCAAAAGACTCTCTTGCGATATGACCTTAATTTTTGTGCCTGATTTTTGTTTCTGAGTTTGTTTTTCAGACAAGAAGAATGATCTTTGAGCCAGAAAGGAAAGGCTCACAGGGAGGTGAAACCCAATGAAAGGTAGACATAAGAGAATGCCTAGCTGGTTCTAATGAGTCCAAGTCACTGGGTCAAAAAAAAAATACTCCTTGAATAACGTGATCTTGTGTAACATAAGGAGATCTATGGTGTTCAGAGTATGACGGGTGAGAGTTCTCCACCCTTGTTAGAACATAAATTGAGTATTGTGTCCATTTCTGGGTGCCATATTTTCAGGAAGGTCATTGATAAGATGAAATGCATCTAGTTGAAAGTGGTCTAGACTCTTGAATGTTTCCAGTACACAAGAAACCATATCATATGAGTGATAGAGCTCTCAATTTTTAGCATAGAGAAGAGAAAATATGAGGGAATATGACTGCTTTCTTTGGTTGCTTGAAGGGCTGTCACATTGAAGAACAATTTGACTTGTTCAGCTTGGTTCCAGAGGAAAGATGTCAGAAAGTGCAGAGAAGAATATTTGGCCTTCTTGTAAGGAAAATATTCCTAACAATTAGAAATATCACAAAATATAATGGGATTAACCAAGAGGGAAGTATGTTCTGCTTTACTAGGGGTCTCTAAGCAAAGGTAAGATGATACTTTTCAGGAATATAGTAGGGGAGGGTCCTTGTTTAGGGAAGATCAGACTAGTTAGCTACTGAGTTTCCTTTTTTGGAAACATATCATTGATTTGGTGTATGAATCATTTGGTATTGTGCAAATAACTTGTAGATCTGTGCAAATAGCTTGAAAGATGCAAGATATCCTAAGTTCAAGTATCATATTAACTATTACAATAAGAATGTCAAGCATCAGTACAGTGCTTTGTACTTTTACATACGTTATCATCCAATGATGATAATCTTATCTGTCACAACAACATTGGTAAGAAGACAGCGTGAAGATACCTATTTTTTTTTCCAAATGAGGAGAATAAGACACAGAAATCTTAAGTGACTCACTCTATTTTACAGAACTATTTCTTGTCAAAGTCTAACTAGAAACAAGTAAAATGTGAAAATTCTTGTCATTCCTCTATTGCCATCTCCTTCCTTCCTTCCTTTCCTTTTCTCTTTCACTCTTTCTTTTTTTCTCTCTTTTTTCCCCCTCTCCTTCCTGTTTCCAAAACTGCAAGTCCTACTCCCATGCCTCTCCTTAGCATGGATGCCATCTGTGTTGACAAAAGCTATGTCAGTGACACCAGCTCTGCAAACTTCTACCAAGCTGGAAAGATGGAATAAGGGCCCAAGGAAAAGCTTAACTAAATTTGGAGGGGTTGGTCACCAGAAGGCTGATCAGTGGTAATGGATCATTTTGGACATAGCAACCCATGAAACCATCATGAAGAGTTTTTGATTTGCATCATTGTAATCACTGAAATCCCAGATCTTTTTAAGTTTTGAAGTAGTAAGATAAAATAGTAAGAAATCCCTTTGAGTCTTGAGATTTATTGCCACCTTTCGGAGTCTGTTCTATTTTTTTACAGCCACTTATTTCTAAAAAACCCAGTCTCCTATACATCAAGCATTAGCTCATAGAACTTTTGAAACATACTTGTCACTGTTTAAATGTTTTTTTTTTAGTTCCCTTAAAAATAATATTTAAATGTCAGGTTGTACTTGAAGTCAGCCTTATTTGTGATCATTAACGCCATTACCATATTCTGGCTTTAGTGGAGCCTCAGAAACCTTTAGATAACCTGACATCTGTCCAAAGAAGTCAGATGACAGCAGCAGCAAATTACCTGAGCTGGTCCTACAGTTGGGTACTTCAATTTAAGTGTTATCAGTCACTTCATGTTGTAGGGGTGACTCTCTGGGTGGAGTGCAAAAGATCCATGTAGGCAGAGACCTCACAAAGATGGTAGAATGAACACTCATACTTTTGTACCTTGCCAAGGCATCCTTCCTCTCCATCATCCTTTCTGAAACAGTATCTGTTCCAGGGCCTCTTCCCTCTCTCACTTCACTGCTATAATTTACTCCTTCTGCCTTCTACCGGAACTTTTTTAGGTAAAGCACACCTGAACTTTCCAAAAATTAAAATATAACCTATGTATTTTTCATACCTGTTAACAATTCTCTTCTTTTCACCCTTATTATTTTTTTTTTGCATAGAAGTGTTTCACTTGAAAAGTAAATCAATTATATCTGTTAAGACTGGTTTTAATTTTTTTCCCCATCATGTGATCTATCCTTTCGCCGAATCAGACATATGCACTCAGCTATTTCAACAGAGCCATTTTGCATTTCTTGACTGGAATGTCCTATCTCCAGCAAATAGGATTCTCTTTAAGTTCCCAAGAACATTTTTGCATGGATACTCCTTGGGTGGTGATAGAAAGATAGGAATAGGATCAAAAAAACATGTTTGTTTACAAAACATAGAGATGTAAAAAGTGTGCTAAAACTCTGTTACATATAGGGTTAATTTTGTTATATTCCATTCTCAGAATTAATACTTTGGCATTTTTATTACCTTATAACCAACTTCCTATTATTCATGCAAATAGGATTTATACATAATCCCCAAACTTCATTTTAGCTCACAGTGTCTAACTTTCTCCCTTAGTAAGCTGTTTACCAGAACCACAGTATTAAATGGAAGACTTGCTGATTTAAATTTCTCTTTCTTTGCTTTTTCCAGCTCATACCTAGGTAATTAAGTATTGAAATATTTATAGGGTAGAGAGCAGGAAGACAAAAAAAGATATGAATCTGAACCAGATAATTCTTACACTGGATAACTAACCCCTCATACAGTAAAGATTTTCTGTTTTAAGTTTGCTTCTTCTTTCTCTTTTGCCTACTTCAGTTTGTAAGATACAGATGAAGGAAACCACAGGGCATCTCATTTGGCCTCTCTAGGCTATGTTTAACTCATTTACCATGTAGACCTAATCCTAAACATTTAGATAATAATCAAGATATATTTATATTATATCTATCTATCTATTCCTCAGTCTTTTTATTTAATCCCATTTCTGGATCTTTTAACAAATGATGGTAATGAATTTGACCGAGTTTTTCTTTTTTGTTTGTTTTTTAGGCAATTGGTGTTAAGTGACTTGCGCAGGGACACACAGCTAGTAAGTGTATAGTGTTTGGTCTGAGGCGGGATTTGAACTCAGGTCCTCCTGACTTCAGGGCCGGTGCTCAATCCACTGCGCCACCTAGCTGCCCCTGACTCAGTTTTTCCAGATCATGTTTTATACTTTGTCATTCATCTCTTCCCCTTTGTTAGTCCTAATGCCAGTTAATATGCCCTCCTTCTGTATTTTACCTGGTGACAATGGTGACATGGTGATAATCTTATCTATCCTTAACCCACTTCAATTTTTTGCTCCTTTCCCAGATCCACCTTCTAAATTGTCCCATCTGAAACTTCTTTGTCCCTTTTCTGAACTCTGTGCAGGGCACAGCCTGGGTAGTGAGGTGGCGCAATGGATAGAATGCTGGGACTGGAGTCAGGAAGACCTGAGCTCAAATGTGGACTCAGATACTAACTATAGGACCCTGGACAAGTCCCTGTTTGCTTCAGTTTTCTCAATTATAAAACAGAGCTAATAATAGTATCTAACTCACAGAGTTGTGAAGATCAAATAAGATAATCTTCATAAAGTGCTTAGCACAGTACCTGGCTCATAGTAGGTGCTATATAAAGGCTATTATTATTATTGTTACTATTATTGCTATTGTTATTATAATTTCTTTGTTATTTATTATCCTTTACCTCTCCTTCCTTTTGCTAAGGTTTGTCCGTCCTCAGTCATGGTCTAGAATAAATAGATGAAAATCATCATGGTCCTCACTTCATGGAGCCTATAGACCACACTAGAGGTGGGGTGGTAATGAGGCATACAAACATTAGAATAATGCATGGTAGATTGTGATAGTGGAAAAGGAGAGAGCCAGGAAAAGAGTTTTAGAAAAAGGAAAGAGAGCTGTTTTTAGAAAAAGGAAGGAGAGACTTTTTTTTTTTATCTGGGCGTGGGTGGAAGTGTCAGGCTTCATGGGGGTGGTAACATCTGAGCTGAGCCTTGAAAGAAGAAAAGGATTTTATCAGACAGAAATGAGGTGGAAGTGCATTTTAGGCACGAGGAGTCACAGGCACAAATGTGCAGAAGTAATAAATAGTAGGTCGAGATCGGGGAACAAACAATATTAAAGTTTGGCTGGAACATAGTGCTTGAGGTGGGAGAAAACAGGAAATAAGAATGAAAGGAGGTATGAAGGTAGATTGTGGGGGCACCTCTCCAAGCCAGCTTAGATGTTTACATTTTTGGTCCTCAAACTTTATTCACTTATAAATTATTGAGGACCCTAAGAGCTTTTGTTTAAGCAGGTTATATTTATCAATATTTAGTATATTAGAAATTAAACTAATAAATTTTAAAAATATTTATTCACTTGAAATAATAATAAACCCATTACATGTTAACATAAATAGCATTTTATGGAAATAGCTATATTTTCCAAAATGAATCAATTAGTGAGAATGGTATTTTAAAATATATTTTTGCAAATCTCTTTAATTTTTGGCTTAATAGAAGGCACCTGGTTTTTCATATCTGTTTCTTCATACATACCCTTGGAACATGTTGTTTGGGGTGAAGTGTATGAAGAAAATTTGGCCTTACACACAGATATATAGTTGGAAAAGGGAGGAGTATTTTAATAGTTAAATAATATCAGTATTATTATAAAAATAGTTTTGACTTCATGGATCCCCTCAAAGGGTCTTAGGGACTCCTCAGGGTTGAATGATGACACTTTGAGAACCACTGTTATAAACAATAATTAGCAACTGAGGAGTTTTGAGTAGGTGGATGATCTGGTCAGACCCACCCATGTGTTAGGAAAATTATCATGGCATTTTGTGAAGGATGGATAGAAGAGGCCAGAGAGACTGGAGGGAAGAAAACCAATTAGGGGATTATTATTATTATTATTATTGTTTTGCTTTTTGATGAGGCGATTGGGGTTAAGCGACTTGCCCAGGGTAACACAGCTAGTAAGTGTTAAGTGTCTGAGGTCAGATTTGAACTCAGGTCCTCCTGACTCCAAGGCTGGAGCTTTATCCACTGTGCCACCTAGCTGCCCCCCAATTAAGAGATTATTACAATAGTCCAAGAGACAGAGAGAGAGAGATGATGAGGGCCTGAACTATGGGAGAAATTGTGAGAATGAAGGGAAATAAATGAGAGAGATATGGAATTGGAATAGGGAGGATTTAGCACCTGATATGAATAACAAAACTCAGTATTTGAAGGAACTTTAAAGTCAGTCTAGTGTTCAGCATACACCTAGAGCAAGAATTCTTTCTATAACATCCCCAACAAATGTCCACAGAGCTATTGCTTAAAGATTTTCAGTGAGGCGGAAAAACTAATTCCCCAGGCAACTCATTCTACTTTTGTAGAGGTCTAATTGTTATGAAGTCTTCCTTTATACTGACCTAAAATCTGCCTCTGTACAACTGTCCTAACATTTCTTGCAGCTCTGCCCTCTGGGTTTAAGCAGAAAAAGACTGATCTTTCTTCCACACGATAGCCCTTTAAATACTTCCTGTGACTATCATCAACATCACACCGCTAACTATGGATGTCCCCTAAGGCTCTGTCCTGGACCCTCTTCTCTTCTCTTTCTACACTATGTCAATTGTCAATTTCATCAGCTCCCATGGACACGGTCACCATCTCTATTCAAATGATTCTCAGATCTACTTCTTCAACCTTAACCTTTCACTTGACCTCCAGTCTTGCATATCCAGCTGCCTTTTGGACATTTTAAGCTGGATGTCTCGTAGATAGCTTAAACTCAACACATCTAAAATGAAATCCATTATCTTTTCTCACAAACTATTCCCTCTTTCAAAATTCATTATTACTGCCTAGGGTGCCAGACCATCCTCTCAGTCACCCAGGCTCACAACCTAGATGTCACCCTCAACTTCTGTCTCTATGTCTCACCTCTGCCATATCCAATCTAATGCAATCCTGTCAATCCCATCTTCATAATGTCTCTTGCATATACCCCTCTGCTACTCCCACCACCCTGGTTCAGGCTTTTATCAACTCGTGCCAGGCCTATTTCAATAGCTTTCTGCTTAGTTTTCCTGTCTCAAGTCTCTTTCCACTTCAGTGGAACTTTATCTCTCAGAATTTTCATGCATTACATCACCCTGTGCCCTTTCGCTCACTGTCCTCTGAACTTGGAATTCTCTCCTTCTTCATCTCCACTTCCTAGCTTCCCTGGCTTCCTTCATATCTCAGCCAAAATCCTAAATTCCTTTTCTTCAAGAAGCTTTCCTAGTTCTCCCAGCCCCGCCCCCTAATATAACCTCCAATTTATCTTGCATATATCTTTATTTTTAATGTGCTGTTTACATGTTGTCCTCCTACTAATGAGGGGAGAGGAAAGGGAAGAAATGTGAGCTCCTTGGGAGCAGTCAATGTTTTTACCTTTCCTTGTATCCAGAGAGGCTTTATATCCATATCAATAGATCTATATCCATAGGCACATAGTAGGTGCTTAATTAATGGTTGTTGACTTATCTGTATTAGATTTTACCTTATACATTTAGCTCAATATTCTAGCCAATTGAGATCTTTTTTGCATTTGACGCCGTTATCCAATGTGTTAGCTAATTCTCTCATTTTCTTCCATCCAAGTCATTGATGAAAATTGTTAAACATTACAGGGATAAGGAAAAGTTTTCTTGCATACTCCATTAAAGACTTTCTTTCAAAGCAGTGTTGACTCAGTAGTAACTGGTGTTTGGTTCAGTTCATTCAACTAGTTCTGAACCTTTCTGAATATCCTCTCATCTAGCCTATATACCTCCATCTTTTCCATTAAGATAGCATGCAAGGCTTTGTCAAATGCCTTGCTGAAATTGAGGTATACTATGTCAAGGCTTTCCCCTCACCTACTAGTCCAGTAACCTAGTCATAAAAATGAAATTAGTCTGCAAGGGCCTGTTCTTGAGGAAAACATGTTGTCTGTAAGTGATTACTACCATTTCTAGAAGCAATAACTTGCACCTTTAATGTATTTGAGAAATTTGCCAAAAATTCAAATCACATTTACCAGTCCATAATTCATAGACCATACCATCCATCTCTCTATTTTTTAATATGGAGGTGGAGAATAATAGTAAATGTTGGAGGGGTTGTGGACAGACAGGCACCTCAATGCATTGTTGATGTAGCTGTGATTGGTCCAACCATTCTAGAAACCACTTGAATTCATTCCAAGAGGTAACTAAAATACTCTGTTACCCAGATATTTTACTGAATGACAATTCATGACAACTGTGACAATGGCAATGATAATTTAAAAAAAGTCTCCATATGACATTGACATTATATATATGTATATATATATAGATATATAGTAGCACTTCTTGTACTAGCAAATAACTGGAACCAAGGTAAATATCTATTAATTAGGGAATGGCTAAATGAAATGTCGCACGTGAATGTAGTGGAATATTACTGTGTTTTGAGAAGTGATGAATATGGTTAATACAAAGAAGCTTGGGAATTAATGCAAAATAAATCTGGAAAAACCATATATTTGACAATAACAATAACAAAGCAATTGAAACAATGCTGTAAAACTATAATATAAAGCTGAATCCCAAAGAAGACACCTCTCAACCCCTCCCCTCCTCCAATTTCTTTGCAAAGGTAACAGATTACAAGTATTGAACACGACATAAAATGCCAAACTTTTTTGATGCGTTGTTTAATTTTACTGAATTCCTCCCTTGCCCCACCTCCTTTTTATTATTTATTACAAGGGATGACTCTTTGGGAGCGGAAGGGGGATGCATTGGGATAGAAAAGTGATACAAAAACAAAAGATATGTAAAATTCATTAAAAAGATAGAGATAATGTTTGCCCTTCTTCAGGCCTGAATCCTCTATGATTTTTCAGAGCCTGTTGATAGCAGCAGAGCATCCCCATTGGCCAGGCCTTTCAGTACCCAGTAGAATAGAAACTTCTTATGGACAGAGATTGTTTGATTTTTTTAATTTGTATTCCCAGTGTCTTGTTGATGACCTGACCAATAATAGCCATGAATAAATGATTGTTGAGTGTCTGACTGATTACCCTAAAAAGTAGTTTATCTGTGCTTGATAAAAACCAAACCAAACCAAAAAAACCTCATCAAACTCATCATTGCCTCATTTCCTTGTTTATCCTGGGTTTTAACTCCCTGTTAACCATTTTGTTCTGTCCTTCCTAGTCCAAAGTTGGAAGGCAAAAGAAGAGTTGAGTAGTTTTGTCTTCTCACTAATTTGCAGTTATGTTCTTCCCTGAAACTCTAAGCTGTAGTATTTTCCTTCCCCTTCCCCCAACCTCTTTATTAATCTTCTCCTCTCCCTCAATATAGTTTTTAAAAGCCCTTTCTGTTCTTCCTAGCACTTCCTGTTAGCTCTAGTTCATGCTGGGCTTTAGCATTCCTACTACACTTAGATATTAATCCTCTGTTGCCTGTCTTTGCTCCTATCTTCTATACAAAATTGAATTTTCAGTGATTCCCAGTGGTTTTTGTTTTTGTTTCTGATAAAATACAAACTTCTTAGCCTGGTATTTAAAACTCTCCACACTCTGGCTCCCACCTAATATTCTGTACTAATAATCTTTCCTTTCATTCACTCCTTTTTTTCTCCACTTAATGGCATTTAATTTTTTTTCCAATTACATGTAAAGATAGGTTTCAACATTCACTTTTATAAGATTTTGAGTTCCAAGTTTTTTTCTCCCTCCCTCCCTTTCCTCCTCCCTCCCCAAGATGGCATGCAATCTGATATGGGCTATACCTGCACAATCATATTAAACATGTTTCCACATTAGTCATGTTGTGAAAGAAGAGTCAGAACAAAAGGGAAAAACCATGAGAACAAAAAACAACAACAACCACAAAAGAGAAAATTGTATGCTTCAATCTGCATTCAGCCTCCATAGTTCTTTTTCTGGATGTGAATAGCATTTTCCATTGCAAGATTTTTGGAATTGTCTTGGATCATTGCATTGCTGAGAAGAGCCAAGACTATTAAAGTTGGTCATTGCACAATATGGCTGTTACTGTGTACAATGTTCTCCTGGTTCTGCTCACTTCACTCAGCATCAGTTCATGTAATCTTTTCTAGATTTTTCTGAAATCTGTCTGTTCATCATTTCTTATAGCACAATAGTACTCCACTATATTCACATACCACAACTTGTTCATCCTTTCCCTAATTGATGGGCATCCCCTCATTTCCAATTCTTTGCCACCACAAAAAGAGCTGATATAAGTATTTTTGTACATGGGGGTCCTTTCCCCCTTTTTTGATCTCTTTGTGATACAGACCTAGTAGTGATATTGCTGGATCAAAGGGTATGCACAGTTTTATAGCCCTTTGGGCATAGTTCCAAAATTGCTCTCCAGAATAGTTGGATCCAAAGTTCACAACTCCACCAACAATGCATTCCAATTTTCCCACATCTCCTCCAACTTTTATCATTTCCCTTTTTTGTCATGTTAGCCAATCTGATAGATATGAAGTGGTACCTCTGAGTTGTTTTAATTTGCATTTCTCTAATCAACAGTGATTTAGAGCATTTTTACATGACTATAGATAGCTTTAATTTCTTCATCTCAAAACTGCCTATTCACATCTTTTGACCGTTTATCAATTGGGGATCATTCACTCTTTATTCCAATCAATAGCCGTACTAGTAGGTGTTCCCTGAAGACTACATTCAATCTCCATCCCCCTGCCTTTGAAAAAGTTGCTTCCCATACCTGAAATATACTTCCTCCTCATATCTTTTAGAATCCCTAGTTTTTCTCAAGGCTTAACCCAGGTATCACCTCCTACAAGATCCTTTTCCTGATCTCTCCAGTTACTAGCACTTTCTTCCACATCAAATTGTCCTTTATGCTTTTATCTGTGTATGTGCAGAGTGTAAGCTCCTTAAAAGTGGGAGTTGCTTAAAAATTTTTTTTTTTTGTATTTTCATTCTTCACAGTTCTCTCTCCCTATGACCTCTGTAGATCCATATCCTCATTTCTTGGAGTACAAGGAGCTGGTCCCTTCTTGGATGATTTAGCTCCTCTGTCCATTAAAGCAATCTCATGCTAGTACTGTCCCCAGATATTCAGAGGTCCACCTTCTGCATGTTCTCTGTGTCACATTATTCTACCCTCTAACCTCTTGACACTTATTAGAATTTACCTCTGTCTCTTTAGATCCTCTTTTGGCTTTTTTTTTATCCTCTGAAGCCTTTCGTCCATTCTTTCAAGGAGGGTTTTGTTCTTTTTTTTTCTTGTTTTTTGGTGAGGCAATCAGGGTTAAATGAGTTTTCCAGGGTCACATAGCTAGTAAGTGTCAAGTGTCTGAGGCCAGATTTGAATTCAGGTCCTTCTGACTCCAAGGCTGGAGCTCTATCCACTGTACCACCTAGATGCCCTAGGTTTCATTTTCTTGATATCCTAAAGAGTAGAAATGCTACCCTTCCCACCCTTTCACCTTCTCTTGGAAGGAGGCCAACTCCTTCTTGTCTTTTGTCTCTCTGTAACCCCAGAACTTAGTGTAATAACTTAGCATCATGGTAGATGATTAATTGGTTAATTGGTACAGAACTGTCACTCCATACTGGCCAACACTCTAATGTACATTTTCTGTAGGTCCCTGCAAAGATCCTTTTGCACCTTCTGCTTGCTTAAAGGTAGGTCCTAGGTCTTTCGTCATTTTTACCGTTGCATTTGTGGCCAAGGGTCTGGTCCTTGGGGTCAAGGGCCAAGGAGCTCCTGAGACACACTTGTTTTATTTATTGTGAGCTTCCTGCCTATCCCTGAGAAGGCTATCGTGTTCGGGGATGTCCTCTGTGTGAGGTTCTTGAGGAGGAGGAACTTGATTAACAGCAAGTTGCTAACTAAATCTAATTACTCATCTCATTTTTCCTCTTCTGCTCAAGCTCAGAGCTTTTCTCAATCTTTCACTTTCTATTACATGTCTCCTGGTAGGTCCTACCTTTCCTACCCTCTCCCTTCCAAGCCATCTTTTGCAAGATGGCCAGATAGCTTCTTTATGCAGAGAATGAGTCATATCATGATTCTGCTCAAAAGTCTGCTATCATTCCCTATTGCCTAAGTAAAAAACTCCTGTATATAAATGATGTTCAATAATAGCATTTATTAACATAATGCTTTACAATTTGGAAAGCATTTTATATATACAAAGTTTGCAAAGCATTTTACTAATGCAGATTGTCCCAAAAGTCTTGGTGCAGTTTTGGGTTTTAACATCTTACATCTTTGAGCTTTAGTAGCTTAAAATTGCAATAAGACTTTTGGGACATTTTGTATATTGCCTCACAACAAATGTGCTATTTTTATCCCCAGGCGTGTTGATCCTCACAACAAATGTGCTACTGTTACTATGTATATTTTACAAATGAGGAGACTGAGGCTTAGTGACTTGCTCAGGGTCTCACCGCTGATAAGTATATCCCAATTGCAATATCCTCCACAATCCAGTAGCATCCACAAACCTACTTTCCACAATATTCTTTTCTTCATAATCTCACCTATCCTAACATAAAATGCAACTTTATATCTCTATGCTTTTGTTTGTGATAGTCCAGATGTCTGAAATGTCCTACCACCCCACTTTGACATGTTTAATTCTTTTTTGTTATTTGTTTGGTCATTTTTCAGTCACTTCTGACTCTTCATGATCCCGTTTGGGGTTTTCTTGGCAAAGATACTGTAATGGTTTGCCATTTCCTTCTCTAGTTCATTTTATAGATGAGAAAACTGAGGCAAACAGGGTTAAGTGACTTGCCCAGTGCACCACACATTGTGGATATGTCATATCCCCAAATATAATTATTTGTGGATGTGTCATATCATAGCTTCATGATGTCATTTTATTTAAAAATGGCATCTCTCTCAATGCCCACCAAAGTGCTCTAGGTGGTAGAGTGGGATACAGTACTACTCACCTGTAAAGTGAAGATCATAGAGCACTTGCCTCCAAGGTACGTGAGAATCAAATCAGATAATATTTATAAAATGCTTAGCACAGTGCCTGGCACATAGAAAGTGCTATATAAATGCTAGCTATGGCTAGAAATATTTGTTGAATGGAGTGTTGAGTCACTATTAATCAAGAGTTAATTGTGCATATGCCTTCTTCTTTTAATGGATTTTTTTTTCCTGCTGCATGTTGTGACTCTCCTAACCCATGACCCTTGTTGGTTGGAAAACCAATTACTCACATTTTGTAAAAGTTCATGTGAAAGTCTCTTTTTAAAAGATCTTAAAATAATAAGTCATGGTCTACAAAAGAAAATGGATTAAGGTCTATCCAAAATTGATTGAAAGTATCTAGAATGTTTGCTAGTCTGTCAGAAAAATGAGGGCAATCAGCTCTACTCCTTATAAAAAACACGTATGTATCTTCCCCCTGGGGAGCTCCTTGGGTTTCCATGGTGATGATTCGTTTTTGACATCCAAGGAAACCCATTCATAGAGAAGAAAAGTGGCTAAATTTGCTGGCCTTCTGTTGAGTGGTCTGGTTGCCCAAGTCAGCCACAGTTTTGTGCCTAGATGATTTGCATAACCTGCCACTGTCCTCTTGCTTCTGTCTTTCAGAGAAAGGGAAACCTGATTCCAAGAGGTACCTGGATTCTTATAGGTCTCCCCAACCCTGCAAGCAGGAAACAGAGGGGCTTGGCCTGCAGTGTTTCTTGCTCCATCTTGGTCACTGGTTGCCTTCTCCATGGTCTCAGTTTCCAATACGCAGTCTCATGGAATCCAAATCCAAAAAGGAGAATAGGAAGGGGAAAGAAGCCTGGCAGACAATTGTAGCTCTGAAGGACAGTTTGCCTTTCCAGGCTTTGACTTCGTGCCTGGATACACTCAAGTCTTGGCCCAGGGCTGAGAAGGGCACAGACCAACCAGTAGGAGGAAGTGAGGAGGAGGAGGAGGAGGAGGAGGGAACCCCACAAAGTGATACTTCTCCTACCCAGGGAGGGAATGGGAGTAGCTAATTGGGTCTCCTTTCTTCCTCCTTCCTCCACTCCCTTTTCATGGTTTTATGGCATCCCAGAGGAGAGTTCCTGTACTATATTTTATTTAGAAAATATTAATTATATAGCAGTTATAACTGTGTGAACTCTCTATAGGGAGAGGGTTGCAACAATCACAGTGTGAGTTGCTGTGATTTTGACAAACTCTCTTTTCATAGAATTTTAATCTGAATGAATATGATGCTTTAAAAATAGGCAGTATAGAGTTGGTTTCTTCTGCAGTAGAGTACGCCACTGATGTACTGAATTACAGTGTTCCCTTTGCATACTGGGCTGATGGGCTGTATCTAGGGACAAATATATCTTTTTGTTCAACAGAAATTCCTGCCTCACAGGCCTGCTTCTTTCCTTGATTCCAAGCAGGAGGAATAATCTCAGCTTCTGAATCTCTGGCTTCTCCCTCACCTTCTCTCCCTTTCATGTACTAAGATTTGTTAACTAAACCTTTCTCTCTATCCCCATTCCATCAGTAAACAAGATTTGAAATTTGCTTTCTATTTGTCTTGGTTTTCTTACATCTTGGATAGATACTGGTTTTGGACAATGAGCTGATCCCAGAGTTAGACAAGAAGAATAGAGTGGGCTGGATTGCCTTTTGAAAACTGCAAAGTTCTTTTCATAATCCCATTTTTTTCTACAGTAATAGTCCAGCCTTCAAAATACCAATGTCTTCTAATGATACCTTGTGACTGCAGTCATGAAATAATGACCTTTGAAGAATTAACATTATCCAAAAGGTAATGGATGGAAAAGCCCATGGTGGGGGGAGAGTGGAAAGGGAGGAGTTGGTGAAAAAATTACAATAAAGAGTGAAGTGAAGAAAAAAAAAACACAGAAATCAAAGCATGACTGGAAAAGAGAGCAGAGGCCAGTCACATGAGTCCAGAAAGAGGAGAGAGATATCATCAATGCACAGCCCATAAAATACCAATGTTTCTTACCATATAACTTTCAGATTATAATCTGTATCTTGGTAACACTGATTCTGCATAAATATTATTATAATACTTTTGACTGCTCCTCCTTCCCCTTTTTCAATGGTTACCTTTCTGTTTGGATTTATCTTTATTCCCAATCTTTTTCGATTTTACACCATTGTGGGCAAGTATTTTGCTTTTTAGAATTTTCTTAATGATGTACTTTAAAGAAGCCTGATGTAGGGAAGGGGCACTGAACTAAAGTCTAGAAAGACCTAAATTTGATTCCTGCTTCCAGATCCTCCTAGATGTATAGCCATAAGCAAGTCACTTAACCTGGCCAGATACTCAGTTTTCTCATCTATAAATTGGGAATAATAAGATCTATAGTACTCACCTCAGAGGATTGTATATGCAGCAGGGTTTCTAAAATTGAAACCATGATATAAACAAACCATTTTTATGTATAACTTTATAGATACGAATTTCCTAAGTACAGAGAAAAGTTTGATTTTTTAGGTTTAAAAGGCAGTAAATAAAAAAAAACAAAAATTTTTACCAATTTTAAATAGAGCAAACTAAAAGGCAAGCTAAAAAATTGTGTAACTGGTTTTTGAAAGTAGATTTTAAAAAGATTTAATTTCTGTGGTTTTATGCTGTCTGTCTGCAGTGTGATATAGCAGAATGATATCTGGTCTTGGTGTCAGACAAGACCTGGGTTTGAATCCAGCCTCCAACCTTTTCTGATTATTTAACCATGGACAAATCATGACTTAATCTGAGACTTGATTTCCTTTTCTGTATAATGGGGATAGCACTACAAATAATATTGTCTCCCAGGGTTGTTGTGAAGAAAGTGTTTTGGAAAACTTACAACACTGAATAAGTATGAATTATTATTTTTACTAGTCATCTTATTCCTGTGCAGTTCAGATAGAAATGGTCCTATGAGTGATCATTGTCCTCCTATAATTAATTTATATTTAATTTTCAGCATATTGTTACAAGGGTGGATACAATTACTGCTTTTCATAATTGAATACAATTATAGAGATGTAAGATTAACTTCTGTAGATTCTCTGTAAGCATCTTTAGGACAGTTTCAGTAGCAGCAGAGATAATGTACCTCATCCTGGCTCCACATGATTTTGACTTTTTCTACTACGTCTCTACATTTGAAAGTTTTTTGTTCTACATTGCTTTGAGATTATGAGTATTTGGGATGGCAACAGGTATTGAAAATACTGTTCTTAAATTTTTATAAAGCATTGTTATGTCCAGGAGATTGTTGGTGACAGTTCTGTCCATGTTAACGGTCCAGTTTCAGCACAGTTTATTTGTTGAATTCTCAAGTATATTTTGAGATGTATTTGTATAATATGAGAATTTTTTTATCTGTTAGTTTATGGAAGACAGTGAGTTTCTGACACGTAATTCCAGCCATTAAGGGATGTCTTTTTAGATATTCAGTAGGTGCTAAATTTTTATGGCCTACAATTGCAGTCTGACAGTTGCTACTATTTCCTTATATGACCTCCTAGATTGATCAATAAATTCAGGATTCTTAAGGATAACATCTATAATTTCTGGTGTTGATAATCTGTTCCTGAACAGCCATCCTAAATCCCTCCATTTCTATGAACAACTTCTCATGACAGCCACCAATTTGTTTAATGCTTCATTGGCAGGATACCGTTAGTTGAGTTCATGTGGATCTCACCCAGAAAGGGCCTTTTGATTCTATTCTTGGATCTTAGTCATTGAATAGGCTTCATCACACAGTGAGCTCGACTTGCTCCAAAAGAATTTATGTAAGTTTTTAATGTGCCCTGAAAGTATCTATCAATACTTCATCTCTAGAAGTATTAACTTTTCTATAGTTGCCTTAGTGTGATGGACCCTGTATTACAGTATGTGTGTGTGTGTGTGTGTGTGTGTGTGTGTGTGGTTTGTTGTTGTTAGGATACTTTATAAATACATTATGGTCTGTTTTACTGTATGTTAAAACTGGTATTGTGTAGTTGTTAATTGCTCTAAATGCATTCTTCCCATTGAACTTTGATTTCAGGATGCCAGTAAATCTTCTGACAAATATAACTGCAGCTTCTTCTTAATATAACTCACTCTTGATGTCTAGCTTGAACGAGACCGGGGTATTTTTAAGTGCTGCTTTTGGTCCACTGGTTCAATTTTACTTACGGGTTCAAGCTTGAAGCCTTTTGTCTTTGTCTTTCTTTGGCATACATTAAGGATTTTACACTTAACAAGTCCAAATGATATTTTGGTATCACTGGAGAAAGATTCCATAAGATGAAGGATCTATTGATGTATTTTTTTTTGTTAGTCATAGCTAATGAAAGCTAATAAAATTGTGTCATTGGCTTTTGAAAGTAGCTTTTAAAAAGATTTAATTTCTGTGGTTTTATGCTGTCTGTTTGCAGTGAGATATAGCAGACCAGACAAGATCTGGGTTTGAATCCAACCTCTAATCCTTTTTAGCTATTTAATCACAGACAAATCACCACTTTCACCAGCTGTCCTCATGGCTTAGAATGCTCATTCACTTTACCTGTGCCTGCCGGTTTCCCTGGCTTCCTTCGTTTCACAAATGAAAAAACAACCTGAGGCTTAAGAAATTTTAGGTGGCTTATCTTTGATGATACAGCTAGTAAGTAGCTGAGCCAGTCAGTACTCAAATTCACATATTCTAGTGCTAAGGCTAGCCCTCTTTTCCCTACTATTTTGTTCAGTTGTGTTCAGTCATATCTGACTCTTCATGACCCCATTTGGAGTTTTCTTGGCAAAGATACTAGAGTGGTTTGCCATTTCCTTCTCCAGATCATTTTACAGATGAAGAAACTGAAGCAAAAAGGGTCAAGTGACTTGCTCAGGGAAACACAGCTAGGAAATGTCTGAGACCAGATTTGAATTCAGGAAGATGAATCTTCCTGACTATAGGCCCAGCTCTCTATCTACCACATTGCCTAGCTGCCCCTTTCCCTACCATAGGCTACTTCTATAAGAGAAAACTACATGTTCAGGCGTGTTTTGGAGGTTATGTAATTGATACTTATGTCTTCGAAAAGGGTAAATTAAATTCATGTTGGTTTTGGACTCTGCATGTCCCTATTTTCCTTTTAGATTTGCTGTCCTAATCTGCTTTTTTTTTCCTGTGGTTGTTCCTTTGCTCAGCAGGTAAAGCTGTCCATATCTAATACAGGAGAGTATGACCCTATACCCACCAAAGATATGCTAGAGAAATCTTAGGTCATATATACTTGTTCTTTATAGGCCAATATTATTGTTGTATTTGCACAACTATAGAAACTGGTCCTAGAAAAAATTAGATGATATTCTTAGGGTTGTGAACCAAATTACTAGAGAATCTGGGAGTATGTACCCAGTCTGCCATACCATATGCTTTCCCTAGAGTTTTCCTCTAGGTCAAAAATGTACAATGAGAGGTGACAACAATAGATTTGTCCTATTGGGAAGAAAGATTCATGGGGTGGGAAAGAGGGCTATAAAGTTTCAGTTTTACAAAATACACTGCCAACCAAGGTATAAGAAAATAATAAATCATGCATCTCTTTAGGCCTTTATGTGATTGTTTAAATAATGCTGCCTAACTATCACTTTCAATATCTACAAATTAACTTCTATTTATTACATATAATATGCATACACACATATACATACATATACTGAGTGTATATGCATATGTGTGTATGCATATTCTATATGTGTATATATACATATATATATGAAATAATTCCATATATTTTATTCCCATAAAATATAATCCTGTAAAAATGGATAGGAAAAGGGGCAGCTAGGTGGCACAGTGGATAAAGCTCCAGCTTTGGAGTCAGGAAGAGCTGAGTTCAAATGTGGCCTTAGACACATGACACTTACTAGTTGTGTGACCCTGGGCAAGTCACTTAACCCTCATTGCCTCACCAAAAAAGAAAATAGATAGGAAAAGTGACAATATTTAAAACAGAGACTCAAACTTTTTGATGCTATCTATCAAGACTTTCCATAACCCCATATGTCCCACTTTACTTTACCACCTCCTTTTAAATCCTCCTCATGTCCCTCAGGAAAGCAAACCAAAGAGTGAGGACTAGAATGGAGCCACCAAGGCTTTGTCCCAGGGTTAGAAAATTTGCCCCAAAGTAGTAAATTTAGAGGACATTGGCAGCCCTTGTATTCCTTAAAGGAAGAATGTAGGGGGAGGTCCTGATGGCAAGGCATAGAGGTGGCAAGATAGCCATGGTTTTCATAGCCTGGGAACACTATAGTGAGGTAGGAACATAGGCCATGGCTAAATTTTAATCTCCCAAGGCTTCCCAGACAAGGCAGAAAAGACAATGGAAGCCAAGACTAGCAGAACCATTGTTCTATTTAATCTAGAAGTGGAGACAGAGACCTGGTCCTAGCCCTGGGCCAGTGGGGCCACCTGTCTCATCCTGGACAATCCAGTTGCCCTACCACCAGCAGTGGATACCCAAAGTGAGAAGATATGTGAGAGAAGATAAAAGCAAGGGCAGGTAACAGAAGATGAATACCCAAGTGTGGAATGACCCTCTGTGAATAGAGTCAGGGACACTGAAGGTCAGAATGAGCAGAGGAGGTTCAGAGAAGCTAAGGATGATAAAAAAAGACCAAAAATGATTGACTTTTTAAATATAGCAATATTGGAGGAAAAGAGAGAATTGAAAAATGGATAAAGATGCTTCTCAGGGTAAATAGAACAATGACAATTGACAATAAAGAAAACAAAACCACTGAATTGTTATTTTGCTTCTGTTTTCTTTGCCAAGGAGAATGATCTTTGAATGGAGAAAGAAAGAAGGAAAGAAATAAGCATTTAAAAGGTGCCTACTGTGTGCTAAGCACTTCATAAACAGTATCTCATTTTATCCTTAAACAACCCTGAGATGTAGGTGCAATCATTAATTCCATTTTACACATGGAGTAACTGAGGAACAGAGAGGTTAAATGACTTGCCCTAGGTCACAGAGCTAGTGAGTGTCTGAAGCTGAATCTGAACTCAAGTTTTACTGACTGTAGGGCCAGCACTCTATCCAATACACTACCTAGGAAAGTACAAATGTGGATACAAGTAATTGATACTCACAACGTTGGTAACGAGGCATCAGAGAGCATCAAGTTGCCATTTATGAATCTGTCACCTGATCCAGTTTAACTACATTCTTGGGAATTGAAGAGGCTAGCAGATATAATTGCTGAACCACTGTCGATGATATATGAAAGACTGCGGAAAATGGAAGAATTACTACAGGACTAGAAAAGAACCAATGTTCCCATTTTTTTAAGGGCAAGAAGAGAATAAAGTCTGAAAATTATAGGCCAGTGATCTTGATTTTGATACCTGGCAAGTATATGAGAATAGATTAATTATTAATGGACCTGCAGAAAAGGAAGCAGTCATAAATAATAATACATTTACAAAGCACTTAAAAGTTTGCAAAGCACTTTACAAACAAGCCGTTTTATCCTTACAAAAACCATAGGAGGTAGGTGCTGCATTTACAGATAAGGAAACTGAGGCATACAGAACTTAAGTAACTTGCCCAGGGTCATAAAGCTAGTAAGAGTCTGAACCTGTATCTGAACTCAGATCTTTCTGATTCCAAGGTCAGTGGTTGATCCACATGCCACCTAGCTGCCTCTGGGCAAAAGGAACTAACAAGGCTTCTCTAAGAACAGGCCATGCCAAACGAACCTTGTTACCTCTTTTGACATGGCTACTCATCAAGGGAATGCGGTAGATATAGTTTACCTACATTTTAGAAAATCATCTGACAAAATATCTCATGCTGTTCTGGTAGAAAAGATGGAGAGATATGGTCCAAGGGAAAGAATAGAAGGATTGCAAATTGCTTGTATGACCAGAAGGAAACAGTAATCACTAATGTTTTAATGCCAACTTACTAGGAGGTCACCAATGGAATAAACCAGGGACCTGTGCTTTGGCCTGTGATGTTTAACTTTTTTATCTCAGTGATTTAGATGAAGGAATAGATGGCAAATTTATTAGGTCAGCATCTTACAAGGACTCAGTATACTATAATAGGATTTGGCAAACTATGGCCTAAGGGTCAGACCTCTCCATGGCCTGTTTTGGTATACCTGTGAGCAAATAATGTTGTTGTTGTTTTTTTTGTTTACATTTTCAATGTTTTATTGTATTTTAAAAAATAATAATCCACAATTAATAATAATCTACAATTCTTAGCCTAAGGGGTTGAACAAAAACACTCCCTGTAAGCCAGATTTGGCCCTTGGGTGGTAGTTTGCCAAGCCCTGGACTCTAACATTGGACTAAATCTAACAAAAATTGAATTTAATAGGGATTATTATCATCATTACTATTAGTAGCTTAAATTTATATAGGATTTCAAGGTTTCCAAAGCACTTTACATACATTTTCTCATTTGACTTTGTTAAAAGAACTTGACTTCACAAGAATAAGATGAGGTTGTCAATTATCTAATATGATATGGGAATTTTAGTGGATTAAAAAATCAATATGAATTAAGAGTATGATGTGGCAGTCAAAGAAATCTAATGAGATCTTCGATTACAATAAGAGAGATGTAGCTTTCAAGAAGAAGTTGGTGATAATCATTCTGAACTCTTCCCTGGTCAGACCACCTACAGAGCACTGTGTGCAGTTTTGAGCAGCATGGTTTAGGAAGGACATTGTAAGCTGAGTAGATTGTAGAGGACAGCAGCTAGGGTGCATCGATTCTTGACTATGCCACATGAGGAACTGGCTTAGCTTAGAGAAGAAAAGGCTCAAGTGATAGGACCATATTTCTATAGTGCTTACTATGGGCCAGGCACCATGCTAAGCACTTTACAACTATTATTTCACATGATCCTTATAACAACCCTGTGAGGTAGGTGCTATTATTACCCCATTTTACAGATGTGGAAACTGACGTACACAGTGGTTAAGTGACTCTCTGGGATCACACAGCTAGTAAGTATTTGGGGCTGGATTGAAACTTAAGTCTTCCTGACCCAAGGCCCAGTGTTTTATCCACTGAGCCACCTAGCTGCCCCATTTGAAGGAGTATCCTGTGGAAACTATTATTTGACCCAAGAGGGCAGAATCAGAAAGAATGGGTGGAAGTTGGAAAGAGATCCATTTAGGCTTAATGTCAGGAAACTCTTCCTAACAATTGTTGTTGTTCAGTTGTTTCAGGAGTGTCTGACTCTTCGTGACCCCATTTGGGGTTTTCTTGGCAAAAATACTGGAGTGGTTTGCCATTTCTTTCTCCAGCTTGTTTTACAAATGAAGACTTGCCGAGGGGCACACAGCTAGTAACTGTCAAGTGTTTGGTCTGAGGCCAGATTTGAACTCAGGTCCTCCTGACTCCAGGACTGTCGCTCTGTCTACTATGCCACCTCCTAACAATCAGACCTGCCAATAAGCAGGATTGGCCGTCTTGGCAAGTGTAGCATTTCCCCTTTTTTGGGGAGTCTTTAAGCAGAGGCTAGGTGATTACTTGTTGGCTATGCTCTATTGGAGATTTTTTGGGGGTATGCATTGGACTGGATGGTTTTTGAGGTGCTTTTCAGCACTAACATTCTGTTATATTTCAAGGTGGTTTTGAGTACTTTTTAAAAATTGCTTGCCCCAAAGCATCTTTTTGCTGTAGAAGTTACCATTTGACCTCAGTCCCACACCCCACAAATAACAGGATTCTTGTATGTTAAGTATGAAGAAACAATTGATCATAGCACCTGGTTTTCAAGAATAAATAAAATAGGAAGCTGCTATACAACATGCATTCTCTTACTGAGGGATAGCCTCATGGGATCCTAGATCTTCACCCAAAGGAGTGCTATTTACCCCGGCATAGGAGAGAGCAAATGGTACATATCACAGTGTGCTTGAATGGGAAGACACCTGTTCATTTAACCCAGAATTCTTTGGTATCCCCCAAAATAAGTGTTTGGACTTTGAAAAGCAAATCTCTTACCCATGAGCACCTTTTCATCATACAGTTGGGGATTCTTCTCCTGCTCCATTTGAATAAAAATGCTTTAGATATAGAGGTGTTAAACCTGAGGTCGCATGGGCCACATGCAGCCTACTGCACTGTGAACTAGATTAAAATATAATTGGAAAACATTTAAGAAAATAAATAAAAATATAACAAAACATAGATAATACTAATTTATGATTGTCTAAGTCCGTATGTGACCTGCTGGGATCTGTTTCTATTTGAATTCAGTACTACTGGTTTAAAATGGTATTTCAGAGAGATCAAGATGTTTTGAATTAAGATGGCTTAAAAGTTATTGATTTTAGGATTTGTTTGTTATTGTTTTAAGACTTGGTTCATAAGACAAAAGCACATATTGTAGTATGTTTTAAATACATGAGTATCTGAATCAGTCTATTGAAAAAATAATTGTCTTGGTTTAATAGCATCTCTTAATGTTATATAATTCTTAGATGTGTGACAATGGAAAAAGAAAAAAATGGGTTCTGCAGAAATATTTCCCCAAATTGATATAAATGATTAATTTCCATTATCTGGAAAGTGATTCTGCTTCAGCCTAGCTAAAAAAATCATATGCTTATATTTGATTGAAATAACATAAACCAACCATTGGCAAAATATAACCTGGTGCTTGTAAGTTTCAAAATAGGCTTTGGATCTTTTGCCCTGAAACCCAAAAGATCTCTTATATGGTTTTTCTCAAGGTTCATGTGTTTTAAATTAAAAAAAATATGCTTTTGATTTTTGTGTTCAATAAGTTATATTCTCTCTCAAGTCCTAACTTTGTGATCTGGAATTTTACTTTTTTCTGTGTTATAAAGTTATTGCTAGTTGTATATTGGACCGATGTGTTAGAAAACAATGTAGAATTAGTTTAAGAAAATTATAAAAAAAATGTCTGTTCTCTTTGACCCAGAGATGGCACTACAAGGTATATATCCAAGGAGACCGAATATAGAAAGTTCCAATATATACTGAAATATTTATAGCAATACTTTTTGCAGTAGCAAAGAACTAGAAATAATGTAAATGTCAATCTATTAAGGATTTACTAAACAATTGTGATATATCCACAACGCCTGGCACATAGTAGGTACTTAATAAATGCTTATTTACTGACATGAGGGAAATCCATTATTATTGCCCCATAAGTGATGATAAATATGAAGAATATGGGAGGACGAATGGGGAAGACAAATGAACTGAAGAAAGGTGAAGTTGAATAATGGAGGCATGTTTTTGAGTTGTAAGTATAGTAGGTGTGAACTCATCAGGTTCAGTGATTAGATACCTGTCCTTGGGAAAAACAAAAAACTAAATCAAACACTATCTTCTGGAGAGTAAGATGAACAGCAGACACGGCTGGCAATCTACTGGAAACTGAGAAAAATTATTGGAAGTAAGGTCTTGAAAGTTAGTAATGGGGAAAAGGAAGTTGGCAGGGTCTGCTGAGAGAAAGGTTGAAAGTAAATGTTATGAGAATTTTTTATTTCCTTTTATTAATAAATTTTTATTGGGGGTGTGTGTGTAAGGGCCATTTCTTTTAGTTACGGGGTTATTAAGCTGGCTGAAACCTGTCCCATAAGATGTGAAAATTTACTTACAGTCTCAAATATTCCTCAGATAAGAAACCAGTCAAGGCTTCCCAAAGTAATTTGACTTGTCTTATTTGAGAAAGGATTCACTTGATGCTGATTCTGTAGACATGTAAATTTCCCCTCTCAATCAGCCCAGTGCAAAACCTTGAAATGTAGTTTAATCTATATCCTGACCTACAGCATCTCTAACTATATTTGTTTCTTTAAGGGATGTATGAGATTGATTCTGTTTAACTAATTTTCTCCAACTAAGAGAATGTACTAGATTGCTGTGTGTTAAAAATTATTTCTATCTCTCTCTGATGTGATTTTTGTCTCATAAAAAGCCTCATTAGAATCCCAAACCTTGGTTCAGGATTTTATTTTTGCAGCTTGAATTTTGCTTAAGCACAATAAAACCCAGGTTTTTACCTTTATAATTTCTGTGTTGTGGTAAATTTATTTCAGCAGCAGTAACCTCCTACATGAACTAAAAGAGGAGATATTTCTACCGTAACATAAGAGATGCTAGAAACATGAATGCATAGATAGAGGGACTCTAGAAGGAAGGATTCATGAATTCTATTCTGAAGCTATGTTCTTTGTCACAGAGGCTGAACATGCATCTTAATGGTATTGAACGTTAGTGAACATCTTTGACTATCACTAGTGAATATTAGTTGAATTTCTTTACTTTATATGGGCATGAATGCAAGTCTGTCCAGATTCTGCTAACTTACAAACACACATGTTCTGGGTCTTTTGAAATTGTATGCTTTTAAAAATTGGTGACCATCTTTGAGGAGTATGAGACAACTGACCATCCCAGCTCATTTGGGTGTGAATAATGAGCCAAAGTAGTGAGAGATCCCCCAAAGGTTCCCCAGGTCCTTCCTATCAGGAGAGGTCCCTGATAAAAGGCTCATGTATATAAGAAAGTCCTTTTCACTTTGGGAGAAACAACTAAATGTTGAAAAACTTTGTTCCTGTATTTTCAGAAAGCCCTATTGGCACCTTATTAGCTGCCAGTGTCTTGAAGATGCTGAGGGAACCTAGTTTCATTTTTCTTTTGAATGGATAATAAAGTTTGTGTCTATGTGACTTTTACCCACAGGAGAGTTTCTTGCCTGCTGTTTGCCCATAGTCTCATTGTGAGTGGGGTGAGGTATGGGGAGGAGGTTTTTCATGCTTGTTCCTTGGTTCTATTTTGTTTTTAACCTGAGTTCCCCATTTCTTCCTGCCTTAGGAGTCTCTGCTTACTCTCTATGGCTGTATTCCATGGATATATCCCATGGAGAGGATATCTGATTCTTATTCACCTCCATTGAAAGCTTGGCTTGCCTGCCACCTCCACAAAGTCTTTTCTGATATGAGACATTGTTAGCACCCC
Source organism: Vombatus ursinus (assembly GCF_900497805.2). NCBI lineage: Eukaryota > Metazoa > Chordata > Mammalia > Diprotodontia > Vombatidae > Vombatus > Vombatus ursinus. Next base: position 65,074,326 of record NW_020954590.1, read on the forward strand.
CACACATGCATTGTGTTTACTCTGAAAATACTTTAAAATTACCTTTTATGTATATTATTTTTCCCATTAGAATAAAGGTCCTTGTGTACAGGAGCTGTTTTAATTTTTGTCTTTTTATTTATCTCCAGTGTCTGGCATGTAGAAGGAACTTAACGCCTTAATGAATTGAATTACTGAGTCTGTATATAGATCTCTGTGTAAGGGTGGGGTAATTAATTTACTCAACTCTATCCCACTTAAAGTAAATGATAAGATGCCCAATCAATCTCTCATAGGCTTTAGACTAGGTAGGGAAAGATCTTTTAAACTGCATCGATGTTGGAACTGCAGTACATAAGCATCGTGTTTGAACAGGTTGAGGAAACTTGACCATATCCCAGGAATCTTCTACAAAACATCAAACTGGGGTCATTTGGGAAGTTGGAGTAATGTGGCTTTCCAGCATGCCCATGAGAAGGACCAGCCTGGGTGAGGGAAGCCCTGAAACATCCACCTTTGGCTGGAGACCTTGTGAACTTCGAATATCTTTACTTTCTATGGGCATGAATGCAAGTCTGTCCACATTCTGTTAACTTATAAACACGCGTGTTCTGGGTCTTTTGAAACTGTATGCTTTTAAAAATTGGTGACCACCTTTGAGGAGTATGAGACAACTGACCATCCCAGCTCATTTGGGTGTGAATAATGAGCCAAAGTAGTGAGAGATCCCCCAAAGGTTCCCCAGGTCCTTCCTATTAGGAGAGGTCCTACTGTACTTATTTACTGACATGAGGGAAATCCATTATTATTGCCCCGTAAGTGATGATAAATATGAAGAATATGGGAGGAGGAATGGGGAAGACAAATGAACTGAAGAAAGGTGAAGTTGAATAATGGAGGCATGTACTAAAGAATTTTGGACCTCTCGTCCTCTCCCTGGTGTCCTAGTTGTTTCCCCAGATCAGCTAACAGCAGCTTCTAATGAGAAGACAAAGACAGACTATATAAATTCACCATATGTAAGGGTATCCCATAAATGGGAGAAAAGGACTTCCAGGAAGCAAAAGCTGTGAATTACCCCTTCACCACCGAACCTGAGCCCACTGTGTTCAGAATTCCGTATGTGCATACAGAAGTTTCTCCACCTTTCTTCATGTGGGAGGCTTGGGGGGCAACAGAACCTCCATCTCCAAATAGCATATAAATGTGACAACATTCCCATGCTAACCCTCCACCCATGGACTCTTGAGTCAGAAGATAGGAGTTCAAATCTCACTTCTTATGCTTACTACTTGTATGACCCAGTCTAGGTTATCTCTGGGCCTCAGTTTCCAAAATGAGAGGGTTTGACAAGATGACCTCTCAGGTCCTTTCCAGCTCTAGAGTTATTATCTGAATGTAGTCCCTAATTGGCACGGCAGCTAATTAGAAGCACAGTTTGTTTTTCCCCCCCAAAACTGGAAAGATCTGATTCTACTGGCTGAGTAGGAATTCCAGTTATAAAACACTCTGAGGGTGTTTTCTCGGGGGAGGGGGTGGAGGAGTTGGTCAGTGGACATAGTGGTGGGTTTGGGCCTCTGCTACAGAATAAGGTCACCCTGTTCTTTTTCTCTACTTATAGAAACCAGAAGCTTGATAATTCTGTGTCATTGACTGGTTAGCAGCGATGTCCGGTTTTCTTTTCTGTCATGGGCTTGTTGAAAGAAAAGGAGGTAGGATTATTATGGCTGAGTCATTTTCTTGTTATCATTCCCTTCTGGAAGGAAGGTGGATGGTGGGAGGGAGCTGGATGGAGGGAAAAATGGGAAGGAATCAGCCCTTAGAACCAGAAGTCTAATTATCTAGGTTCTCTTGTCTTCCGGCTGAATCCAACGCCCTCAAGAGGCTGAGAACATTCCCTCCCGGAGAGGACAAATCAATACTGATAGACTTCTAATCCCAGAGGCCACTGGAGTGGGAGGCGGGGGAGGCCAGCAGACTGTTACCTGGCTGTCATCTGATTGGCTGAGAGCAAGGTCAGGGGGTTTTATTCCAGCAGGTGCAGAACCTGTTTACTTAACAAGGCTGGTGGCGGCAGCAGCTGCTGCTGTTGCTTTGTAGCAATTAAAGAATGTGCTATTTATGAGGAGGTTGCCAGGTGCTGGCTGTCCTCGACGTTGTGACAGGCAGGGCAACATTTCCTGTAAACACCTGCCAGCATCCCAGACAGACCTGTGCTAACGGGCTATTATGTGCCTACCATTTAAACTTTTGTGGGTTTTAGCTGACAGAGCGTGGAGCAAAGCTGATTGCTCCAGCCAAATTGTTGAGGAGAGAGGATGTGGAAGGGCTTCGTTGCTTGCCATAGATAGGCAAATTTGGGGGTGACATGATACTTTTGTATTTTTTTTTCTTAGTTTGTTTTGCCAGCTGGACTAGGGCAGGGTAGGCAATACTAAAAGGAGAAAAATTGAGAGATATAGGATCAAAGTTCTGCAGCTGGAAGATAGCTCAGAGCCCATTTAATCCAATCCCCTCATTTTATGGATGGGAAAAACAGAAGCCTAGGGAGGCAGAGCGATTTATCCAAGGTCACATAAATAGCAAGCTCAAAAAGAAAGATTTGAAACTGGGTCCTCTTACTCTAGTGTGTGTACTTGCCACTTAAGTCTTAGCAATTCATATTTATCTCATGCTTTACATATTATAAAGCACTTTATAGTTTACAAAGTACACTTCTTAGAACAGACTTGTGAGGCATGTAGAATAAGTATGATAATTCCCGTTTCACAGGATGAGGAAACTGAGGCGCAGAGAGGCTGAATTTTCAGATTATAGAATTATGAATAATATTAAATGATTTTGTCCTGGGCCCATAAACTCATCACTCCCTTTCCTTTTAATTATAATTTTCCTCACCCTTTCATAAGTTAACTATGTTTCATATCTTGGGTTAAACAAAACAGGTATACTTTCAAATTTTTTTTAAGGGAGCAAAACTAATACATCTTTTTAAATGATCTTCTTTTCTTATTGCTGAGGCAAGATGCAATTGTTGCTAGGACTCAGTGTCTCTTGGTATTCCTCCTGCCTGCTTTGTAAGCAGTAATGTAATACAGTAGTGTACCAGATTCATTGCTGGGGAAACCCAACTTTTCAATGGGCTAAGTTGGTTCCCCAAGATTCACATTCGTTGTCCAATCATCACCACAATTATAGTAATATTACCTTTTGCTCTAACAGTTACTGAAAAAATAAAGGTGGGGGAGGTGAGAGTGGAGGAGAAAATAAAAGGTACTCAATGTACCTATGTAAATGAGGTATGGGGCAGGTTTATTCCCACACAGAAAAGAGAATACTAGACGTGAAAGAATCATAGTGTGAATTATAGAATGTTTAATCTATCATTTCTTTTACAATCAGCTGGGAGGTTAATATCCAAGCCTTTTTGGCACCTAAATAGTTTTTGCAAGGCTGCTCATTATCCAATTCACCTCGAGGGATTTTTTTCCCTGGTGCTCTTCCTCCCCTCCCCCAATGCTAATTCTTTCTGCTCACAAGGTTGAAATTGTTCTGGTAGCTTCTACTCTTTAGCTAGTCCACTCCTACCATAGCTGACACCAAGTGAGCTGAGGAAAGGCAGCCAGGGGGCCTTACATCAGCCTTACCTGATTGAGTGTCCCAGCCCTAGATGATACACGGGCAAAATTGCCATGACACTGGGATAAGGGGGGACCCTATATCTCCCTATTCCTCACTAGTGTTACATCAGGTCATATAGTTGCCTGTAACCAAAAAGGACCACTAGTCAGAAGGCTCTTCTTTAATTGGCTGCAATATTCTATGCTCTTTCTGCCATCATGGGGCAGGAAGGAAAACCAAGGGACCTCTCAAGTTCTATCATATCATTCTACAATTGTGACGGAATATTATTGTGCTATAAGAAATGATGAAGGGGCAGCTAGGTGGTACAGTGAGTAGAGCTCTGTCCTTGGAGTCAGGAGGACCTGAGTTCAAAACCACCCTCAGACACTTAACACTTACTAGCTGTGTGACCCTGGGCAAGTCACTTAACCCTGATTGCCTTACCTAAATGGATAGATAGATAGATAGATAGATAGATAGATAGATAAAATGACAAGCAGGATGATTTCAGAAAAACTTGGAAAGACTTACACGAACTGATATAAAGTAAAGTGAACAGAACCAGGAGAACATTGTACACAACAGCAATATTGCACGATGAAGAATTGTGAATGACAGCTATTTTCAGCAATACAATGATCAAAGACAATCCCAAAAGCCTCATGAAGAAACATGCTATCTGCTTCCAGAGGAAGAACTGATATTGTCTAAATACAGACTGAAGCATGCTATTTTCCCCTTCCTTCTTTCCTTCTTGTTCAAGTCTTCTTGTACAAAATGACTAATATGTAATACATGACCTAAGGTGCAAAAGAAAAAAAAAAAAGGCTTTTCAGCACTGCACTGCTACAGGGCTGGGAGCAGCCAGGAAGCTAGTCAAACTCAAAGGCCCAAATGATGAGTCACCTCATCCTTGGAGCTTCCAAAAGTTTCCAGGAGATGTCTGGGCACATGCTCCCTGGGATGGTCTCTATGGCCTCATTCAACTTTCTTACATTATTCTACAAGTTTAACGTTTTCCTGACCCAAGCAAATTGCCAACATTTTAATTTATTTTATTTTGAAATTTTGTCTATCTGCTCAGTCTCTCAAGAATGTTCTCTGAGGTCCCAGGGAGGCTCCTGGTCCTTTTCCTTACTTTCCAAGTGCCAAGCTTGAAAGAGTCCTAAAACAGTCAATATAGCACAGAGCAAATTTATAAGCAAAAATCACATTTACCTTTCAGATACAGTTTTGCAAAGTCAACAAAAAGCATTTTGCAAAGTTTCAGACATTTCGTTTGCTTAGTAACTAAAGAAAATAGAAATTTAAAAAGCTAAAAATTGAAATAGAATAAAATAACAAAAATGAAAAAAAAAATTGGAGAAAAGGAAAACTGAGCATCTTCTCTCAGAGAAAGAATCTTTAATTCCACCCAAGCTCCCAAAATATGTAAAGCTCTCCCCAGAGGGATTAGGGACTTGGGGCCAACTGGTAGTAAACTTATCACCCTTCAAATGAAAAATCAAGTGGTTTTGGATGAATATTTTTCCATGATTTGCTTCAGTCAAAGGAATACAGTGAGATGTCTGGAAAGAAAAACCCTCTAGGTATTCCTTTCATACACAGGGCACACTCAAATTTCTCCAACAAAATTTCTTTTGGGTCACTATGGTATAGAGTGTTAGAAATTTCCCTATTGAATCATGATCACTGCAAGGGCAATCCTAATGGAGTTTGAAAGTCATCTAATAATAGGATAAGCAGTCTTAGTTCAAAAGAAAGAGCACAGGAATACGTTGTAGCCTTTGACCACATGTGGAATTACCAAAAGAGTTGACTGGAATTAATCAGCCCCTCAAACACCAGACAAGGTCTTCCATATATAGCATAGTGGTTACAGGCAGCATTCAATGGAAGTCATAGTAGTGGGGCAGCCTTTGGTAATCCTTGTCCTTTACCTGCCATCATGGTTTGCAGAGGGTTCAACTTCTAGGGGAGCCTGACTTAGTCTTACCATTCTATATTCACTATGTAGCTCTTATGAACTCTTGCTATCTTTATCTCAACTTGAACTTTTACTGGCAAGTTAGGTCCCCTAGAACAAGGGACAGGGGTTGAGAGTGGTTATCTAATATTGCATAGCTCTCTTGCCCCCACTGGTGTGGGATGATTGTCAGCTGATTACCAATTAGTTAGCTAGACTCAATCAATATTTATGGAATGGCTGAACAAATTATTGTACATGATTCTGATGGAATTCTATTGTGCTATAAGAAATGACAAGCAGGATGTTTTCAGAAACACCTGGAAAGACCTACATGAACTGATGCCAAGTGAAATGAGCAGAACCAGGAAAATATTGTACACAGTAACAGCAATATCATAAGATAGTCAACTGTGAATGACTTAGCTATTCTCAGCATACACTGACTCAAGACAATTCCAAAGGGTTTATGATGAAAAATGCTATACCTCTCCAGAAAAAGAACTGATGGAGTTTGAATGCAGATTGAAGCATATTTTTTTTTTACTTTATTCTTTTGGGCTTTTTTTTTGTCTGTGTGGTCTTTCACAACATGGCTAATGTGGAAATCTATTTTGCATGACTGCATTTGTATAACCTATATCAAATTGCTTGCCTTCTCAATGAGGGTGGGTGGGAGGGAGAGAATTTGGAATTGAAAATTAAAAAAAAAGAATGTTAACATTATTTACGTGTAATTGTAATTTCATGTGTACTTTATATGTAATTTTATATGTGATTTACATGTAATTAGAAGAGGTATTTACTAAGGTAGTATAGCAAGAAAACATGATGTGGAACATTTCTCCTAAAAGTTTGTGATACACTCTCTAACTAGTACATACAGAGTGCAAGGGAAAGGGTACTCAGGCTTAGCATGTGTGGCAAAGGGTAACTCACTTCTTAGAGGACCTTAAGGTATTCTCCATAGGTAGAGCTTTTTCTGCTGGTTACTTTGGAGAGTTATGATTTTGTATCCTTGGCTCCCGATGTGGACACTATTACCAGTGGTACCAGGGATGCTGCTAGAGAATATGAAAAGTGCTCTGGACCTCTGAGGCTTGCAAAGTCCTGCCACTAGCCAAGCAGAAGGAAAGGAAGAGCTGAAGCTGATCAAAGCTGAAGCCAACACTGAGACCGGGCACTCTCCTTCAAATAGGCCATAATCAAACAATTCCTTCTCAATTCTCTCTACCTCCAGCCAGATGCTTGCTTACCTGTGAATCTTTCTTGGCCCAAATTGTCTTTATATTTTGTAGACGACTACTTTTGTTGAGCTGTTTTTCAGTGGTGTCTGACTCTTTGTGACCCCATTTGGGGTTTTCTTGGCAAAGATACTGGAGTGGTTTGCCATTTCCTTCTCCAGTTTACTTTACAGATGAAGAAACTGAGGCAAACAGGGTTAAGTGACTTGCCCAGAGCCACACAACTACTTGGGAATAACTAAGTTTCCTAAACCCATCCAAACACTCTCCCTTTATAGTATCACTTCCAATTCATTTACAGTCTTCTCAAAAACATCTAAATTGATCAAGACTTTTTCACACTTTTGAAATGCATTTGATTGATTTGATTAAATCAAGATATGTTCCCACCTGGTTAAGATACAGGGTTAGCATTTATCACTTACTTTAGATGAGGGTGGAGTCATTTGATTTGATTTACTCAATTGACCTCTACCTTTTCTTTTGCAAATAGATAACTTTAGGCCCTTAGTCTTTATATTTTTGGAAAGGCATATTTCATAGAAGAAAAGTAGTTGCTTCCTCTTATATATCATCATCTTTATATCTTCCTTACAAGGCTATTTTACATTTATTTGAATCTTATATCTTGAATAGACTGTAACTTGAGGGCAAAGCCTGTGTCTTATCTTATTCACCATTCTTTCTCTCTCTCTCTCTCTCTCTCTCTCTTTCTCTCTCTCTCTCTCTCTCTTTCTGTGACATAGAACAATGTTTTGCAAATAAGATGTGTTCCATATCTGTTGTGAAAGGGAAGGTCGAAGGAAAGATGGCAATATTTAGTCATTTAACTCACAGTTTTGCCTTACTCTGTTTTTTTTTTTGTTGTTGTTGTTGTTGTAGAAATAATGTCAAAATAACTAGAGTAGCATAAATGCTTTCTCAGCAAGAAGTGACCATCTCTCAGTGGGGAATCATCTATCAGTTAAATAATTGTGGACTTTCATAAATCAGAAGAATGCCCTTATTCCTGCATAAAGACCAAGAAAACTTTTTCTTTTATGTAGAGCTAGTGCTGGGCAAAATCCTGTTTAGAAGACACAAAATCCTTCCCTTTCTTTGCCTTCTCACCCTGTCAGGAGTATCCCTTACCCAGTCTCCTTCTCTCTATCATTTTCTCCATAGGTAAATCAACTCTCAGAAAAGAGTTTAATAAACTCATTCATCCAAAGATGCTAATTATTTAAATCCTTACGATATTCTCTCTTTTTTTTAAGAAAAGGTGCATTTTAACAAAGAGAGAGAGAGAGAGAGAAAGACACTTAGCCAAAGAAAGGAATCTCTAATTCTAAAATTTCACCATCTAAAAGAGGGTGACCTTCCTGCTACACAGTTACATAACACTGGTAATTTTGGGGGTGAATTTACAATAATGAACCTTTGAATTCATTTTTGGTTGCAGTCTCTACCTCAAATCTAAAATTGGTGTCTAATGTACCATAGAGAGGCAGCACAGTATAGTAACTAGACTGCTGGATTGAAGTAAGTAAAATGAGGGTTTGTCAGGATACAAACTCTGATACTTTAAAAAAAATGAGGCTATGTGAATATCAGCTATTATTTCATATTGATATGGAAACTGAATATTCTTTGGTCTTTACAGTTTGAGGTAAAACAACAACAACAACAACAGCAACAGTGCGTTCATACTGTGTATCATGGTTAGAGACTGGACCCTGCGATAGCACTGATGTAGGGAATTTATGGTGAAGAAATTGCTTCTTCCAATGCAGATTGGGACCTTCTCTGCTTTGGCCAGGGTCACAATATGTCACTCATTCAGTCAATGGACATAAGTGCCTACTATGTGCTAGGCACTATGGTAAGTATTAGGGATACAAAGAAAAATTAAAGACAGACCCTGTTCTCAGTGAATTGACAGTCTGTTAGGGGAGACAACATGTAAACATGTACAGACAAACAATGAGGATGATAAATTGGAAATAATCAATAAAGGGAAGGCATTAGAATTAAAAGGGTTGAGGAAAGACTTGAGATTTTAGCTAGGACTTGAAGGAAGCCAGGAAGGTAAGGAGGTGGAGATGGGAGTGGGGGTGTGAGGGGTGTGGCACACAACATTTCAGGCATGGGGGACAGCAAAGGTAAATGCCTATAGTGGAGAAATACCAGAGGCAGAACAAGAATCCAGGTTTTCTTGGCTATGCCTCTATCTGTTATGGAGGACACCGTGCTGCCTCTTCTAAAGACTTCCTCTTAAAAGGGTTTTGTCATGAAACTTATGTCCCTGAACTTGCCACCTCTCTCCTTTCAGGGATGCGTTTTAGCACAGTCTTCTCATAATTTCTCAACACTCAAAGTTAGTTTTATTAAGCATCTTCATGTGACCTTCAGCTTTCTACTTCATCTGGAAAGGACTTTCATTAATATACACTGTTTGTGATTAAGGTAGCATTTAAAGGTGATCACAGCCTAATCCAGGGCTTATTATACTTCAGAGAGAATGTGCAGCCATTTGCCCAGAGTTTCCATATTGCTGCCAGGAATCCACACTGCTTTTATTAAAGTCACTTTTAAAAATGTGTTAAGAGCTGATTTTTTAATCAAGAAAAGAGTCAGGTGGTAAATCTACCTTTTATACCAAGACAAGGATGACCTTCTGCTATTGCTAAATATAAGAAAGGTGGGGCCAGAGGAAAAGACTAAGGGAGCCCTAGATAGGCTTCAAATCTAACAATGAGAGTCCTAAGAGCTATTCCATGGTGTCACCTTGATCTCTCCAAAGAGAAAAAAGTTATCTGATAGAAGTAGACAGACCTGCAGGAGTCATAAGAGGATGTTTACATAAGAAAAATATATTGGAGAGGAATCTTTTGAGAAGGTATGAGGAGGGGAAGGGAGAGAGAGAGGAGAGGACTGGATCTTAAAGGTTCTAAGGACAGACATACAGAGAGAGAAAGAGACAAAGACAGAGAGAGAGAGACAGAGAGACAGAGAAAAAGATGCATGGAAGACATATGGTGCCTGGTCATGCATGATAGTAAAGGCAAGGCTTGGTAGAGTACTAGGGCCAGGCTGGTTATAGAGAAACCATCTTTTTCCTATGAATCACTCTAATGTTGAGTAGATTATCTCCTCCAGGGTTGGGGTAAGAGTCAGGAAGTCAAGAGGGTCTTTTTCATGCACAAGTATTCTGTGTGGAGTATAAGAATAAAGACAACAAGCATTTATTAGAGGTTACTATCATTTAAATGCTGGGGATAGGAATACAAGAGAAAAGAAAGACAATCCTTATCTTTAAGAAACTTATATTGATTAGAGAAATGCAAATCAAAACAGGTACCACATCTGAGGTACCATATCATACCTATAAAATTTGCCAACATGACAAAACAGGAAAATGATAAATGGTGGAGAAGATGTGGGAAAATTTGAACACTAATGCATTGTTGGTGGAATTGTGAAATGATCCAACTATTCTGGAGAACAATTTGGAACTATGCCTGAAGGACTATAAAAATATGCATACCCTTTGACCCAACAATACCACTTCTAGGGCTGTATCCCAAAGAGATCATACAAATGAGAAAAGGACCCACTTGTACAAAAATATTTATAGCAGCTCTTTTTGTGGTGGCAAAGAATTGGAAATTGAAAGGATGCCTATCCATTGGGCAATGACTGAATGGGTAGTGGTATATGAATGTAATGGAATACTATTGTGCTATAAGAAATGATGAGCAGGCAGACTTGAGAAAAACCTTGAAAGACTTGTATGGACTGATGCTGGGTGAAGTAAGCAGAACTAGGAGAATGTTGTACACAGTAACAGCCACATTGTGCAATGACTAACTTTGATAGACTTAGCCCTTCTCAGTAATGCAAGGATCTAAGACATCTCCAAAAGTCTCATGATGGAAAATGCTATCCACATTGAAAGAAAGAGCTATGAAATTTGAATGCAGATTGAAGCATACTATTTGCTATTTTTTTCTTCTGTTTTGTTTTGTTTCCTCTTTCTTGTGGTTCCTCCTATTGGTTCTAATTCTGCTTTACAACATCACTAATGTGAAAATATGTTTAATAGAAATATATATGTATAGCCTATATCAGATTATGCACCATCTTGGGAAGGGAGGGGGAGAAAAATTTATAACACAAAAGCTTATGGAAGTGATTGTTGATAAATCAAAATAAATTAAGAAACTTATAGTCTGATGGGGGAAGATACCACAAAAAGAGAGCTGGAAAGCAGGGGTTGGAGAGTGTATAGGTGGGTGAAGATAACTGGTAGAGGGGCATGATCTTGAAGTCAGGAAAGACAAAAGCCCAGTCAAGAAGGGAGTGAAGGGTGGTCAGCCTGGACCCCTCCAGATGGAGGCCCTCAGAAGAATTCACCAATGAGAAAAGCGGGCTGATATAGCAGAGGCATGTTCCAAGGTAAGAAGGCCATAGCAGCAGATAACTGTTCAAGGGTGAGATTGTAAATGAAACACATTGTTGAAATCTTGAAAATCAGAAGCACAATCAGGAGGGCTGAAGGGAAGATACACAACCCTTGGTCCTACTCAAGGCAAAAGTCTATGGAGTCAAAATTCCTTGGAAGACATAACTATAAAGAAAAAAAAAACCCTCCGATTAATATCCAATGAGGGGTAAAATGGTGAGATGTCTACTTCCCAAAGGTGTTAGTCACAGCCATGAAGAACATTCAGTCAAGACCAAAGGATTACCTATAGGGTATTGAGGTCTTCCAGAATGCTCTTGTTTGTGGATGACATTTTTCTAATTGGATCAAGCCCTGAAACATTGCCTCCTAAATGAGATCCACAATCACTCACAATATTTTCTCTTAACTATCCAAAAAATGGAAAAACCAAATGAATTAAAAATTCTTATTACCCATACCCTGATACACAATTGAATGGACAGTCTACATAGAGGAGGTCCATCAGTGCATCTGTCTTGGACAGACATAGCAAATGGACAATAAGCTGGGTTCGAATTGAGTAGCAGGAGAATGAATCTTTGGGAAATTAAAGAGTTCTTTTAATGACTCCAAATCTCCCTGAAACAGACTATGTTTTTTTTCTTAAACAATGTTCTTCCAGAGATGCTGTATGTTTACAAGTTCTGGAACTTCATATCCTCCAAAGATCTGAAGCTAAGGATCATTCAAAGGGACCTGGAGAAGCACCTGATGAACATAAGCAGGCAACAACACATTACAAATGAAGAATTGCACAGGAAAAATGGAAGGATACTGTTAGAGCTACATTTGGCCAGATAAAATACTTGCTAGCCATGTAGAGAGAGCAGAGAGTGTTCAATGAATAGCTCGCTACCCTGGTATCCACATAATGTCAAGAGCCCTAGAGGGCCCCTGACATGTTAGGTTCACTTCTGTCCCCCTCCATGGCACATTTATGGAAGAACTTGGAAAAGAATGACACAGCATGGGCAGGTATGGAGAGAAACCGCATGAGTGAGCTCAAAGAGCCATCCAAATACTGAAGAAAAGACAGGAATGGTGGAATTGTAAACATTTAATTAGGGTAGACCTATAGTCACAAAGTGTTTACCATTCAGGACAGTAATAACAACTCACATTTCTACTCAGGTTATAGGATTGTTGAGTTAGAGCAAGAAGGAAGCTTAGAGGTCACTAAGTCCAACTCTCTCATTTTACAGGTGAGGAAACTGAGGCTGAGAGAGGTTTACTTGACCAGGACCATTCAGCTAAGTAGATTTCTAGGCTGAATTTGGACTCAGGTCTTCCTCACTCCAAGTCTGCAATGACATGCTGTCTAACATGCTTTAAGGTTTACAAAGCACTTTCCTCATGAAAACCCTTGTGACTTAAGCAGCATTATTGCCTCTGTTTTATAGATGAGAGGTTAATATACTTCTGTAGGGATTGACTGGGAGTGCAGTAGATAGAACGCTGGAGTTGGAGTCAAGAAGACTTGAGTCTGAATCTATCCTCAGACACTTACTTAGTTGTGTAACCTTGGGGCAATTCAATTAGCCTTCATTTACCTCAGTTTCCTCATTGGTAAAATGGAGATAATAATAGCATCTATCTTATACAGTTATAAGGATCATATAAGATAACATATATAAAGTGTTTTGTAAATTTTACAATGCTATATAAAAACTAGCTATTATTACTATTATTAATTTTATTGCATCTATGACAATGGAAAAAGTCATGAAAATGCAGATGGAGAAAAAAGCAACAAAAATAAATTAAAACCCAATTCTTTGAAGTTGCTAATGGAACTTACTTTCCACTGGCAGATAGCAATGTTCTTTAAAAGATTCCGGGAATTATTTTTCAGGAAAGGACCCTGTTTTTTGGGTGTCAGGCCATCATCATGACCCAATAGAAAGAACCGGGGACTTGAGTCAAAAGATGTGGCTACAAATATAGGTTCTGACATTTCCTACCTATCTCACCCTAGAGAAGTCACAAATCCTGTCTGAGGCCACTTACCTCATAAGGCTGTTGTGAGGAAAATGCTTTGTAAATCTCAGTGCACTCTATAAATGTGACATTATTATGATTAGCTCAGTAGAAGCTGAGGAAGCTATATGATCTTGCTAAAATCGCTTCAGTTCTCTTCACCTCCCTTAGTGTCATCTGTAGAATTGGAGGGTTAGATTTGGTACAATACAGCATTTCCAATCAAAATCCAACCCACATCCAATCAGTTGCTAATTTTTGTTTCTACCTCCACAATTTCTCTTGAATCCATTCCCTTCTTTCTACTCATTTAGCCTTCACACTATTTGAATACTAGGCATAAGAACTTGGGCTTACTTAGTAGGCAATGGAGGGCCATTGCTTATTTTGGAGCAGAAGAATAACATAACAAGTCCACATATACGAAGTATGATTCTGGCAGAAGCATGAAGAATGGATCAGAACAGGAAGGAGGGAGAGGGTAGACCAGTAAGGAGGTTTTTACAGTAATCCAGCAGGTAGGAATAAGGGCTTGTACACTTAAACCTTCCACATTGCAGGGGTGAGGGGCATGGTGCCTCTCTGAGATCTGGAAAATCTGTAAAATTTTTTGGCCCTCCCTTCGTACCAGAGAAGAAGTCTTAATTTTTTCTTTTTCTTTAAGGGGGTACTTACAGTGCCTTACTGTAAAATTTAGGTTAAATATTTGGTCATACGCCATATGTAGGTCAAAATTAAATAAAAATACTTTTTCTGTGTTATCTGTAGCTTCCGTAAACCATGATGGGGAAAGTTGCAATGTTGAAGGGATAACTATACTTGGCCAAAGGCAGTGGGAATAGAAAGACAGAAATATAATGTAATATAAGCCCTTCTATAGAATATAGAGTGTAGGGGTTTCTTCATCTTTTGTATTTATATTCCCCTATACCTAGCCTGACACATAGCAGGTACTTAATAAGTATTTGTTGATTCATTGAGCGAATATAGGAGACATTTCATAGGTGGAATTGACAAGATCTGATAGTTCATTGGATATGAGATGTAAGGGAGAGAGAAAATGTCAGTTCCCAGTGTTACAAAAATGGAAGATTTGGTGAATAGCAATGTTAGAGACAGAAATAGTGAAGTCAGAAGGAGGAACATGCTTAGGGGGAAAGATAATGAGCTCATTTGGGGACCTGCTGAGTTTCAAGAGCTGATGGGACATGCAGTCTGACATGTCCATTGGTAGTTGTATATGAGGGCAGATGGATCAGTCCTTAAGATACAGATTTGCAAGTCACCTGCATGATCATTGAGGTGAAGTCATTGACAGAAGTCGGTGGTAATGCTGAGGGAGAGTGTAGAGAGATGAGAAGAGAGGGCCAATGCCAGACTGCTGGTGAATATCTACAAGAGGTAAGAAGTGAACCAGGAGCCAGGATAGGAATCAGAGACTCTCACTCTCCTGGTTCTCCTAATCTCCCAGAGAATAGCCAAGGAATGGGTGAGCAATAGTGTCAAAAACTGCAGGGAATTAAGGGTTATGACTGGAAAAAAAAAAGCTGCTGGATTTTGTGACAATGGCAGGGACTATTTCATCATCGTCCTTGTCCCCTTTTATTGTCCCCACTGCTCAGCACAGTGCCTGATGGTGTTTAATATATGCTCATTGACTGATTATTAGTGACCTTTGAGAAAACAATTTTAGTGAAGTGGTAGAAATGGAGGTCCTATTTTTTTTTCCTGAGGCGATCAGGGTTAAGTGACTTGCCCAAGGTCACACAGCTAGTAAGTGTTAAGTGTCTGAGGCTGGATTTGAACTCAGGTCCTCCTGATTCCAAGGCCAGAGCTCTATTCACTGTGCCACCTAGCTGCCCCTAGTGGAGGTCCTATTGCAAGGGGTTGAGGAGAGAGTGGGTAGTGAGAAAAGGGAGGTATGAGGGATAGATAACTTTTTCAAGAAGCTTGGTAAAGAAGGGAAGGAAATGGTAGATGGGTAGGTTAATGGGGTGAAGGGAAGGCTTTTCTATTTTTGGTGAGAACTATATTTGTTTGTTGATGCATGCCAGAGAGAAGATACATGAAAGAACCATGACTACAGGAGAAAGATCCTAGAGAAGGCAGAAGAGAATGGGGTCAAGGGTCACATAAATAGAGGGCCCTCCTTTAATGAGCAATGGGGTCATCTCTTTTGTGACTATCATGACCCTCTAGAGAGGGTCACAACTCTGAGAAGGTTTGAGGAATGGGAGAGGGGATTTGGGGGAGGTCTCATTGGACGGTCTCAATCTCCTCATTGAAGTAGGAATCTAGGTCACCTGCTGAGAGTGTGGGTGGGAGGGTGAAGTCAAGGGTGATATAAAAAAAGAAAATGTTTGCAACATTCACTGTGGGTGTTTCAGGCCAGGTGCACACTGATCCCAAGTGCAGGGCTAAGATCTGGAGAGACTGAATCAATGAGGCAAGTAATTAAAAACAAAACAAAGCTCTTTTACTAAACACAAAAACAAACCAAAACAAACCAAAACCCAACACTCAGCAGGATATATTTTGATAGCTTCGGCACTCCAGGTCCCCATCCCTGAAGATGAACCTAGACTGATGACAACATGAGCCTATTCTCATGGGAATAAAAAGTCTATCAAGTCTGGAAAGTGTCATCTTCTTCTCAATACGTATATAAGATTCACCAACAATCAGGCCTTAGTGCATTTAGTCCCCATTCTGGGTCTCCATGACTTAGGACTTGTTACATGCTCATGGGGCCTAGGTCCAAGGCCAGAACGAAAGGAATAGGCCTAAGGTGGTGGGTAAACAGATGAGAAATTACTAAGGGTAGAATAGAAAGATAGAAAACCCAGATGTTACATACCACGATTCTGCAGTGAATGAAATCAGTTTCACTTCATTACTTTTTCTAGGAGATTTCAGCCACCTATGGACAGGAGAGGAGGAATCAAAAGGAATCTAATAGTCAGAAATTACTCACTGATGATAATTTTCAAAATGGAAATTTTTGGAAGGTGATGTGAGACAAGGTACGTTAGGCAGTAACTAGAAAAAAAAGTTAAAGTGTAGGCCATAGCATAAGCATTATCTCCAAATTTTGGAGTTGGAAGGAAACTATGCAGGTGACTTCCAAATGTCCCTAGCTTTCTATTGAGTTCCAGTCTCTCAATTACGATTGCCTGTTGGGCATCTACACCTAAGTGTCTCAGGTAGCTCAAACTCAACATGTTCAAAACAGACCTCATTATATTGTCTCCAAACCCAACCCTCTTCCTGATTTCCCCATTTCTGTTGAGGGCTCCACCATTCTTCTGGTCATCCAGGTTCCCAACTGTGGCACCATACTCAGCTTTTCATTCTTACTTAGTTCCAATACACTCAGGTACAAAGTCTTGTCAATTCCAGCTTCTCAACATTTCTTGTACCCATTCCTTTCTCTCTACTCAGATCACAACCAACCTAATCTAGGTTCTCATCGTCCTTCACCTAAACTATTGCAGTAGACTCCTAAGTGACTTCCCTACATTCAGTCTCTTTCCTCTCTAATCCACACTCCAAACTGCTGTCCAACTACAACTACTATTTCTAAAGTGCAGATCTGATTATGTCAATCCCTGCTCTACCCCACTCAAGAATTTCTGTGGCTCCCCTTTGCCTTAAGATAAAATACTACTTTTTCTGTTCAACTTTTAAAGCACTTCACAATCCCACTCTGTTACCCCTTACTTTCCATCATACACTCTCCACTCTAGTCAAACTGAACTATTTGCTGCTCCTCTTACATGATTTTTCATGTCTGTTCCTTGGTACAATTTTTTTTCCCCCCTGAATCTGGATTGTTTTCCTGCCTCACTTTTAGATTGTAAGATCCTTGAGGGCAGGAACCATCTTTTGCCTCTTTCTGTATCCCTAGCACTTAGCACAGTACCTGGCACATAGGGGGCTCTTAATAAATGTTTATTGATTGATTAGGACCCTCAAATCCCTTTAATGCTCAGCTCAAGTGTACCTTTTTCAATATGCTTTTGCAATTTCCCCAGTGCCTACTGTCCCTTTTCTCCAAATCTCTGTGTATTTATTATAACATATGATAAACAAGTATCAAGTACATATCCTGCTATACTTATCTCTGAATATGCTGTATTTCTTCTAAAACAACATAGGATAAACTATCCTAGTTTTTGCATTTGTACATCCAGAATCTAGCATAGCATCTGACATGCAGAAATCATTTAATCAATGTTTGTTGATTGAATGAACTCAGTGGTCAGAGGGACATCCTTTCTCCTAGCCCTATGAACTGAAAGAGTTGTAGAAGATACGGCATTGCAAAGGCTGAAAAATTAGAGGATCTAGGAGAGTTTATTGAGAATAGAGCAGGGAAAGGGTGCAGTAGAATGGTCTAGACCAATGGTGTCAAAATCAGTTAGAAATGGATCTCTGTGGGTCACATATTGACTTAGAAAACCACAAATTAACATTATCTATGTTGTATTGCATTTTAATCAATTTTGTTCAACAATTCCCGATTACATTTTAGTCTGATGTGGGCCCATTTCAGTTTTGTGGCCTGTAGGCCATGAGTTTGATGGCTCTGGTTTAGGCAGGTGAACCAGGTTGGAGTGAGATGAGGAAGGGATGGGGATACTTGCTAAGGTCTTGTCCAGCTGCAAAAGACTGTGATTCTATGAATCGATAGCATGCATCTAACTCACTTCTAGCTACTCATTAGAGTTCTACTGTTAGTGTATGTATACGATTATAATTTTGCCTCTCTACTTCCAACGTGTGATATCAAACTACTTGAGTTTCCCATCTGTAACAGTCATGGTAGCAGATGTTTTTCCTTCAAAAGACAATGTTTAGATTAAGGAAGTATTTGTATTTCCTGACATAAACTATATAGATAATAATTTTTTTATCATTTATACATCATGACTACTCCATCTAAACAAACCACAGAGCAAACAAGTAGCATTCCCATTTAATAATACAGGGGCTAAATGGATGAAAACAAGTTCAGAAGTCATCAGATTTAGCAATCATCCCTTGCTAAAGGAGATGACTGATGGGCAATGGAGACTTCTACTAATGCTTACTCGCTTAAGCCATTTGGTTCAAATTATTCCTGTTTCATTATCAGAATGGGCTAGTTGAGGCAATTATTAACTAGGCTTTTTCTGTGTGGGATTGGGCGGGGGAGAAGGAGAGGTCACATTTAGTAGAGAAAATGTTCCATCTGCATAGCTTTTGGCCACTGCTCATCCAAAAGGGACTGACTCAAGTTTGATGCAAAGGCATGCTTTATCTGATCACTTACACTAAAGTGAGCTTCAGATACAAAATGGTGAAGACCATGGTTTTGGGGGCTTTGACTTCAATAACAGCAGTAGGCAGCCTAACAGTCAAGCCACTGGATGTGTTTTACGTAGTTATATTTGGCCTATTTTCAAGAGGGAATCAAGGAGGTCCGAGGCTGCCCAAGGGACAAACTTTCAATGGGTCTTTGGTGATTTCTTTTCAAAAGCCCATAATTCTATAATCTCAAATCATATTAAATACAGATAGGCACCTTTGAATTCACACTGTACATTTCCAGTGGGCTGGAACCAATTACCCTATTTTATATAATTATAATTTTAAATAGTGTTACTTCAGCTACATGTTACTACTTCATAGGATTCATTACTCTCATTCATTGGGACCTAGCTGTAAAGTCATTTTTATTTAACTCATCTGGTTTCACATTCCTGATATAACTCAATGAAGAACAGCTAACTGGATACATGATAAATATTCACCTCATATTAAGGCTTTTCTGGACTGAAATTTCATTTTCCGTAGGGACTGCTTACTCAATAAAGACAAAACAAAAAACTAATGAAACAAAACAAAAGATGTTTTCATCATCTTAGGAGAGGGTCATAATAGTAGTGACCAAGGCCTAGAGCTTTGAGAGGTCATCTGCCTCACTTACTGTGGTAATTACCAAGATTTCTGCTCATGTTTCAGGAAAGAGCCTCAATTCCTCAATATACATATGTCAGTCAGCACAGTCCCTAGGATGTGATTTAGATAGGAACTCTAGAAATTTGTCATCCCTACCCCTTAGATTTCCTCTCTTCTCAGTTAATCCCTTCCTTGCTAAAACCTTTACAACCTGGCCCCAACCCAGAGTAAGCACTTAATAAATGTCTGTCAACTGCTTGATTGATTTCCAACCTTGTTCCATACTTGCTTTTATGTGCCTTATAATCCAATCAAACTGCGTTCTACTAAGAAGACCAGTTGCATGCTCTAGTAAACTAGATGGCCAGTATGTATCTCTTGGCCTTTGCACAATACCT
The DNA here is from genome assembly GCF_900497805.2 of Vombatus ursinus. Lineage (NCBI taxonomy): Eukaryota > Metazoa > Chordata > Mammalia > Diprotodontia > Vombatidae > Vombatus > Vombatus ursinus. Next base: position 65,093,943 of record NW_020954590.1, read on the forward strand.
GGTGCAAGACAGGCACTTAGCAATATATGCTTGTTGATTGGGTGATTGAAAATAGGATTGTATATATGCACATTCTTCTTTTAGTTGTCCTCAGGAGCTAAGTCATAGAATCATATGTGGGGACCATGTAATGCAACAATCCGATTTCTGTGTTTGTCAAACTATTAGATACATTTGCTTCTGTATATTGTTCTATTCTGTTCCACTGATTGATCTCTATATTTTTTAACCAGTATCAAATAGTGTCAATAATTATTACTTTGTAGTATTTTGAGATCTGCTATTGTTAGGCCCCCCTTTTTCCCCATTGCTTTTCATTATTTCTCTTGAGATTCTTGACATCTTTCCCCACCATATGAATTTTGTTACTACTTTTTTTTCTAGTTCTACTAAGTAAATCTTTGAGACGTGTTTTGGAAACAGCCATTCAAGGAATTTATTTTGCTTGTGACTGCATCGTTTTAAGAAGTAGGGGTGGGGGGCAGGGATAGAAGGGATAGAAAATAGATTTCTGTGTGAGGGATTGTCTGATGTTGGCTACTGCCAAGTGAGGGTTGTGGCAACTTGGGGCGTGAACTGGGTATTAGGAAGTAACCGGAGCTCATGCTCCTGAGGCAGGGGCTGTGCTAGGCGGAGTTGTGGTAAACTGGGATGGGAACTGGATACGGAGAAGTAACCGGAGCTCAAGCGAGGCAGTGGGCAGTGCTATGTGGAGCTGTGATAAGCTGGGGAAGGAACAGGATACAAGGAAGTAGCCGGAGCACGTGCTCCTGAGGCAGGGGGCTGTGCCACGTGGGAGTGGGACGGCAGAGAACGAGTTCCTTTGTCTAGCCCCCTCCCTAGGTTCAACGTCAACCCCAGACGTCTCCTTCCTGACTTCCTGGGTCACGTACTTTCCCTTTGTGTAGCACTGACCCCAGACGCCTCCTCCCGGTATCTGGGCCTGACTTCCTGGGTCACGTACTTTCCTTTTGTCTATGCACTAACCCCAGACGCCTCCTTCCTGTATCTGGTCCTAGCCTCCTGCATCACTTCCTCTCCCTTGGTGCGCTAAACCCAGACATCCCCTTCCGGTATCTGATCCTACAATCAATGACTAGTAGGCGGGCTGAGGAGGAGGAGCTAAGTAGGTACTTAAGGGACAGTAGTGATCAGAGCTCGCTCTCTCTCTCTTTTGCTCCTGCTCTCTTGCTCTGGCCTTCCTGCTTGGCCTTGCTGTGATGGCCTCTGAATAAAGCTCCAGTGTTGGCACCTCCTGATCGGCTCGTCTCTGTGTGTTTATCCGGGTGGACACCGAAGACTGGTAAGTAGTATGACCTTGGCAGCCTGCTCCTTATAGGAGGAGAGTGCACGGCGCGGCCGGCACATTTCTGTTAATTAATTTTTGAAATACAGAGGTAGGAGGATGCTACAGATGTGAAATACTGCATGCACTTTCAGATGAGATCACTGTATTGTTGTTTTTAATTGACTGTTCATTTTGTTACCAGAGACCTCTCACGAATCAAGTTCAGTCTTGTTTGACTGTTCATGACCCTATTTGGGGTTTTCTTGGCAAAGATACTAGCGTGTTTGCCATTTTCTTCTCCAGCTCATTTTACATATGAGGAACTGAGGCAAACAGGATTAAATGACTTGCCCAGGGTCACACATCTAGTAAGTACTTGTCTGAGGCTATATTTGAACTCACAGAAAGTTCTTCCTCACTCCAGGTCTGGCACTCTATCCACTGTGTCACCTAGCTACCCTCATGGAGCAAGAGTAGTCTACAAATGTATATAATGTAAAAAAAAAAAACATACCCACTCTCTGATTTCACAAATAGGCACAGGGAAGGTAGATGGCTTATTTCATATCACACAGTTACCAACGGAGCTAGTTGGTGTCTGGTGTGTTCCAAATTTTTAGTAATTATTTGGATGGAGTCATAGGTGGCATGCTTATCAGATCTGAGGATTATAGATATAGGTTGGTTGGCTTACCTATTAGATGGTGGAATCATTACACAAAAATATTTTTAAAAATCTAGAAAAATGCTACTGAAAATTCAGTGCATCCACAGTCATATAGATGTGGATAATCTCTCAAATCATTCACCTTGTATACAACTGCAGCTTCTCATTCTGTGTGATTCTTTTCCATGTCATCTCACAAATCCTCCATTTAGCACCTACCTAATGCTTTGGGTGTGTTCCTCTAGGTTTTTTTTAACATTTATGAGTACCTTAGTATTATTTGGATGTTCAGCTTTTATTTTTTGCTCTCCTTTTCTGATCATTCACTTCTTTGATGACTCTTTTTTATACTATTTCTTGAAGGGAAATAATTATTGATAATATACTACTGTATACTCATGTCCATCATAAGGACTTCTATCGCTATCAGAGTCATTTCAATTCTGAATCCTTGGATACAGAGATGTAGGACATCATAGGGGAGAATGCTGATGGTAAAAATGTTTTTTTTTTTCCTTTTAGAAAAGTCTGGGGATAGATGTGGCCAAGATGTGGCCGGGTCAAGACATTTCTCTGATGCTATAGGGATGCTGATGTCAGCATGCTTCTTTCTACTGCTCTCCTTTGGGCCTTATATCTCTGCTCTCTGCATGGCATGACATCTTTTCTAGTTGTGTTGTCTTAGTCCTGGGCATATGTGTCTGTGTTAGATATTGAAATTTTGCTGGGCATCACTTTGTCTCTGTTGAGAGTTGCTCAAGTCTTCACTGCTATCAACCTCTGGTTTTTACCTCAGCAAGGCCATTTACTAATCACCTCAATTCTCATCTGCTAAGTTGCATTGACTAGAATACTTCCCCCGATAAAGGTGGTTTGTCAACTCATTTAATCATAAATAGAAGTTATGAAGCCAGACCAACGGCTAAGGTCAGCCAAACAAAAGCAAGGCAAAATGACTCTCAATTTTAAAAATAAATCTATTATTTGGGTTGATTGTGTCTGATACTGACTTGAAGTCTGTTATCTCAGGCAACTATCTAACTTAGGGTGAGAAATCCCTTATAAGTCCTATTTAACCTTTTATGGAGATTTTATCCCCACAAAATTCATATGAAAAGACTCTGCAATGGAAATCCCTCAGGGAGTTTTGTTGAAGCTGTGGCTATGAAACCTATCCTAAGATATTTGTTGGATTGATATGCTAATGATTGTGCAAGAACAAAACTAAGCAAAAGAGGCAAAGTCATTGACTCTCATTTTCTTACATATTCTTTCCTTTATTATTTTTAACGATAAAAATCAGAATGCCATGACTTTTATGTTGTATTGTTGCTAGCACAAAACCTTACAATCTCTTTAGAAATATCATACCAAAAATATGGATGACGTCATCCTCTGTAGGGAATCCTTCCCTCTTCTCTTTAGACTTTGTGTAAGACACATGCTAGGTCAGTGGTATACACCTTTTGTAAACCTAGTTTGTGCTTTGTTTGATATTGGAAATGAGTATTTTTTAAAAAGTTGTTTCTGTATTTATATCTATCAAGAAATATTAATATGAATATTATTAGTATGCAGATGTAGTGGTGCACATCAGTAATCCCTGCTACCAAAGAGGTTGAAACTGGTGGATCACTTGATCTTGGGAGTTCTGAGTTGCAGGGGGCTAAATCAATGAGGAGGGAAGGATAGAAGAGATGAAATTGCTACTCCAGAAGATAGGATGACAATGAACTATTGAGAGAAGGCAGAACTACTCAATTTATTTTGTTTCTTTTCCCTGTCATGTAAAATCATCTTTGAGCTAGAAAGGATAGGACAAAAGAAAATGGTTACTTGGAAGATGAAACACAAGATAAAGTAATATGTCTACCATCAATATGGTGAGCCCAGGGCAGGAAGGAAGAAAAGGACCAGGCTGCCTAATAAGGACCCAGCCTGGGTTCATGTTGGAGCTGGTTAAAGCTCTCATGCTAATCTGTGATGGGATCAAGACAATGAGTAGATGCTCAAATTCCAGCCTGGTTGAAATAAAGAGTTGCTGTTGTTCAGTGGTTTCAGTTGTGTTTGACTCTTCGTGACCCTTTTGGGGTTTTACTGGCAAAGATACTGTAGTGCTTTACCATTTCCTTCTCTAGCCCCCATTTACAGATGAGAAAACTGAGGCAAACAGGATGAAGTATCTTGCCCAGGGTCACACAGCTAGTGTCTGAGGCCAGATTTGAACTTAGGTTTTCCTGACTCTGCTCTGCAACTTTGCTGCTTTGCAAATAAAAATTAATAGAAAAGTAATAGTAATGGACTCCAAAGCTATATTTTGCTCTATCAGGTCTAATACTTTTTTTTTTGTAATCAATAAATGCAATAGTTCTTGTTTATATGTTTTCAATTGAGTGACTGTGAAGACGTGGTTTGCTGTAGAAAAGCATTAGTAAAAGCTTATTTTTTGTTCTTTTTCATGTTAAAGATATCCTCTAAATATGCATAGACTTTTATCATAAAAAATTTTATAGAGCATAAAATGTAAACTTATGGATCTGTAGTTTAATTGCTTCGTCTCTTCTCTTTCATCTTTTTTACATTCTTTTGTTAAAAATCCCTTTCTGAGGTTTCTTGACAATCAATCCATTTGGGTTTTCAAAAGCATCTTGTCTCTGCCGTAGATTTCTTCTGTGTTGCCTTCCATTGTCATTCCCATCACTCTTCCAGACTTCAGCTTGATGTTTTTATTATCTTAATATTACTTTATCTTGTGTTTCATCTTCCAGGTAACCATTTTCTTTTGTCCTATCCTTTCTAGCTCAAAGACGATTTTACATGACAGGGAAAAGAAACAAAATAAATTGAGTAGTTCTGCCTTCTCTCAATAGTTCATTGTCATCCTATCTTCTGGAGTAGCAATTTCATCTCTTCTATCCTTCCCCCCAATCCCCCCATAACTAAAAGGCATTTTGGGAAGTGTCTTAGTCATTACAAGCTCAATTTGAGTTTTCATTCTCCTGGTGTTATTTCCACTAGACCATGCCATGCTTTTATATTCATCCTCTATTACTTCCCTTTTCTTCTTTCTTCTATACGTGTCTTTTAGAAATCTACATTGATCATCAAGACATTTAGATCATCTGTAGATCTGCATCTACACCAGTTTTCTTAGCTTCCTTTTTTATTACTCATAGGAATTGTTTCTGTTTGTATCCTTATAATTTCATTATTGAGAGTTTCCCGTTCCACTGGTCTCACCTCTCCTGTAGAATTGTATACCACAGGATCCCAACTTTTCTTTCTCTCAGTCCTTTGAAATGTGCTTCACCCAAATCAAGGGTACAGATCAAAGTGTTCCCTATTTTCTCAATTCTTCTCTACTTCAAATGTTAAGATGGAGCAGTGACTTCCTCCCAAAGTCCTCCCAAGTTACTTCAGCAACCAGATTCTCCTTGTTGGTCAGAATCAGGTGTAGAATGTCAGTTCAAAACTCTACACCACCCCCAAGATGGCAGAGTAAAGGCAGGGACTTGCCTGAGCTCTCCCCAAATACCTTTAAAAATGACTCTAAAAAATTCTAGAGCAGCAGAACCCACAAAATGACAGAATGAAACAAATTTCTAACCCAAGGAAGGTCGGCCGTAAAGGCCTATTGCACCAGGGTGAGAGAGGAGCTCAGTCCAGCACAGACCAAACCAACATAGACTGGGCCACTGCAAACCAGGAGCAGGCCTTGGGAGTGACTGAATTGGCAGCAGCAGCAGTGACTGCTTCCAGAACTCTCAGCCCACAGATGGTAAGGGGGTCGAACAACTGGTCAGAAGGAGATTACAGGGGTTTTTTGCTCGGGATGAGGCAGGACTCTGTTGCTTTGCCCATACTTGGATCTGGGTCATAGTCCTGGGTGGCAGTCCCAGGGCAAAGAGGAGCACTAGCATAGCAGAGTTTGTGGCCACAGCGGAGGAAAGGACCCTCCTTACAGTTATAGGGCAAAAAAGTGTGCTTGTGGTTGCTCACAGACCAGAGCTCAGGCCAGGAGAGGAGTAAACACCTCTCCTTAGATCATACCACCTTGGAAAAACTGAAAACTTACAGATCCCTAGAAGTCTCTCAAAACTCTACCCTTCTCCCCCCATTTTCTTCCACTTTTTGAAGAAAATTATTATTAAAACAAACTGAGAACTTCTAAATGTCTCTGCTTTTGTGTGTGCATGTAAAATAGAGGGAGAATGGGAAGAGAGAGAGAGAGAGAAAGAGAGAAAGAGAGAGAGAGCAATCACGTATGCTACAGGAGATGTCTGGATAATTCAAATTATACATCCATTCTAGATGTTCTGTTCTCTGAACTACTATGTCTTCTTTCAGTCCAAGTGGTCTATAATTTATTCCTATGATAATATAGCTTTTCATTTTCCCTCTGGTGATCCTCGCCGGGATGCTTTCTGCCATGGTTCCCTTCTTTGACGCACCCCAATGGAAGCTGTCCATGCTAAGTGTTGGTCCTAAAGTAAGAGATCACATGTAGTCACTCCTACTATATCCAACAAACAAGACTGACTTCTTGCACTACTACTTACTTATCATGCTTCCCAAAGCTTTGATTTGGACACGAACATTGAGTTTAGGTCAGACAAGAAAATCACCTTAAAGAAGAGGAGATGAGTGGGCTGCAAAGGAAAGGGAAAAGGTACCAGATTATAGATTTACGAGATAAAAAGGCATCAGAAAATACTAACTCTCCTTGCACAATTGTTCTTAGAAAACGTGTCAGCAAGCAAAGGGCTATCTTTAGTCATCAGTAATACACTGGAATAGCTCTTATGGGAAGGGGAGCAGTCATAATGAGGCCAATATGGATATTGCCACTTGTTTTTCTGTTTCAGAATAACTGAATGCTGAGTGGCAAGAGCTTAAAGTGAATAGAAATTTATCCAATTCACAATTAAATGAAAATGATGTGGCCCAAAGCCAGAGAATATTCTTTGATTGGAATTTTTTCACTGCCCTATATTTAACCAGCTGGATATTTTTTTAAAGCACCATCTTATTCAACCTTTTGAAATGAAAGCTTTGGCTTTTAATAGGAAATCTGTATTTCATCATGAAGATATAACACAAGCCCTTCAAGTTATCCTCCATGGAAGCAATCTCTTTTTGGGACTATGTGCTTAGTATAAATTTAAGTTCTGGTTCTATCCTCTTTACTTCAGCTAAGAAAATTTGCATGTAGACTTATTCCAAGATTATGATGCCCCCTCCTCCAGTCCCAGGTTGCTTTATACTTTTCTATTCTGTCCCTCTGGATTTCATTTACCTCATTCCACATGGAAACATAGCATGGCAAAGTGGAAAGAGCTTTGAACTCAGCACCAGAAGGCTCAAGAAGTTCAAATTTTGGTTCTGATGCTTCCTAGCTCTGTAGCTGTAGGCAAGTCACTTTGCTTTTCTTGAGCTTCAGTCCTCTCATTTTAAAATAATGATGAGAATATTTGAGGTAAGTGCCTCAAAAGGTTGTGGTGAGGAAAGGACTTTGCAACTTATGATACCACATGATCTCTCTGTGTGTGTGTGTGTGTGTGTGTGTGTGTGGTTTTTTCCTTAGTTCTCGAAGAAGACCATGACATCTGGAAGATGATGCCATGACTTGCAAGTGAATTAGATTTAAATGAGGGAGTCACCAGCCTCACTTTCTCTCCTGGAGCTGTCTGTGTCCAGTGGACAGATATAAATTGGGACAACTGGAAATGGCCCAAAATGCAGTGGGAGATCTTGGCCTTTTTAAGCTAAGGTCTTTCTGAGTTCTTACTTTGACTGAGACATTACCCATTCAGTGATTAGGGCTGTTTAAAAATGAGTCAATGGGCGACCCCTTTAATTCTCCTCCCCCCAAAAAAAATCAAACTGGGAGGAGAAGACTGTCAAAATTTCTGGCCAAAAGAGAAGCAATTACTATTTATATTTACTTTCAGCCATCAGGGCCCAAACAATAAGCGCTTGGGTAGGGCCTGTTGTTGACCAACGAATGAGAGCCAGAATTAATTGGGTTTGAGGCTTGTTGATTAAGAAAGAAATGTAGCCAGTAAACTCCAAAACATCTAGGTGGGTTTCAGCCTTCAAAATTTACCTTCCTTTGGGATGAGCACCCTCAAGTAAGGGCATAATACCCCATGTGGAGAGAAGAGAGGAGAGAAGAGGGGAGGAGAGGAGAGAAAGAACAGAGCTGCCCAGCTGGAACTGGCCAGTTGGGTCCCCAGTGGGCAGCTTGCACTATTCACATTTGTCCTTCATTCTCCAATAATTTTTAAATTGTCTCTCCTGGATTGATTTTCCAGATCTGTTGTTTTACCAATGAGGTATTTTACTTTTTCATCTATTTTTTCATTCTTTTGTTCTTGTTTGACTGATTCTTGCTCTCTCATAGAGTCATTAGCTTTCATTTGCCCAATTCTAATTTTTAACAAATTGTTTTCTTCTATTAGATTTTGTACCTCCTTCCTCATTTGGCCAATTACATTTTTTAGGGACTTGTTTTCTCCAGTGTACTTTTTTTTTTCCAGTTGGGCAATTGTATTTTTTAAGGATTTGTTTGTTGCAGTTAATTTTTCTCTTTCCTTTTCCAAGCTGTTGAGTCTCTCTTGCCTATGTCTCATTTCTTTTCCCATTTTTTCTTCTACCTCTCTCATTTGACTTTTAAAATCCTTCTTGGGCTCTTCTAAGAAGGCTTTTTGGGCTTCAGACCAGTTCATATTTCCTTTTGAGGGTTTGTTGTGGGTTTGTTGACAATGTTGTCCTCTTCAAAATTTCTTCTTGATCTTAATCTTGATCTTTACTCTTCCCATAATAAGAATCTATGGTACATTTCTTTTTGCTCATGATGTTTGCTTATTTCCTGACCTTTAAAGAGATTGAGCTTTCCTGCTGGGGAGCAGAGGGCACTGACCCAAGCTTCTTGTGTTGGGAGCCTAGGGCCTGGTCACTGGCTTTGTGTGCTGGGGCCTTCAATGTTGGCAGTTGGAGGCTGTAGGGTTCTGGCAGCTTACCTCCTGTTGGGCTGGAAACAGAAACACTGGAACTCTAGGGGTAGGATTGGGTAGTGTGGCTCCTGGAGACTCCCTGCTCACCTTGACCTTTTCTTCCTTTCACTTTCTTTGACTCCTTTCAGATGGATGTTGTAGAGTGTTTATCTGCCTGGGGCCCCTTGGAGCATTGCTTCCCTTAGTTTTGCTGAGGCACTGGGAGAGCCGGTTGCTATAGAATGCCGAAGCACCTGGTGGTTTTCCAAGCTGGTTTCCACCGGTTCCCCTGCCCTCAGTGAGGCACTGGGGGTCCAGGTGTTGGTATTTGCCTGATCCACCACCTGGGCTTCAGGATCTCCTCCTGGTATGCTGAGGTGGGGCCTTCCACTAGCTTGCTGGGACACCTCCTGTTCTGTACCGCTCCCCTTCCCCCAAGGTAAGAGGGGCCTTTCCCGTTAATTCCTCAAGCTACCTGGTCTACTGGACTGCTGTACCCCATCTTTCTTCCAGTTCAGCTGTTCCAGGGTTTTTCCTGGGGTGATATTTTCTGCACTTTCAGAGGTCAATAAGGGAGGGTAAGAGCGACTCACCTCTTACTCAGCCATCTTTGCTCCTGGAAGTGTAAGTCTGTCCCTTATTCTCAAAGAGGCCATGGGCTACAAACAAAACAAAACAAAACAAAACAAAAACAAAAACAAAAACAAAAAGCCCAAAGGGGTTGGTGAGCTGTTTGGCATGATTTCCTGTGCAGCCCCTGCTCTGGGTATTTTTTATAACTCCCATTCTCACTGGTAGGTTGGGTCCCCAAAGGGCAGGTAATTGTTTCTCCCTCAAGTTTCTAGGCCTAACCTTGAGGATTACTGGAGGCTTTATAGCACTGTTACTCATGAGTCCCCACCTAGGGTGCTCCCCAAAGATAATCAGCCAGATTTAATTAGCTTTTGGAAGAGGGTATTTTACTAAACAGAAATAGCAGGGACAGTTGGTACAACCTCCTTTTCTCCCCCCTCTCACTAAATTGGGGGTACTCTCCCACAATTACACATAGGGTCTTTGGGAAAAGTGAGCTCAAACTCAGAGTCTATGTAGCAAAAGAATAATGTAATACAATTATAAAAAGACACTGGGATGGTTTGCCATTCACTTCTCCAGCTCATTTTACAAATGAGGAAACTGAGGCAAATAGGAATTAAATGACTTGCCCAGGGTAACACAGCTTTTATTTACCTGGGGCAGCCACATCAGTATTAAGTTTAATTAATTAAAGAGCCCACTCTAAGCTTCCTTCTTGAAGTCTTGCTGGACCTAGGGAAGTATAATACCCTCTGTGATTTTTTAAAAGTCAGGCTGCTAGCAGGAGAAGAGGAATCAGAAAAGAAGTTGAGAGAGGTAAGGGGTACAGTATGAATGACTCCAGAAGGAAAAAAAAGCAGGAACACATCAGTACTGAATGGGCATTGCCTCAGTCAAATTGAGACCTGTTAAAGACCTTGGCTTGAAAAGGCTAAGGTACCCCACTGCATTCTGGCCCATCTCCAGTTGTCCTCATCTATATTTCACCACTGAACCCAAATGGCTTTAGAGGAGAAAGTGAGGGGGTTGACTGCACAGCCTGCCTTCGCTTAAATCCAGTTCACTTGTATGTCATGGCATCATCTCCCTGAAGTCATGGTCCTCTTCAAGAATGAAGAACAAAGAACAACAATAATAACAACAACCTGTCCCGTTTGCCCTGCAGCACTTAAAGGCCTACTGTGTAAAATGATCTATGGATTGTTGCTCACGGTGCTTTTCATCTGTTTTCAGGATTGCATTAGCTTTTGCCCTGGACCCCGTTTGCATGTGGCAGGAAGAACCCGTCCTGTTCCAAAGGTGAGGAGAGTGAGACCAAAGGCTTCCTTGACTGAAGAGCACTTAGGCACTTTCTTGTTCAGAAGCAGAGATTATGAAAAGAGCTTTTCCCCCGATGGATTGTTTTTAGGTAACACATCTCTCAGCAGAATGGCCTTGAATTGGACGTGTTAAACGCTTCGCTTTGCCACACTCCCACACTCCTACAGCTATTTTATTTTTCTGAGAGAATCTTGCCCCATCCCTCTGTGACCTTGTAGTGAAATCATAATACAGTACATATGATAACAATAACTCATACCTATCCAGCACTTCATTCTTCTGTAACGTTTTACATATATTTTCTTACTTGATCCCAGAGCTGAAACTGGGGTTAGGTAAAGTTGTTGATCCATCTATCATCCAGTACACAATGGGCAAGGGAATGAAAAGGAAGACACTTTTTAATGTTGATTTTTGGAAATCAATATTTTTTTTAACCTTTTAAAAAAATTTTTTTAGGCAATTGGGGTTAAGTGACTTGCCCAGGGTCACACAGTCAGTCTGAGGCTGGATTTGAACTCAGGTCCTCCTGAATTTAGGGTCGGTGCTCTATACACTGCAACCTCTAGCTGCACCTGAAAATGAACATATTTTTAATGTAGAAAGAATTAATTTCACTTTTCATGAAATGGGGTAATTATTAAAGTCACATGTTTTTACAGAGCTCTTAGGGGACAATAAGCCGCCAGACAGAGGTTTAAACTTGCTGGTCATACCCAAATCTACAAAATCACCTCTTAAGTAGGCAGTGCAAGTGTTATTTTCATTTTACATTGAGGAAACTGAGCTTCAGTGGTTGGCCCACTCACACAGGTGGTCAAAGGCAGACCTGTGACTCAAAACCAGAGGGTCAAAATCCAGGGCTTTTTCTCCTCTCCCAACCATCCACATAATGCAGTCCATTATATCCTGGCACTTTGCTTTGGACTGGATTAGAAGGAGGACTCATTCTGACAGTGCCTTCTCTAGCTGCCAAGAGCCTAGAAATGGCTGCCAATAGAGGTCTGCTGGACAAATGCTCTGCTTCTAATTGTCCTTGCCCGAGCTCCCCGCAGGGGAATGCCCCCTTTTGAATTCACACTCTAGATTGGCCGTAATAAAATCCCCCAACCCACTGTTCACACAGAGTGAACAAAAACCCAATCCCTGCTGCTTGCTTAATAACTCATATTAGCAGCCTGTGATTGTAGTTTTTAGCCTTAGCCCCTTTTCAGATGACTGCATTCATAAATTGATTGGCTGTGCTGACAAAAAACAGCTGTTGGGGCCTCTAGTCCCACACTGGGACCACAGGACATGTGTCAAAGAAATGGAAGGGCCGTTTGATGGTGGATATGCTTAAGGCTGTTGACTGCCTGAATGGAGGCAAGAAATTAGATGCTCTGGCTTGAAAAGTTAGCCTATCGTTTGGCCAGATTCCTGATGTGTTGCACAAATGTTCCCAGGTGCCCATGCCCTTGAGGAGATGGGTTGCAGTGGCAGAGGTTGGGCCACTGGAGTGTGTGAAACTAACTGTCCAACCTCCTGTCAGCCCAAGCAGCAGTATGTGTATGATTGCCCAGGACCTAGGCTGACAACATTAGTGGAGCAGGAAATACTTCTGTCTGTAATGTTGCTTAACGATGGGTGAATTTACTCATTCCTCACTTTCTGAGGTGGTTGAAAAACAAAAAGGAAATCGCAACAACAAGTGTTGAAAATGTCCTTCTTTTGCATAGCTCACAGTGAGACATGGAAAAACAACAGTGAGGGTGTGAAAAGTCACTATGGAAACAGTGACTTTTCCAGACAGTTCCTACATCAAGATGAATACTAAAGATGAAACAAATGTATCATTTTCCAGGGTGTTCAAAACACATCTCCCTGACCACTGCTACCATATTTGTGTTGTCCCTCTCACTATTAGAATAAAAACTCTTTGTGGCCAAGGACTAGATTGATTTTTTATTTGTAACAGTGCCTGCACATAACATCTGTTTAATAAATGCTGTTTGATTCATTGCTCATTTATTCATTTTCTGTCTGCTTTCTCTTACATTCACCTCCTATTTCAGTTTGAAAACGCAGGCAAAAGAAAAGTCACGGGAACTTTAGGGTCCAGCGTAGACGTCATGACTTTAGGACATATGTTATAGAACTGAGGAAAACTGATTTTCTCTACACTGATTAGTGCTGGTGACCAAACCCTGTAGAAGCTTATGGTCTATTAGGCTGTAGGGATTTTGTGTTTAGGGAGACTTCAAGAATAAACCAGGAGTTGGAAGGGACTTCAAAAGGTCAATTATTCTACCCTCCTATCTTCAAACTCTCAGATTCTATGATTGGATAGAATGCAGAAAACAAACAGAATCATATCCTGTTTGCTATTTTTCTGTGAAGTAATTAATGCTTTTCATATAGTAACAATAGGCGTAACAGTTGTGTGTCACAGAAGAAGCCACATCACAGGATAACAAAGCAAGAATGACAGCTGAGGGGTTCATTAGTGCTGTTCAAAGGATGATGACTGACCCTGCAAAAACAAAATCATTTCTAATAGCTACCAATGATTCAGGAGATGGAGGAGAATTGCACCAATTTGAGTTATACTATTGAATTCTTATGGTATTACTAAGAAACAGATTTTGGGAAAATAGGTACTTGTGACCCATCATGCATTGTATTTACCATTATTGTTATTGTTTTGGTTATAGAATAAAGGTAAAAGATGATCCAATAGAGGAAAGTGAATCTCTTGTCCAGACTTCACGAGCCCAGGGAGATCATACCCATCTTAAGATGCCCTACTCATGTAGCACTTCCTCTATGAAACTTCCATACCAGCCAGGAAAGATTTCTTTCTCTTTTGAACTCCTAGAGTTCTTCCTTTATACTACTTAGGTGTGGATTACACTTGATTTCAGAGTGGAAGGGAGCTTAGAAGTCATCTAGTTTGGCTTATACATGACTAAGACTCTCCTGTATGATGCTGACCCAAAGTACTCATCCAGCCTTTGCTTGAAGACCTCCAGTGAAGGGGAAACCCCCCCATTATTTCCAAATCTAATGGATTTTTATGGGGTAAAATCCTCTTCCTTCTTGGCCTTCTCTGTAACCTATGACACTGTTGATTGCCTTCTTCTTGATTTACTTTTCTTTCTAGGTTTTCATGACACTACTCTTATGTGAGTCTCCTACTTGTTGGACCATTGCTTTCCAACCTCCATTACTGAATCTTCATCTAGCTCATGCCTAATAATCATGAGTGTGCCCTGCAAGGCTCTGTCCTGAGCCCTCCTCCCTTCACCCTCTACACCATTTTGCTCCATGGCCAGGGATTTTTCTACTCTCCCAACCTTCAGCATAACACATTCCAGTGACTATACTTTGGACCGGGTTGGGAGAACTCATTCTGTCAGTGCCTACTTTAGCTGCCTAGAGCTCAGAAATGACTGCCAGTAAAGGATAACCTGAGGTTGTGATCCACTAAAACCTCCAGGCGAATTCCTGTCTAGCCGCACTTCCACTGGCTTGAGTTTTTGAACTCAGATGTAAGACTTTAAGTTACCCCTTTCAAATGCAATATTATTGTGTTCAGCCCATTGTTCTAATCTCTTAAGGTCTTTTGGGATTATGACTGTCATCTATGTCAGCTGTTGCTCTGCTTTGTGTCATCTGTAAACTTGGAGAGCATATATCATTTATCTTTACATAAGTCACTGATAAAAATGTTTAACAGGGTCAAGCATAGAAAACTCTGGTGCTCTAACTAGAGACTTCCTCTCAAGTTCATATCAAATCATTAATGATTACTTTTAGATTCTGACCATTCAATAGTAATTAATCCATCTAACTATTCTATTTTCGAGCCTTCATCTCTTCATCTTCTCCACAAGAATAGAACCAGAGACTTTGCTAAGAGCTTTCCTAAAATTCAGATAAATTATATTTACATCATTTCTATGGTCAATCTAATAATCCTGTCAAGAAAGGAAATAGGGTTAGTCTGGCATGACATAATAATAAACCTAGGATAACTCTTTGTGATCACTTTTTCTTTTCCTAGATGCTTATTAATTGTACCTTATCAAATACATTAAAATACAGTTATCAAAATGTATGTTAAAAAACAAATTCATGGACCCCAGACCTGTTTCTCCAAACCCTTCTTTTCCTTTTTAGTAAATTTGTACATTCAGAATTTCATTCCTAATAGCTTTTTTTCCTTCAGGTACTGACTTTATAGAATACACACACACACACACACACACACACACACACACATCTCTATAGAATTTTAGTCTTTAGAATCTTACCTATCTTTCTTCAGAATACTTTGAAATTTGGTTTCTTCAAATCTAGGATCTATGTCAGAAAATCTTAGGCTTCTTCTCTAGAATTCTAAGATAGATTAGTTGTTCATTTCAAGGCTCCCAACATTCCCTACCCAACAACCAGTTATAATTTTGTTGGTGACAATCAGATCCAGAATAGAACTTCCCCTGGATGGCTCCTTTATTTTTGAATGATGAGATTATCAGTATCAAGTTGTAAATTATTATTTGCTTTGCTTTTGACAGAAAGCATAGATGTCCAGATAATTGAAATCTTCTCTTCCTACTCTCATGCTTCTGGCTTGCTATTTCTTTAATTCCTTGTCTATTTTCCTTATGATGTAAAGATAGCCTTTAGGGTAATCCCATGACAGTATTGCTTCTGTTTCTGCCTCTGTTAATCTTCACCCAAATTTTTTCCACCACATTGGAGAGTTCTGGTGTGAGTTCTGTAGAGGAATGCTTCAAAGCTCTATCCTTGGTCCTGTTTTTTTTTTATGTGACTAAAGGCATGGATAGCTTGTTTATCAAATTTGCAGATGACACTAGGGTAGGGATGATAGCTTATATGCTGATGACAGAATGGTAATTTTTAAAAGATCTCAATAGGCAAAAAGGAACAGCTGGATCTAGCAAGATAGAATTGAAAAGCATAAATCTTGGGTCCAACATGTCAATTAGGAAATTCAGCTGTATTTAGGGTTAGAGTAGGAGAGTTTGGTATACAAAAATTCATATGAATAAGCCTTGAGAGGTTTCAGCAGACTTTAAGCTCAATATGAGTGAACATCAAAATATTCAAAAGTTAACATAATCCTAGAGTGAATTAATAGAACTGTGGCATTGATCAGGAAGCAAGTTATAATCTCACTGCGCTCTGCCCTAGTTAGACCACATTTAGATTATTGTTTTCAGTCCTGGGGGCCATGTTTTAGAAACTACATTGGCAAGCTGTAGGGAGTCTAGAGGAGTAACCAAGATAGTGACAGGACTGAAGATTATGCCACTGAGGATCAGTGGAAGGAACTGGAGATGTTTAGCCTGGAGAAAAGAAGTCTTCATGGGAGAGGGATATCAATGCTGTCTTCTATTATTTGGAAGAATGTTATGTGGAAAATGGACTAGACTTCTTTCGCAAGATCCTACGTGGAAGAACTAGAAATGGGTGGAAGTTGCTGAGGAGTATATTTAGACTTGATATAAGAAACAACCTCGCAACAATTAGAGCAGTCCAAAAGTGGGGTAGATTTTTTTTTAATTTTAAAAATTTGTTTTTAGTTTGTGGAATAAAATAAGTATTTCTATAACAAAGTATAATAAAAAATCTCAATAGACTTTGTTATAAGACAATGAGTTCTCCATCACTAGAAATCTTCATGATTTTGCCAGATGAACAGTTGAGGATTTTGTTGAGGGAGTTCTTGCTCAGGTACATCAATACTGAATAATGTCTGATTTTTTTAAGAAACCCTATGATTCTAGGTTCTCACAGATCTTTCTCTGAAATGAAACTTATATGTGTATGTGTGTACACATGCATGCATATGTACATGTGCATGCAAAAAGATTCCTAGTCACAGATTAAAGAGAGAGTGAAGAGCAGAAAAAAAAAATAATTTTTTTTCTCTCTTGATAACTGCTGCAGAATTTTTTCCCTCTTTATCTCTTCACATCAAAAATAGAAAAGGAGAGCAAAACAAGGAAATAATTAAAACATAGACTTAGTAAAGAAAGCAAAGATCTAATTTCAGGCCTGAAACGCAGTGGCATGGGATATTTAGCTCCCATTATTTTCTCCTCCAGCAGGGGTCATGATGTAGCAATTTGTAAAATCACACACCCAGAAGGGGTTAAGGGAGGAGGAAGATAATGTTCATTTTGAGTTGCTGCTCTGGCAATTAGGAAGCTGTTATTTTTTCCTCAGGAATATGATTCTGTTTAACTTTATTAGGTCCCTAAAAGAGGGATACTGATCATCTGAAAAATCCTGTGCTCCAGCAAGTCAATAGCTCCCTCAGCTTTTCCCTTCAGTACCTTCTTGGTTGCCTTGCTTTGCATTGTAAAAGTATTAAGATTTTATTTCCCCTCTTGGGTAAACAAGCAAGTGGACACTTATGCTGCAAATTAAAACGTCTCCTTTCCATTTTGGGACAGGAAATATATTGTTTATTGATCACTAACAAAACATTACCATCTGTGCAAAATGCAGAATTCGACTGGATAATTCCCATCGGGTCAAAGTATGGATGGGAATTTTATGTATTCCTGACATGAATTTTAATGTTTCAAATAGCTTTTGTTTCCTCATCTCTTTACCCAACTAAGTAAATGTGTCCCAAGGACCTTAAAGAAAAGCTAGCAGATTGAAAACAAGGTCCTCACAACATTGTGCCTTGTTGCATTTAAGCACTATTCTCCAGAGGAGCATTGTTTGACCAGCATTTCTAATTTTGGTATATTTCACTTTGCTCCTGGGGAAGGAGATATGGACAAATGGATTAATGTAGAACTGGAGAAAATACTGGGGAAAAATGTTGAGCTCTCTTTTTTTCCTTTTTTCCTGTCCTGGCTACACCAAGGCTGGTAAAAGGATATTTCTATATTTTCCATCTTTTCATCTTTTCCTAGATTCAGAGTTCCAGAGTTAAGATGGGAAATAACTCTCTGATTTCCAAATTTTCTTTTGTCTCCTCTCGTTTACATTATAAAGTAGGTCTTACTGATATTCTACTGATTTTCTTTATATAATGATAATAAAGTTGTGTTAGTGTTATTTGTACCTCCACTCCCAATTTACACAAAGAAATCATGAAGACTGAATTGTAACTGGTCATATCTTGAGTTTGAGCCCTCTGACTCAAATTCAGACCCTTTGACTACAAATCCAGTATTCTAGCCATACAGCATTGCTAAAGAGCCCAATAATAGCATCTGGTAAGTTGCTGGGAACAGAGAACAGGGCAATTTCTCATTAAATGCTTTTCTGACTAATTTTTGCCATGCATACAACTGTAACTCAGCGTTCATATTTCTCTAGCACCTTAAATTTCATGAGTCATTCCCCAAACAACAACCCTACAAATGCCCTGCCCACAGTTCCAGAGCTAGGATGTGTTGGAGATGGGATTGTCCCTGGGCACTTCTGCTGTCTCTTCAGTGACAGTAGATTGCAAGCTTCTCAAGGACAAGGACCGTATCATTTATTATTTTGTATCCCACCCAGTACTTTGACTAGACAACAGGTATTCGCTGAAAATTGCTGAATTTTTTAAAAGAAATTTTTATTAGGGAAAAACAAATTCCAGAACAAAGAAAGAAAGAAAACTATTCGATGGTCTTATTTGTGAAGTCATGGTCCCAGAAATGGTCAGTCATGGTATCTTATGATAGTCAAAACCTAAGGCAAAGTAAAGTTATTTTATCCTACACTATGCCGTTGGAATCCTTCCGATGTACCAATATTCTTGTGAAATATCTTGGCTTCTGGCTCCTTTTAATCCTTCAAAAATTTAATACCAAGAAATCCTTTTAGTTTGAGCATCAGGGCTGTTTTTTTAAACAAGGTATTGGGGCTTCAGTAGTGATCTATTTCTGTCTTTCATCAAAGAGTAAAAAATAATGTTAGGTTATCCACACAAAGGGGATTGGGGCCAGGGAAAAAGTGTTATTGTATTGCCCAAGGTTAGTCTTCTGAGCTGAGATGAGCTTTTCATTCAGCGCATCTCTGACTGCCTGCATACCCGGAATTCATTACTATTGTCAGGATAAACTGCCTTTATCTGTCATATCACCCAAAAGCATTGGGATTCAGAATGGGAAAAAGCTGCTGCCAAGGAGGGCTGAGGGTGGGTCAGCTGAACAGGACACCCCCACGTGCAGTCTTTGCTTTGTGTGCTAGCAAAGGTCCTAATACACAAAGATCTCTTGGTGTCTCAGCTGCTGCTTCGCCTCCCCACCCCATTTCTGCCTCCCTCTTTTGCTCCCCCTTCCCAACAGGGTGTCACACACAATGACCTTCTTCCCACTAAGACAGGCTGTGGAGCCAGTCTCCCTGGGGAGCTCATCAGAAGGCTCAGAGGCAAAAGGGAGCCGCATCCCTCCTATTTGGGGAATGGAGATTAATGTTTCCCAAAGGTCCAATGGCCTTGAGAATGAGGACAGACCAACTCAACTCCTGGAGGGAAAAGGAACCGCAGAGAGAGAAAGCCCAGAGCGACCTAAGTCACTGGAGGCCCTAGTCAAGAGTCAAATTTCCTGTTTCATTCTAAAAACTCATCTAAAAATTGGATATTTGACCTTTGGCAACAAGTAATAACTATAACTGAGCTTGATAATAATGAATGGAGAACAATGCACACACAGCAGGGGGACAGAACATGGCATAAATCTCCAGTTGTTTTAATACTAGTTTACTGCAACGGAGAGCTAGAGGAAGAGGCCTTGCATTTCTAAATGGCTGCTCTGAAGAAAATGAAGACCCTTCAGCCTAAAGAAAAAAAAGAAAAGAAAAAGGAGGGGAGTGGGGAGTATAGTTTAAGAGAAAAGAAATTCCATGCAATTTTGCTTTCTTACAAAAATAATGGAATCATGAGGAATTGTCATCTCACCACTCAAAAGTTTTTTCAGATATGTCAAGAGGGCATGAAGGAGTTCTCTGAGAGGAGACCCTATGGTCCATTTGGTGCCTATGACCATCAATCGATCAATCAATACTTATTAAGCACCTATTCTAAGAGTGTTCAACTAAAGCAATTCTAATCAGTCTTAAATTTGTAAATTTGGGGTGTCTGCCCTTCCAGTCTCAAAATTCCTTGAAAGACAGATCCAAAGCCTAAAGAGTAAACCTTTTGTCTAGACATCATCAGCTATCTTCATGCTTTATCAGATGACTTGAAAACGAAGTCACTAGAGTTGAGAGTTTTCCATAGGATTTTGCATAAGATTGTTAAATGACAAAAAAGGGTGAAAACTATCAATATTCCTCTTCTTTATCCTGTACCTTTCCACTCCCCAATGAGAATGGGTGTTTCTTATTGTTGTCATTGTTTGTCCTTCGTTCTCAAGGAGAACCAATAACATCACAAGGAGGACATCTTGATGTGCTCATGAATTGGATTTAAGTGAGGCAGAGCTACTCAACGTTATCAGCCCCACTTTCTTCTCCACAGTTATCTAAGTCCAGTGGCAAGACACAGGTCAAGAGACTGGCGATGGCTCCATGCAGTGGATGACCTTGGCCTTCTAAATTAGGGCCTTTCTCAGGCTTTAATTTGTCTGAGGCAATGCTCGTTCGATGACTAAGGGCTAGGTAAGAATTAAGACAAAAGATGGCCTAATTGGAGTTTTACACAGCAAAGCACAGCACACAGTGTATAGAAGACCAAAATAGTCCAGTCCAGCTTTCCAGGGAACCAAAATATGCATGTATGTATATGTGTGCATATATATACATACACACACATATATATATACATATATATGTGTATATATGTGTATATATATATATATATATATATTCAGTTAATACAAGACAGGGTTTTGGTTCAATATACAGCAAGGAGAAGAGTGCAGAAGCCTATGGCATAATGCTTCCCCTGACAAAGGCAATGACTTGACAGAATCCACTGTGTAATCTCTGGCCCCTGGCTGCCAGTCCTGCCTTTTCTGAGTTCTTTATTGCTGAGTGCCTTAAATAAGTGGAACTGGGGAAATTTACCATAGGCTCTTCTGTATCTAATTCACACCTGTTAAGAGTAGCAAGTGTGGGAATTTTTTTAAAAAGGTAAAAAAGTCAGTATTCCTTCTAGGCCTTTGAGTACCCTTTCTTCCCATGGCTCTGTGCTTTCATCTGGATTATTGCCAGTGGTCCTAATAATTTTTTTTTCATCTTCTTTTCATTCAACCAACAAATAGAAAGGATTAAACAGGGAAGGAAAAGAAAAAGACATAGTGATTGGGGCGAAGAGAGAAGTCAATTTGACCCAATGAAGAGATTAAAAAAAAAATCAGTTTTTCTAGCAGAGATATAAACTCAGGGACCATTTTCTCAATAAACTGCATTGATCACATGAAAGGAGGAGTAATTTATTTTTTGATCACAATTGCCTGAGGGAAATGTGGTAAAAAATAAATTGCTTTACATTATAGCTAGGATAGGAACTGAGTCTGGGATCTCCTTGGTATATGGAACTCCCAAGTGAGGAAATTCCATCTACTCATCTAAGTTGGCACCCTCTTTACAAATTAGAGTCTGAATTTACCTATAGGATTGAGACATTAAACCACTTGCCTAGGGTCATAGAGGCAATATGTTTCACAGGTATGACTTGAACCCAGGTGTTTCTGTCTTCAAGGCCAACTTTTTTTTTTCTTATGCATCACTGCCTCTCCGTGTTGCCTGCATCACACTATATTAAATGTAATCTGAGTCACTCATCATCCCTGCAGGGAAACAGAAAAAAAGTCCAAGGTGGTTTACTGTAAAGTGAGGATTTCTACCTATCGCACCTTGTGAACACAGTTGGGTCAACCCCATGATCCAGTGCAGCTTAATAGGACTGACCCTCCCACTGGGAATGCTGGGGTTTAACCCAACCCTTAGAATGTAAGATGGCTCTCTTTTCTCTGCTTCTCTGTTCTTCTGGCAGAAAAACCTCCTAAGAAGGTGGTCTGGAGAGAGAAGAACAGTTAGGTTATTGTTGTTTTTTTTTCCCTATTTGAAAATTAAAATTGGATCTGATCCTCTACCCCCACCCTTTTTTTTAACATTGTTTTGGTTTCTCAGATGTAATTTGAATTTAAGACATTCTGTTAAAATGTCATTAAATGAATTCCAAGGGACTCTCTGACATTTTGATAATTCATGTGAAAGCAATTTGAAAAGAACAAAGTGCCTAAAGTAAATGTCAAATCTAACCACTCCTTGATGTATGAACATCCTACTTATGAATGTCATAGGTATGTATACATAGACACATATATGTATGCATACCCACATCAAAACGTACATATAGTGGTCAGTTCATTTTGTAATATAGGCCACCCTTTGATCCTTACTTTATCCAAACTTTGTTGTAATGATTGTGGTCTCAAGAAAGTGGGAGGGTGGTAGAAGGAGGTTTTCTCAGTGTCCTAGCAATCCTTTATCCTCATGCAACATGGGGACATATTTTTCCACAGACACAGTGTTATTAATGATGGTTAGGTTCTAGGCCTTACTGAAAAGATATCAGCAAAAGAGAAAAAAAAATCCTTGTTCGAGGCCACACAATTTCAAATGCACTCAGTGTTTGGCTCTCAAATTACCTTAAAGTGGGTAAGAGGCCAAAAGAATAACAGTGTATTTTCACTTCAAAAAGAGAAAAAAGTGACCCAGTAGACATTAGCAACTACCAATCCAAACACTTGATTTCTCATGTCTATAAAGTACACTTCAAGGGCATTAGAGATGAAAACATGAGAGAACAGGAAGGCATTCATAAGTCAGTTCTTAACACAGTATACTACCACATATTCACTTTTATAGAACTGACCAAACGGGATAGTGAACTCTTGTAAGAACTCACTGTCCTTGTTTATTGATTTTAGGAAGCGTTTGATTTAGTAGAGCAAAATAGAGCCTTGAAGTTTTTCCTCAGATGTGACATTTCAGATGAGAAATACTCAGATGGACCCGTAATCTCATTGAATCAAGAGTTTTCTCCAGCAATACAGATCACACCCCACGTATATCTGATATCTTTTGTCCATACTCTTGAAGACTTCAAGTGGCCATGTAAATTACTTTGATCAATTTATCCTCTTGGATAGAGTGCTGGGCCCGGAGTTAAGAAGATGCATCTTCTTGGTTTCAAATCTGGCCTCAGACACTTACTAGCTGTGTGACCCTGGGCAAGTCACTTAACCCCGTTTGCCTCAGTTTCCTCATCTGTAAAATGAGCTGGAGAAGGAAATGGCAAACCACTCCAATATCTTTGCCAAGAAAACCCCAAATGGAGTCATGAAGAGTTGAACAGAACTGAAAACGACTGAACAACAACAACATTGAAATAAATTTGAAGTTATTTGTTTGCCAGGGTCATGGAAGATCTCAGATCTCCCAAAACAGATATTTATTATTAATGATAGTACAGTACCTAGTACTTTGTATCTACTTAATCAGTGCTTATTGATTAATAATGAGATTCGCCAAGCTCTCCCATTCACAGATCATAGCATTATAGAGCTAGAGGAGGCGTCAGAGGCTATGGACTTCAATTCTGTCATCTTACAGGTGAAGAAACTGAGGCCCTGGAGAAGGTAAGGCAACTTACCCAAGATCACCCTGGGAGTAAGCATCAGAACTGAGATTTATACCTTGGACTTTTGACTTCAGAATCAGTGCTTTTTCTACTCTACTAGATGGCATTGTATTAATTGGATGACTGACAAGTAATGGCTGTGTGACCCTGGTCAAGTCACTTAACCTCTCATTGGAAGATCTCTAAGACTAGAAAGTGCTGACCTACATCAATGGAGATTTCCTTACTAGGAAGCTTCCTCTGTTGAAATTATAGATCTGTATTATATACATACTCATACATACATACATACATATCTATGTGCGTGTATATGTGTGTATGTGTTTGGATATGCGTAAATGTATGCGTATATATCTTATATAAATAATATAGATGGATAGTAAGCCCAGAATTAAGTAGTATGAGGAAATTAATCAATAAACATTTATGAAGTGCCTACTATGTTCTGGGCACTGTGTTAATTGTTGGGGATAAAAAAAAGAGTCAAAAGGCTTCCCCCTGTCCTCGAGGAGCTTATGGTCTAATGATTCAGTCTATATTGCCTTGGGGGAAATGGTATACTACAAACTGCTTAGTGCTGGCCTCAATATTCTCTTGGTGATCCTGGATGGCTATCAGGGATGGGATACAATGACCTCAGATTAATTAAAGTGACAAGTCAAATTGAAGAGGAAGATCAAATCTAGGGTATAAGTAAGTAGGCTTCAGCATAGCACCAACAAGGCAACAAAAGTGAGGCACAGCAGATTGATGCTTTGAGTGTTACTCTGGTATCTTCATGATGGAAAAAAAAAAGAATAATAGGAAGCTATGCGTTGTGCTTAGTAGATCCACTATAGAGAATTTATGATAGGAAAGACAAGAGTTGCATAGGATAAAATGGCTTGGGAGGAGTTATGATCTGTGTTGATGAAGGGCATACCAGGACCAATTACATCACAGATTACTTAGAGTATAGAAACCCCCAGGGCAAGCCACAGATGACCCATTGTACCTATAATGGCTGTCAACTTATGCTATTAACACTGTTGAGTTGTTTTTCAGTCTTATTTGACTCTTTGTGACCCCATTTGGGATTTTCTTGGCAAAGATACTGGGGTGGTTTGTCATTTCCTTCTCTAGCTCATTTTACAGATAAAGAAACTGAGGCAAATAGGGTTAAGTGGCTTGCCCAGGGTCACACACAGCTAGTAAGTGTCTGAGGCCAGATTTAACTCAGGAAGATGAATCTTCCTGACTCTAGGCCCAGTGCTCTATTCACGGTGCCACCTACCTGCCCCTCCTGGCACACAGTAAACAATTAATAAATGCTGATTGACTGACTGACATGCTAGCCTGGAACCTAAGTAAACTTTATAACATTATTTTCATGGAAAAATGCATTTTTAATTTACCAATAACTTTCTTACAAACCAGGAATTCTTAACTTTAAAGTGTTACAGGCCATTTATTCTTGTGAAATCTAGGGACCTCCTCAGAAGAAAGTTTTCAAATGCATGAAATGAAACACATAAGATTATAAGGGAGACCAGTTATATTGAAATGCAGTTGACAGATTTTTTTTAAAGTTCATAGACTGTAGGTGAAGAACTGATGATATAGCAATACATATACATACAGTCTTGTTAAGTGACTTGCCCAGGGTCACACAGTTAGTAAGTGTCAAGTGTCTGAGGCCACATTTGAACTCAGGTCCTCCTGACTCCAAGGCCAGTGCTCTATCCACTGCACCACCTAGCTGCCCCTATAGTGATATTTTTGTTGCAATTCTATTTATTTTAATGATATTTATTTTAATCAGGATACAAAGATGTATACTATATCTAAGAATAAAATCATCTATTTGAATAGATGTATCTTTAAGGACTCAGCTGTTCAGTCTTTTACATCTTTATTGGTTAGGTGTGACTTAGAAGTTTCTCTCTTGTTTTTCATAGTTTTAAAAGAGAAACCTTTCCCTTTTTCGAGCTTTATATCTGGTCTTTATTAGCTGCGTACATTTGTTATCGCTCACTTTTAGCTTGGGAAAAAATAAATTAAGGAAAATAAAACTAAGCCTGTTTAATTTCTGTTTAATTCCTTAATGTTTTGTTTATTATTTTCTTCTTATTTAGACAAATTGAAGAGATTTAAAAATAATTATTATTAGTACAAATCTTTCAGTTAGGCTGAGATATGAAATCAAGGGCCAAGTCATCTTGAAGAATGCCCAAAGATTTGGTTCTTAACTCAGTGCTTGAATTTATCAGATGGGCTTATTGCCTTTTTGAATTTTTGAAAAAAAATTTTTTTAGGCAATTGGGGTTAAGCGACTTGCCCAAGGGCACACAGCTAGTGAGTGTCAGCTGTTCGGTCTGAGGCCGGATTTGAACTCGGGTCCTCCTGACGTCAGGGCCGGTGCTCTATCCACTATGCCACCTAGCTTCCCCTGCTTATTGCCTTTTTGAAGGGGACAAAGGGTGACCATTGTGCTATTAACTGAGTACTAGCTATTTGTCACAACAGTAGGATATGGTGAAATAATTGGACTTGGAGTCAAGAGACAACTGGGTTGAAATTCTATCAATAATACTTAGCAGTTGTGTGTCTTTCAGAAAGATATTTAAGCTCTGTTAGCCTCAGTTTTTCTGTATAATGGGAATAATCATACCCATAGTATTTACGTTATAGAGTTACTCTGAGGATCAAATGAATTAGCATTTGTATAACATGATACAGGGCGCACCAAATGCATTGATGCAGTTTTAAGCTAGCTTAAAAGATTTAAGTTTTAATAGCTTAAAATTACTCTAAGACTTTTGTGACACTATAAATATCAGTGAGTATTTTTATTCACTGTATTAAAATATACAGGTGTATTTATCATTAGGTATATAAGCTGTGGTTTTGGAATGAGCAAATTATTAGAAAGACAGCATTAATTTTGGCATGTCACAGTTTAAATTGCAAGAAACAGTGACAATTCCTGAACAGATGAAAAGTCATCTGTCCACTGTCTTTATCATTCAAAGGAAAGGATGGAACTAAGTGCTGCTGGTTTTCACTGACAAAACATGTTACTGGGCACACTTTAGTTGCAAGAGAAACCTTTGCTTTGCTCTGGTGTCATTTGTCCTTTCAGCTCTTTGGGATTTAATTCTTACTAATTCTTTACAAATACAGGTACTTGTCTAGCAATAAAAACAATGAGCATTTATTAAGTGTTTCCGTGTGCAGGGCACTGTATTAGGTGCTGGGGAGATATGATATTTAGACAAGGCAGGATTCCTGCCCTCATGAAGTATACAGTTCAGCATATGCAAATGATTCTAATAATACATGATAAGCGCATCCAGAGAGGTACAATCAAAGTGCTGTATGAGGGATCAAGTGGTAAAGGTCATTACCAGGTGGAGAGATTAGGGTAGACTTACAGGAAGATCTGAATTTGAGTTTTTTTTTTTAAGGGATTGATAGTAATTTAAGAGAGGAGGGAGGGAGGGAAGGAGAGAGAGAGAGAGAGAGAGAGAGAGAGAGAGAGAGAGAGAGAGAGAGAGAGAGAGAGAGAGAGAGAGAGAGAGAGAGAGAGAGAAAGATGGCAT
Source organism: Vombatus ursinus (assembly GCF_900497805.2). Taxonomy (NCBI): domain Eukaryota; kingdom Metazoa; phylum Chordata; class Mammalia; order Diprotodontia; family Vombatidae; genus Vombatus; species Vombatus ursinus. The sequence continues at coordinate 65,120,983 of NW_020954590.1, forward strand.
TTAAGGTGTAGAGAACAGTGTAAACATTACACGGAGGTGAAAAAGGGCCAGTTGGGCACAAGGGATGGTGAGTTTGGACCAGTTAAATTGGAGCTATTGTTAGTTGTTGTTTGTCCTTCATTTTCGAAGAGGACCAAGACCTCAGGGAGGTGATGCCATGACTTACAAATTAATTGGATTTAAGTGAGGGGCAGCTGTGCAAGGTTACTAGAATCACTTTCTCTTCTGGAGCCATCTGGGTCCACTGGCAAGATATAGATCAGGATGGCTAGAGATGGCCACCTAAATTGGAGCATAGAGCATCTGGAGGCAGATACAACAAAATAAGGTTGGGGAGTCAGGATGGTGCCAAATTTTGGAGGGTCTTGAATGTTGGCCAAAGGAGCTTGAATTTTGTTCAGTATCATTAGTAGAATTTCAGCCCAGTTAATTCTCTCTTGACTCCACGACAAGGAACCATTGAAGGATTTGGAGTAAAAGTGCCACATGAAATATCACCGACATGTTACTGTATGTGCATCATTACATCAAGCACATCTGTGAATAATGAAATTATATTAATTTAAGTCTATGACTTACCTTTGAAAAAACTCACAACATTTACCCATTGTGACCTCTCTACTCTCCTCAAACCAACTTGCTATTTTTCTTCATTGTAATCTTCTGCTTGGGTCTACACACTTTCTCATCTCTGCCTCCAGGCTCACCTTGTTTCCTTCAAGTCCCAGCTAAAATCCCACCTTCCATAGAAAGCCCTTCAGGGTCCCTTTTAATTCTAATACCTTCCTTCTGCTGATTATTCCCTATTTATCCTGTATGTAGATTGTTTGTACGTAATTATTTGTGCATTGTCTCTGTCATTGGACCGTGAACTATTTCAGAGCAGGGATTGTCTTTTGCCATTCTTTGTATCTCCATAGTGCACGTAATAGTCACTTTAAAATGTTTATAGATTGACTGACTGATACCACCAAGACAAGACTCAACTAATTCTTTTGAAATCCTTCCCTTTGGGACAGGGATGAAAGGGAGCGGGGCAATGAGAGAGGGACACTACCCTGAAATAACTGTCAGGGAAAAAATCTTGGTCTTCAGTAAGCCCAACCACTTGGCCATGGAATGTCTTCCAGTAAACACTACTTCAAGGTACTGAAATTTCATTGATGTGTGTGCTCTCTCCAAAAATATTGATTGTAGCCCTTTATCACTTAGTACATAGTCTGGTACACAGAGTACTGTCTACTCAGTTACAGAGTTACTGTGACTGAATAAAATAACCTTCCTGTAGTCATTCTAGTAACCCTTATCAGATTATGTAAGAGATGATACATTCTGTCACTTTGGGGGAACTGGGATTACATATTTTCATGTTCATTATTCTAAATAGCATACCTGCAATACAATTCAGCAAGGCCAAACTGAACACTTTTTAAAAAATAAAAATGTTCAAAATGATTCACAGAAATACATAATTATATTACCTCTTTTTATTTATTAAAGACTTCTGACAAAAAAAAAATCAGAATTTTGGGAATCTGAAGGAAGACCTGGAAGAAAAAGACTGAATTTTTGGAGGGATATAAACTTCTTGAACTATGACCTAGATCTTTTGTTTCCCCCTCACATGGAAAGAAAGAGAGAAAATGATGTATTTGAAATAACACCTTGCAAATTTTACCTAAAATTTACCGTTTGAATGAAGACCTGAGAGGTTTGTCGAATTTGGTGAACTACTAACTATTTATACCAGTTGTCATAGTTCCTTACTTTGTGAGTATGTTTTCTTCCTATATGAAATAAATGAATGAGGTGTAACAAGAAACTGCTACTGCCCCACTTAATTGGCAGAAAAAGAGCATACTTTAAGTGGTGCTGGGTATATTAGATACTTGTTCAATCCCAATGGATCATGACGATGAACCCACCTCTAGATCTTTCAAGTTGATCTGTCCATTAAGGACATTATTCTATCATAACAACAAAGACTAGAATAAAGGGTAGTGTCCTTTTCTTGTATTAGTCTCATCTGCTTAGGAAATCCAAGACAAGTTTTTTAGACTGTATTTTTAGACTCAAGCTCAGAAGGCACCAGAGTTCTTATCTGGCACAGATAAATTCTAGTGACATCAATGTCTTTCTTTTTTGGGAAAAAAAAAACAGCAATCAAAAATTAAGACAGTGATTGGACTTCGGTGAAAATCAAATAAAAAATAGTTGAGCCCCATCATGACCTACTTCCTCCTTCCCCCTCCCCATACCCACCTTTGATCAGATTTAAAGTATGGCTCTTTCACCAAAAGTTTCCATTCTCTTGTTAAAAATAAAGGGAAAAAACATTCCAGCATTGAACATTAATTCTTAAGCAACCCTATAATAATAAAGCCATATTCAGGCACCATTTGAGAAAAAAAATCTTTCTATGCGGTTTTTATAAACAAGCACAAATATGCTGATTTTTAAAACCTTGAAAAGGACTTTGACAGAATTCTTTTAATTAACTACAATCATTTATGCCCCTGTGGGGAGTCTTCAGTTGTTTTTAGTCTTCAAAAAATATCTATGAGGAGCAGCCCACATATTGGCAGCTGATATGCAGTCCTCAACCATTTTTATTTTGCAGTGGTAGGAAAAACCCTATAGCAAACAGTACGGTAGAATTATCCTTACATGACAAAATGACAGAAATCAACTGTTAATTGCAATATTTTAAGATTGGTTCCCAGCTATGGATTATCAAGAAAAGAACTGTGAAGTGAATCCTATAGCTGCTTTCTGCCCTCAAAAGATGAGCTTTGTTGTCTTATCAGCTGTTTTTTTTTTTTTCCCCCTCTCTTGTTTTGGGAGCTAAGCTTAGCAAAATACATGGTAAAAACTCAAGATGACTGATGGGTAGATGGAGCTATTTTGTTTCTGCTCTATGGAAAACAGGGTAAAAGCCAATGACTTTCCATATGTTTATGGTTTAAAATATCTGCCATTATGGGGCCAAATTCAGTTTTCCAAAGAGGCTTTAAAAGGTTGAGAAATCCACAGGGTTTTAGTCAGCATGTCTCAGGGACATCAGTACCTAATGGCAGGCAGAACAGTGTCAATGAGCACTACTACATAATCTTTTCATATTTCTTCATAAACCCATTTCTTTAGGCCTCAGCCTGATTTCTTTCTGATCTCACACTTGCACTAACATGCACACTTCAATCAAATGTGCTCTGAGAGAAAAGAATGAATAAAGTCTTTTGAGGAAGACTCAGATGGGACAAATGAGTTAATATTTAGCTTTCCATTATGAGTTTATAGTTCCCAGTGATAGAATTGGGTTTTGCAACTGTTTTAAGTAAATGTTTAATAAATATTGATTGATTGATAACTGTCATTAAAAATTCTCCTACATGGAGATATATTTTTAGTATGAGGCTTTCCATCCATCTTGAATTTTACCTAATAACATGACAACTATAGCAAAATTCCCAAATTACTATAGATGTTGGATCCCAGATCACGTAATAGATGCCTTTGACTAAAATTTCACAGCCCCCAGAGGTATATGTTTTTCCAAGGCAATGAAACCTCCCCCTATGAAAGAAAGAGAATACACCTGCTTAGAGGAGACCAAGTATCACCAGATGGATTTGTGCCAGCCTAGTTGTGTTACCCTGCAGGTTTGAATTATTAAAGCTTGTAGTGATATGGTCTTTCTTATTTATCTTCTACTCTGTTTCTGCTTTTGAGAGAATTCTTCACTAGGCTTATGCACTAGGTATATAACATCCTTGTATTTCTTGGTTATTTCTTTAAACATGGGGTTGACTTGTCAGTTTGTGCTAGATAGGACTACCCAGTTCTATTTAGCATTTAAAAGGCAAAATGTTCAAAACAGATTAGGCACTAGAACACTTGGAAAGTTTATAAGGTTTCACAACCATGTTTAAACACAGAAATCTGTTTATTTAACCAAACAAAACAGGAGAAATTATACCAGCCCTCATTTTTTGAATTTTCATTTAAATCTGTGAATCTTAAATCCACACTTTGAAACGTTTGCGAATCTATGTATCTCCAAAATACTCATATTTCAATAGGTTTTTTTTCACATTTATATTCACCAACAGTATCACAAAAGTTCTTGGTTTTTTATCTTTTTTTTTTTAAAACATAACTGTAAGCAACAGTAATTCTAGAAACACTAGAAGAAGAAAAGCATAGCAATGTCCACAGGCACAAGAAAAGTGCACATTACTGGGTCACAATCACAGTCATTACTTGAAAAACTCTATGGAACAAGTAGATAGGAAATCTCACTGATGCCTTAAACTCATCCTCAAAAATGGAATTACAGAATTTTTTTTACATGAAATAAGGCAAATTCAGGAATGTACAAGGAATTTGTTTATCCAACCAAATCTAAACAATAGAACAAATAGTACAAGTAAGCATCAACTAAAGGACTCATCTCTATATATTTAAAAATAAGCTTGCCTTAGTGCACAAAGAAAACACCATTTATGTGGCTCCAACACTAGAAAATAAGAAAGCAGGGCCAGGGCTGGGAAGAAGCAGGGTGAGAGTTCACTAGGAGTCACAGCTGCATCCACTGAGAGTTTGGAGAACATTGGAGACTGGTTCTGAGAATTCTATAAAGCATATTCAGAGAGGAAATGGCCTTTTGTTTTTTTGTTTGTTTGTTTTGTTTTTTTGTTTTTGGAAAGTATCTCAGAAAGAAAAATGGAAAGGAAACTACAGAAAAGAGTGCAAATTTTCAGATTGTCACTTGCAACCATTTAACATTCAGTCATCTACATCCAATCAGTACTACAGGAACTTCTACAAGACAGCAGCAGCAGCAGTAATCGTGAGTGAGCAGCTGTAACAAACCAAGAGGGTGATTTAAAAAAAAATGATATGTCTTTATATAAATAGATATCATTAAAAAAACCACAATCCCAAACAAAAAAAAAAACAACAAAAATTAAAACAACAAAAACAACAACAAAAAAAAAACCAGCTCTGTGATGACAATTGCCAATAGGAAAGCTGCCATGTTGAATGGGGTGACTTTGAAAACATCGTGAACGCAAGTAATGCAGGCTCCTTTGGGTAGTAGTTTCTGATGTGATGATTTACAGAATGTAGATATATGAATTTTCCAGCATCAAGTGTATTTTTCTTTTGTAGAAAGAATTTGGAGATAGAAAAAGAAAAAAAGAGAATGGAAAGGTGACTTAACGATAGTTTCTCAAAACATTTTTTTTTAGGACCAGTGAAAAAGTTACCAAAGTAAAAATGACAATTTTGAATGAAAAAAACATTTTTTTTATAAAAATTACATTTTCTTTTTAAAATACAAGATCCTTTAAATTGCTGTTTTATCCTGTACCAACAGGAAATTTGGCATTGTTTTTTGCCATATACTGCAGCTTTCGGTCCACTGAGTCAGTAGCATATTCCACAATATTGCACTTGCAGCTTGAACCAATGGAAAGGACCACAGCATCTTCTGTTTCATCTGTGAGTTAGCATTCTACAGTCACTTTTTCGATATTTATGCTGATAGACTAAAACAGAAAGCAATGGGCTGGACACATGAAAGTACCTCGAAAAGATCAGAGGCCAGAGTTCCCCTGAAGCACCTTAACACATCACCTTAAGGATCAAGAACAGTGTGGCTTTATGGTAATTAACTCTCCTAAAAAAACCGTGCAGTAGTAATACCTGAAGCATCTGTTCTGGGAAACCAACATGTCATTAGTGGAAACTCCAAAATGAGACCCAGTGAGTGCCAAGGTCACAGAATTCAGTTCTGCTGTAAAATAAGGTTTTCCAGTTCATCTGCCGAGCGGAGTAAAAATGCTGCAGATTCTCGGTATCCCGCCACGAGCTGCCGCACAGCATTGATTTCAGTTGGGCTCAGCTGGGGTCGGGAGCTAGAAGTGCTGGAGGACCCAGAACTGGTGGCTAATTGTCTCTTCATGCTGAGATCGGTGGGACCTGGAAATCAAAGCCACAAGAAATACAATCAATAACTTCTGTGGTTCCACTGCACCTTTCATCTAAAGATCTTACTGCACTTAAATCTTTCCTTTTCATTAGCCGCTAAATAACCGATCTCCACACTTTTTGCATACTTGCAATGTCCTAATAGTGTGGTATATTAAAAAGAGCATTGGTCCTAGAGTTGATAGACCTAGGTTCTAGCAAGTGACAATGAAATCAGCACTTTGAATGAAATCAGACAAAGCACTTTATGCATCGAACGGAGGGATTCCACCCTTCAGTGGCAGAAGATACCTTTGAATCCTGATTTTGCAACTTATCCAGGGCAGGGAGGCAGCGCAGTGGATAGAGCACGCGGCCAGGAGTCAGGAAGACTCATCTTCCTGAGTTCAAATCTGGCCTCAGACCTTACTAGCAAGTCACTTAGTCCTGTTTGTTTGAGTTGTTTCCTCATTTGTAAAATGAGCTGAGAAGGAAATGGCAAATCATCCCCGTGTGTCTGCCAAGAAAACCCTAAATAGGATCGAGAAGAGTCAGAAACGACTCAAAAATCTGCAACTTATTGCTTGTGTGACTTTAGGCAAGCAGTATCACCTCTCTGGGCTAAGGTTTCCTCATCCACAAAGTGAGGAGATAGGCCTATATTCTGTTAACAAGCATTTATTAAGTGCCAACCCTGTACCAGGCATCTGATAGGTACCTATGATACAGAGACAAAAACCAAATATTGACTATCAAGGAGCTTACGTGTTGCTGGTTCCTTTCAATTCTAATTCTAGGATCCTCTATAAGGTAGTGCATCCTTGGTTTGGGTGCCATTTGCTGGAATGTTTCAACATGTATTTGGGGAAAGGCTGTTACAACTTTTTCAAGACAAATTTTTAGAGGTTTTTAATAAAGATGTCAGAGTTGGTTACTCTTAGCAATTTCAACCAAAGGTCAGCCAGAGAAGAGGGAAGAGGCTTCAGATCTGGCAGGTATGGAACGGGTATGGCCCTGAGGAGCGTCCTTGGAATTCATCTAGGGAAGAACTGGAACTAGAGCAGAGGCATTTTCAAATTGGCTACCAGCATCTATCAATTTATGGATTACCTTAGCCTTTCAAAGCTTTGGCTTTGGAACCTATATTGCACATTCCTTCCTGTGCAATAGGAAGAATAGGAAGTCAATGGGAAGATTAAGATCTATTTATATGGAATAAGATCTCCACTTACATGGTGCTTTCCAATTTAGGAACTAATTTCCTCAGAACTACTCCAGGAGGTAGAAGGTACAAATATTTTTATTTTCATTTTATAGATGAGGAGATCGGGGCTCGAAGAGCTCAGACTCGCCTCAAGGTGGTTCTGAGACTCAAGCTTTTTTCCATTCCACTTCACGGCATCTCCTTATAGGAGTCTAAAGTGAAGGAACTCCAGAAGTGAAGTCACAAACACAAATCACAGAACGGCACTAATCCAAAAGTCCAAAAATCAATAAAAGTAGCATCATTGATCTTTACCTGGAAGGGCCCTTAGCAATCATCTGATTTCTTCATTTTCTAGTTGATGAAACTTAGGTGGAAGAATGTAAGCTGTTTTCTTCAGGGTCACACAAGGGCTAAGTGGCAGAGTCTGGATTTAAACTCTGGAACCTCTGATTCCAAATTCAGGACTTCTCCCACTAAACCATAATTATCTGGAAAAAGGTCACTGTCCTATTATGGGCAGTGTGACCTGAAAGAGCTCTCATTAATTTTCAGATCATTTCCTTGATTGACAATCCAGTTATAGTCAATGATATCCATTAACTACATAACTGAATGGAGCCCAGTGCCAGAACAAATCTCTTTCTGAAAGGAAAAAATAAAGGATGGCCTTTCCCTTCAGTAATAGATATTGCCAAGGTTTTGATGAGCTAGCCCTGGTGTTAGAGGGCATGGATGCAAATCCCGTGTCTGATGCTTTCTAGCTCTGTGATTTTGGACAAATCATTTGGCCTCATGGGTCTCAGTTTCTGCACCTGTAAAATGGGGTGATTGAATTAGATGACTTCTGAGTTCCCTCCCAGATGCAGACTAAGAAGCCTATGAACTTTCTTTCATAGGAGAGCCTTGCATGTATTGCTTTCTTGCCTACTCACACCAATGGGATGATCTTCATTTTCATAAGCCTTATGCTGATATGGAATAGTGTTTCAGCTTTGTTTGGGGGACTTCCATCTTACTTCGCTCTTTGGAAATCTCTGAGCTTTTTATGGCAGCACTCTGCAGACCTTGGTATGGCCTTCCAGAGAAGGCTGTGCCTCTGTTCTACAATTTTAACTTCTGACCAAATAAGTACTCAGGGTGTGGAGAACATTCAGTACTCTCAAAAAGAAGCCATTTCCACACATATGGCAGACTTGAAAACCTCACGGCCCATGGATCTTTTGTTCTCAATGTGGCCCAATCAGATTAAAATGTAATTGGGAAGTGTTTAACAAAATAAATAAAAATATAATACAACACAGATAACGGTAATTTGTGGTTTCCCAAATCAGTTACGTGGCCCAAAGGGATCTGATTCTATTCAAATTTAACACCACTGATATACCTTATGTCAACATTGGGCAACTGAACAGAGCTTGGCACAACATCTCAGTGCCTTGTTCAACTCGATCCAACCAAAAGAAACTAAATACTTACTTTGTATAAAATTCTGGGGAAATATATGGATTAGGTTTGGGTAATTTTTTTTAAAGATCAAAATTATAATAATAAAATACAAAGCATTCCTCAGCGTAATGAAATTGTTTTTATGTAGAGGTGAGAGTCATAAGCATTTATACAGGCATATTCTTTTTGTTTGTTTGTATTTTGTTTTGTTTTTGGTACCAACCTGTGATTTCATTCTTATAGGGAATTAATTCTCTGTGAGGAAACCCTCTCTATCAATGCATATCAGCAACTAGTTGCTTGGGGCCCGGAGTTTGGGTGACTTATCCAAGCTGCAGAGCTTGAACTCAGGTCTTCCTAACTCTGAGGCCAGCTCCTTACCTACTATGCCATTCTGCCTCTCTTCAGGCATATTCTTAGTGATTATGATATACCTCCCCCCTCACCCCCCACAGCTAGATGTGTTACCCGAAAAGAAACTAATTAGATTGTAAACCTCTTGAGGACAGGAACATATTTTTCTTATTTTGTATACCCCAAAGTATCTAGAATAGTGGCTTTTGCTGAGTACAAATGTAGTAATTTCTTTTTCAAATAAAAGAGAAAAATTCTCTTTGAATAGTAAAAGCAAAATTTGAATAATTGTATTCATAAGAACAAGTCATTTAAAATCATCCTTTTTCTTATTATTTCCAAATATAAAACTCATTTTGAGACAGTGTGTTGTAGCGAATAGAAGGCTGTCCTTGGAGTCAAGAAGAACTAGGTTCAAGAACTACCTCTACCAGATATTAGCTGTGTGACCATGCTCAAGTAATCTAATCCCTTGGTGCTACAGGCAACTCTAAAACTAAGTTGCAGTGGAGTTGCTGATCTACTTTGATAAAGGGAGTTTCCACACCAGGAGTTCTGTTTTGGTTCAGTCATTTTCAGTCATGTGCAACTCTTCATGACCCCCTTTGGGGTTTTCTTGGCCAAGATACTGGAGTGGTTTGCTATTTCCTTCTCCAGCTCATTTTACAGATGAGGAAACTGAGGCAAACAGGGTGAAGTGACTTGTCCAGGGTCACACAGCTAGGAAGCGTCTGACACCAGATTTGAACTCAGGAAGATGAATCTTCCTGATTCTGAGTCCAGTGCTCTGTGCACTATGGCGCCACCTAGCTGCCTAGAGTTCTACACACTGATGAACTTCTGCTCATCCTACTATCCCTCAGGAAAAAAAAAAATTTTTTTTAAAAAGCCTACTATCAGCTTAGGAGGCAGCAGGCATACATTTGCTTTTTAAAATCAGTTACACTGTAATGACTATATGTACATATATACACATATGTGTGTGTATATATGTTGTATAGAGATATCTAGATCTATCTATCTATAATACATACATATTTATGCACATACTCTTATAAAGGATGTTCTCAAGAGGCACGTGGTAAGGATTTTTGGAATGCCTCTTTAACAAGGTGCTAAATTCCCTTGACAAGATCGCTTTGCCCTAGTAATTCTAAGATCTGGATACTAAGATCAAAGGATCACAGAGTTAGATCTAGAAGGTGCCCTAAGTGACACTTCACACAACCCCCTCACTTTATAGATGATGTAACTGAGGCATTCAAAAGTGATTAAGTGAATTGTCCAAGGTACAATAATCATAATCTTAGCTTTATATACTTTAAGGTTTGCAAAATGTTTTACATAAGTTAACTCATTTGATCCTTGCAACAATCCTGTATAGGTATTATTATCCACATTTTACTGATGAGGAAACTGAGGCACACAGAATTGAAATAACTTGCCCTGAGTTGCCTATCTAGTAAATATGTGAGGCAGGATTCAAATTCAGGTCTTTCTGACTTTAGGTCCCACATTCTACCATCTAGCTGCCCCATACAACAGCAAATGGTAGAGTTAGGATATGAACTCAGGTATTTTGATTCCAAATTCAACATCCTCTGTGCTATATACGATCATTCTTACTAATTACTGTAATTTGATTAAGTATTTTGCTTGTAAAATACATGCTCCTTGGCCTGGTCTACCCCCCAAAAAAGTTCTATGACTGAGTTTAAATAATGTTAGAGACTTTCAATATATCTGGGATTGGGGCCTGAGCTGATTGGGGGCCATTATTTGAATTTCCTCTATATCTAATCATGTAATCTATGGGAATGGAATAGAAAGTGTAAAATGTATCATATACAATTAGACACCCTTGTCTCTATGTATGGATTCAGTTATCATCACTATGCTGATGATTTTCAAATCTACTTATCCAGGTCCAACCTCCCTGCTGACATGCTGCTAGCATCTCCAACAGCCTAGTAGACACATTGAACTGGGATCTCCCATGGATATTTTAAACTAACGCATTCAAAACTAAACTCAATACCCCCCCCCCCAACCCTCTTCTCTTCTTATTTCCTTATTATTGTCAAGGACAACAGCATCCTCCAATCTCTCAGGCTTACAACTTAGGCGTCACCATCAATGCCTCCCTTTCTTTCACTGTCCATACCCCATCTTTCGATTTTAACTTCATACCGTCTCTTGGGTATATCTTCGTCTCTGATACTTTCTCCACTCTAGTGAAGGGCCTCATCACTTCCTGCCTGGACTATTGATGTTGCCTTCTGTTTGCTCTCCCTGTTTCAAATCTCTCCCCACTCCAGTCCATCCTCCCACTCAGCTGTCAAGATCATCTTCCCAAAGGATGAGTCTGACCACATCACTCATGGCACTGCTTACCCACCTATCCACCTCACTAATAAACCCCAATGACTCCCCATCACTTCCAGGATCAAATATAAAATCCTCTCTTTGGCAATCAAAGCTCTTCACATCCTGGTACCCCCTTTCAGTCTTCATACAACTTGTCCCATCCATAGACTCTGCATTCCAGGGATAGTAGTCTGCTTATTCTTCCTTCCACAAGACAAGCCGTCTCCCAACTCTGGGCATTTTCATTGACTGTTCCTCATGCCTGGAATCCTCGCCTTCTTCATCTCTCCCTCCTGGCTTCCCTGGCTTTCTTTGAGTTCCAGCTAAAATCCCATCCTCTATGAGAAGTCTTTCCCAATCCCCCTTAATGCTAAGTGCTTTCCTTCTGTTAATTATCTTCCTTGTTTGTACATTGTTGTTTGCATGCTGTCTCTCTCATCAGACTGGGAGCTCCTTCAGAGCAGGGCTTGTCTTTTGCCATTCTTTGTATTCCCAGCAGTTAGCACAGTGCCTGACACTTATTGCTTATCAACTATTGATTGTTTACTATTCCAAAAAGCAATAATGCTTGATTGGTAAATGATGCCAATGCTTTACTATCCACACTTGTTGTGGGGTCCTGATTGGGGAAAAGCCATTATACAGAGTAAGAAGTGAAAAGTCATTAACTTAAAATCTGTGAAAGGTAGAAGCCCAGACATGGTGACCTGTTAAAAAATCATAACTTAGATACTGTGACTGTTACATGACCAGTATCCAACCTTGAGTGCCTGGACATTTACCCAACAGCACTGGGTAAATGCCTGGATGTCTGGGAGCTGGGTTCAATAGTAAGTATAAACTAAAATATTAGCCAAAACATTAACTAAGCAGAAAACCCTAAAATATCCACCAATCTGAAGTGAAGAACCAGTTCCTTCTCCCTTTGTCTAATTTCTATAATTACCATGGGAATTCTTGGGGTTTTTTTCAGGGATCCACCGAATTGTCCGGTAGCCACCCCAGGTTGTCCCTGTTTGTAAGTATTTATAACGATTGATTAAACTCCTATAATCAATCTGGACCCTCTTGGCCTCTTCCTTTGGCATCAAACTCACCCCACGGTTATGGGGGAGGTACAGGGTTCCCTAGCAGGGGAATTCTGGACCTTACACTTGTATTGGTTTAATGTTTTGTTTTATAAGTTTTGTTTCCTGGAGGTATGTATATTCTGTATTTGCTGGGGCCTATCTCTAAGAATAGTTTGAGAAAATGAATACAACCTGACATCCCCATAAAGTCCAAAACATTTTTATGACAACAGCCATGTTTTTGTTTTTGTTTTCATTCTCCTCAAGGGGAAAAGAACATGGCACAGTGGATAGAGGGCCATCTTTGAAGAACTGGGTTAAGGTCCTACTCCCCAACACATACTGGTTATGAGACCCTGGGCAAATCATTTACCCTCTTGGTGTTCTAGGCAATTCTCTTTGACTGTGAGATGCAAAGAAGATGCCAATCTATAGCGGGTAAGGGAGCTTCCTCTTCTGGGAATTCCCTCTACCAAAGGGATACCAGGGCACTCTCCATTCAATTACTTTTACCTTTCCCACTAATAAAAGAAAGTACTGAACCACATTCTTTCTCCCAGAGTCTGAATTTCTCTCAGACAAGGCTCTTCTTAGAGCAATTATTCAGCTAATCCTTGTTAGGACCAACTATTGTAGTTCAGCCCTTCTCAGAGGATTAGAGAACCATTATTCTGATAAGTAGAGACATTTTTAAATATTCCTTTTTTTTCTACTGTTGCTTCTTCTCAGCAAACTCAGAAAAGGGTTTATAAAGTGACGTAAGCCTGCAATGACCAACTGAACAACCAAAATTGACAACCAAGAGGCCTGACATGCAAAATAATGAAACCATTACAAGATGACAGGAAGACTGACAGTCACTCTCTGAACTATCTAGTCTGTGTGCTTATCACCTAGAAAACAACTGTCATGTTTTCTGTTAACATATTGCATTGCCAAGCTAATGTTGTTTATTTGTTGGGATGATTATAGAAGGTTATTAGATGATTATTAGAACCAAAAAAAAAAGGAAAAGGAAAACAAAATTTTAAAAAATGACCATTCCTGCTACAAATCTTGTGCTGTAATTTTTTTCCCTTGGCTTATTTAGGATCCGCTTGTTATGAAATTCCCTCATTTAAAAAGTGGCATCCCAGCGACTCTAAATGTCGCGCTTTTATAGGGATTCATAGCAAATGCAGTAACTCTCACTCTCTAGAGAGTGAAAACCAAGCCCTTTCTGGATGAGTCGATTTTTACTCCTCTCCACGTTTGAAGAGACATATCACCTCACAATTTTAAGAATGAACAAAGATGTTCAACCCTTCATTATATTTATTACAAATGTAATATAAATAGAAACTCACATTTTATGTCTAAATGCCTTGTACTTTCACAGCTCTAGTAAAATTTTTGAATAAAGTGTCTCTTTATTCTCTAATTAAATTTTAGCTCCTATTTTATTTGACAACATATTACATGTCTTTCCTACTACAAGGCTTAGAGGGGTGGAATCCGTCTATAATAATATTAGCTAACATTTATGTAGTGCTTACGATGTTCCACACACAGGACTAAATACTTTACAATTATTATTTCATTTGATCCTTACAACAACTCTGGGAGGTAAATTATTTTGTGCCTCATTTTACAGTTGGGGAAACTGAGGCAAACAGAGGTTAAGTGATTTACCTAGAGTAGAAAAGCTAGTAAGTGAGGCTGCATTTGAACTCAATTCTTCCTGACTCCAAGCCCAGCATCCTCTACAGTATGGTACCACCTAGCTGCCTAGATAGGCTTTATCTCTCAACTCCATCCTTATGAGGGACTCCTTCAAGATGTAAGGCCTAGGTCGTAGGAGTAGGTCTGGGGCTAGAGACCAGTACAGGAAATTCTAAGATGCAGGAACTCTCTACAAATGCATACCACTATCTCTGCTACTTGCAGACTCTACTGGATAAGTCATTTACATTTCACAGAATCATGGAACCTCAGAGATGGAAGGGACCTCAGCAGACAGCCCCCACCTGTAACACTAATTCTTTCCACAACATCCTTAACCAGAACACTGTGCCTCTTCACAACTCCAGTGGCAGGGAACTCCCCACTTCCTGAGGCGGCCCATTTCAGGATTTATTACAACATATTATTTTCAGTTTCAAGATCTATTATATTCATGTATCTCCCATGTCTCATTAATAACCAATGGTTCTTTAACTTCCAAATATGGAAATTCTAGGGGGCCCTTATTCACCTTCTTGGATGATCATTTATCTCATGATTACATGAAAAATAAAACTACCACTAAAAACCTGCTGGACAAATGTTTGTTTATTCTGTAAACTGAAAGGTTCATTGGGAGTTCCATACTCTAAGGTAGCATCCATTATTTAACACGCTGTCTATAGGTCATAGGTATATGATAGCAATTTATTCTGGTAATGCTGAGAAAGCACTGATAGCCCTGAGAGGCAAGGCTATGTGTAAGTTATCTCAGCAATAATCCCTTTGGAATTGTTTGTTACCAGTAGTTAACAATCAGTTTGATGGTTAATAGCCTTCTGGGAACCAATAATGTCCTAATAAATCCAACATTGTCCCTCAAAATGGTCATTGCTATTGCAGACCATGATTTATAGCAGGACTGGCTTGGGGGAGGGGAAGAGCAGTAAAATGTTTTTAAATGGCTGTGTTAAAGCATAAAGTTGGTTTTGTCTTCCTTAGCAATTTACCAAATGCTTCTATCACCTTCCACAAATTGACAGCTACTCTATTGACATATGTGATGCGGTTTTTAATCCTACTCTAAATAGAAATATAAGCAAATTTTGTATATTTTTATAAATATAGTTATTTTTCAATTGTCCTAGAGTTCAAGTGGCTAATAATTAATAAATCTATATTTTTAGGAGACCACAGTTATTGGATGAAGTGAAAACTAGTGCTGCTTCTTCCAGATTAGTTTCTTAAAACTTACTTCCCCGCAACACCTCCTGTTCTAACTTGTTGAAATTCTGAAAGAAAATAGTAATAATAGAACTGTCTAGGACATTTTAAGTTGTGCCTCATCTAGGGGCAGAAGAAATCTTCCTGGGTTTCCTGTCAGTCCTCAGTTTCTTTAAAAAAAATTAAAAGGAAGTCAAAATAAAAAATAAAGCAGAAACAGATGCTTCTTTAATAACTTAATTTTCCTCAGAAACTAATTCTGAGTGAAAAGATGAAAAAAAAAGAAGGGCAAGAGGGCAAGTGGGGTTATCTAGCATGTGTCAGGAGAATGCTGGGAAGCCCATACATTCTATTTTCAATTATCCAAATTAATGGAGGGGAACATTAGCACAGATAATACAAAACAATGGATAAAGTGCCTGGAGGGGTTCCTAGTCACTGTAACAATAGAGAGACCTTGAGAGACACAATGAGCTAAATTTGCGAGGGATAGAGGAAAATGGGAAAGCAGATTTCAGGGAGAGTTTAAGCATGAATGCCTTAAAATAGTCTTCCTTCTCTTCCCTTTCTTCTTCCTTCTGTCCTCTCCCCTCCCCTATTTTCCTCTTCTCCTTCCTCTCCTCTTCCTGTCCTTCTTTCTTTTTTCCTTCCTTTCTTCCTTCCTTCTTTCCTCCCCTCTACCTCTTTTCCTTCCTACTCCCTGTTTTCCTCTCTCCCTCCCTTCCTCCTTTCCCTTTCCCTTTCCCCTTCCATTCCCTTCCCTTCCATTTCCTTTCCCTTCCCTTTCCTTCCCTTTCCTTTCTTTCATTTCTTCTTTCTTTCCTTCTCTATCTCACCCAAGCCAGAAGTACACCAGCCATTCAAAGGCCTTATCCTATTACTAATCAGCATGAGATCTTTGACCTACTCCATCTCTAACCTGGGTCAGTTTGCATCTCCCTTAGCTTGGGCTCGTCACGTTGGTAACAGACCAGGAGTGGTCACCTGATTGGCTTCTGCCTTGCTGTTGCTCAGAACTCCAGAGCTCAACCCCCTTAGCCTCTCTGGCAGTAGGAAATACAGGTGTTCTCCCATAGGCCCAGCACAAATGGTTTCTTTTCAAATTCTAATCTCACTTTACCAAATATCCAAAGATTTTTGCTAAGACAAATAACATCTTATTGATGGATTGAAACAAACCAACAAATAAAAACTTCGTGTATGAAGAAATGACAAGGATTGCTGCTAAGGTGAAGTTGTTGAGGGTAGATTAGCTAGACATTCAAGGAATTCAACAGTTGATCCAGTTTTCCTCCTTTCAAACTTTCATGCCTCTGCCGGTTGGCTAAGAGAAAATAACTATTTCAAGGTGAATGAGAAAACTGGTAGAGAAAATCTGCTCAAGGCAAACCACAGTTATAATGGAGTAGTTTATCAAGAGTGGCCCTGGACTATAAAGATAAAGGTTGCATGTATCTTATTGTGAATTTATTTAGATAGAATGGATTCTGATTGTTATAAGACATTCACAAAGCAAAGATGGTAGGAGTTCATTATAACTCATTATTACATAGATCCATTGAAACATTTCTTTGAATATGGCCTTCCGTACAAAAGTCTAATCAAATATGGTTACCCTGAAACCTTAGTAATCCCATGCCATGATACCATATTAAAAAAGAATTGGGCTGTATACTTTCAGAAACATTTAAGGGTCAGGTGATGTGTCTTTTCTTATAGTGACATTCAAGGTCATTTTAGATACAAAATACATGTAACTGTATGGAATACCTTTCTAAAGAGAAACATTTCAGTCAGCCTAAAAGAGTCAAGGAATCCAAGATCTGAAGGATTAGGTCTGGAATTACATTAATTAGATTAAATTACTTAATGTGTTTGAACATTGAATCATGAAACATTACTCCTTTCTATTAATTGCCATTCATATATTGAAAGCACAATCATTTCTTAAACACATCCACAGATGTGAGTTTGATTAAGTGATAGAATGGATTTAACCACAGAATGTATTAAAAACATCTATTATCTTTAATAGTTGAATATGAAAGTTAGCCTAGCTAGGGACAGCATTTCCTGCAAAATGGAATACCACAAAGACTAAGTATTTTTCAGGGATGGAGATCTATATGACAGCATTCAAGATTCAAACACTAAAAATAAACTGGAATTTGCTTACAAAGTTAAATGGAAAAATAATAATTGCAGTCATGGCTGTTTGGAATTTGAAATCGTTGTTTCTGTTTTTGTATTTTTTGATTGAATTTATGATTTCATTGGTACAAGGAACTCTTAATAAGGAAACTTGCCTGATCAATGGATATCAGACACCTGCTCTGAAACTTATAGTCCTACTTTCCTCAGGTTAAGTGAGTTTGCTCGAGTCACAAAGCCAGTGTATGTCGGAAGTGGGATTTGAACTCTTGAATCCTTCCTGACTTCTAGGAGAGTCCTCTGCCTCCTACACCAGGCTGTCTCTCATGTTGGTGAAGAGATGATCTTCTGGGTCTAGAACAGGTAGCTGCTATATGTTTGTTCAGGAAAGGAGCTGGTACCCTATGCCTTAGTTAACCCCATTCAGTTGACAAAACGCAGGCAATTGAAAGCTGGTGAATGGGCATTTTCATTTCTAGACAGGGAGGGCAAGGTTTCCTGGGCAAGAGAAAAGCTGCCTTCTAGGACCCTTGTCCTGCCCAGCAGAATTTCTGATGAGACCAGTGAAGCTCAACTCATCTTTTTTTAATTTTGAAGGAGTTGGAGGAAGACACAAAACTGAAAGTAGACACAATGAGGTCACATCGCTTGAAAGTACCTGACCTTTATACTGTAGCCAGCTCTAGAAGAAAGAATCTAGAAAGTTAATGAAATCTTTTTATTCTGTATTCAGTAACAAAAGACAGGGCAGCATTCCCTAGAGGTCTTCTTGTATCTTAAAGATACATGAAGAACCATGTTTATTATGCAGTGGAGAGATGGCTTTTAGGAAGACCACACCATAAAACCCAAGTCAATATTGCACAGTAAAAACAATTATTTTTGTTGGATACTCCAGATAGAGCTGAAGTGGACATGCCCCTTCAGTTCACATTTTCTGAGGTTTTGGAACCAACTGGATCTATTAAACAAAGTGAGGAGTTTAATCAGACAATCTGAAATTTTTTAAACTTTGGAATCTTTGGAAGTAGCTTTTTCTTTTTCCATCATAGTTCCAATGAAACATTAACCCCTCTGCTAATCATTGTAACTGACTGAAATGGAGGTTACCATTTATTTACTGGCTTTGCTACTTATTATTTCTGTGAATTTTGTCAAGTCATCTAAGCACTTTAGACTGATTTCCTTATCTGCAACATCAGAGGGTTATACTAGACTAGAATCTAGTCTTCAGATGATCTCTAAGGTTCTGTCCAGTTCTAAATCCTATGATCTTATTGATGCAGGGGTCTTTACAGGTATGTAAATAGCTCATCAATCTTCATTGTTCTAACTTCTCAATAAATAGCATTTTATAAGTGGGAAAAGTTGATTGAGCTCTGATCTCAATAGCAAAAGAGAGATGAGAGCCCACATTTCTCTACCATTCTCTACCACCATCTCTACCATCTCTACCACACACACACAAACACACATACACATATATACACAAATCTACAAATATGATATATATACACAATACATATACGTATGGATATATGTGCATGTACATATTTATGCATGTATATATGTTTTATATATATGTGTGTGTGTATATATATGTATATATATACACATATATATATATTAATCTTTGGTCTTTCCTAAACAAAAGAAAACCTTTCCTTAATCTATTATTGCCCCTTCAGCTATCATCCTATGACTCTCCTCTCCATTCAGTGTTAAACTACAAAGAAAGTTTATATACACTCTCCTTACTTTCTCACAGTTCAGTTCACTCACTTTTCATTTGCAATCTGGCTTCCTCCCTCTTTATTAAAACCATTCTCTATGATGTATTTTAAATGCCCCTTTCTTAGTCCTCATTCGATTTGACCTTTTTGTGGTATGACATTGCTAATCGTCTCTCCCTGATACTCTCTCTTCCCTTGGCTTCCATGATGCTATCCTGGTTCTCTTCTTTCCCACCTTACCACTCCTCAGTCTATTTTGCCAGGTTCATCTTCCTCCTTCTGATCCTTGAATATCAACATCCCCTAAGAGTCTATCTTCATCTTTACCTCTCTTCTCTCTATATATACTCTTTTGCTGGGCTATCTCATTTATTCTCATGTCTTATTATCACCTTTTTGCAGATTACTCAAAAATCTATACGATCAGTCACAATATTCCCACTGACCTCTAGTCATGCCTTTCCAACTGTCCACTGGACATAACCATACACATGTAGCATTGGAACCTCAAATTCAACTCATCCACAACTATTTTCATCTCTCCTCAAGAACTTTTCTTCCTTCCAACTTCGCTATTTCTATTTTGGATTTGTTCACTTTATGTTATTCACATACCCTCTACCCAGCTTCAGAGCCTCATGGCTTCTAATATGGATCTTAGTTTTCTCTTCTTTGTATTCCCAGCACTTGGCACATATTAGACACTTAGTAAATGTTAGCTGACTGACTAGCTGAACTTCCTGCCTCCATTCTTCCCCCTATCCAATCCATTTTATATTCACCTGACAAAATAATCTTTCCAAGCACAGACCTGCCCATGTCACTGTCCTGTTCAGAAATCTTCAGCATCTTCTTACTGCCTCTAGGATAAAATATGGACTCTTCAGCTTGACACTTAAGGATCTTTGTAATCTGGCTCCAACATGCCTTTAAAGTCTTATTTCATACTGCTCCCCTTTACCAATTCTACATTTTAGCCAAACTGGCCTTTTAGCTGTCCCCTGATTTTTTCCTACTCTTTCCAACTTTTGTGCATTCTTCTAGGTTATCCCTCATGTGCAGAATGTAGCCCATCTACATTCTCACCTATAAGAATCCTTCTTTTCTTTAAAAAAATCAGTTCAGGCACCAGCTCCTCTATAAAATTGCCCTATCACCTCACAGATAAATGTGATTTTTTTCCCCACCTCAGTTTTCGTACCACTTTTAAATCCTTCCTTTGTCCTTTTGATAATTTAATTTCTAACATATTTTTTCTATATCTGTCTTATCCCTCCTTGTAAACATTTTCAGTGCACAGATAATTTTATTTTTCATCTTAGTGATACTCAGGCCTAACCCAGTGTCTCTGACATAGTAGGAACTCAGTAAGTATTTGATGAATTGAATTGGAATTTTATATCTCTATATGTAGATAGATAGATATAACTATACATACATGTGTAAAGATCCTTTTCATGTTCCCAAATCTATTATAAATGGCAAATGGTTTAAAAGTATGTTAGGGTTGAAAAATATGAGCAAAAGATGCGAAATTTTTAAAAATAAAATTCTTGGAATGAATATAGTAGCTAGATATTAAGAAACTAAGTAACAGAAAACAGACATATAATTCACAAACCCTTCAATAATATGAATCAATATCTGGATTCACAAGAAACATGATTTATGTTTACATAGAGCCTTGTGACTTACTTATAAAGTTCTTTCCTCAAAACAACTCTGTGAAGTACATTATCTCTCTTTTAAATATGAGGATACTGTGACTCTGAAAGATTTAGGGATTTACATAAGGTCACACAGCTAATATGCAGCAGAATTTGGACTTGAAGCCAATTCTTTGGTCCCCAAATCCAATTTTGTTCTACTTCACCATGATTTCATGAGTAAAAGGGCACTGCTATAGGATCTGCACTTCAAGTTACTTCTATTCCTTGCTAGCTATTGCATTAGACTTATACTCTAGGTCACACCATAAGTTTTGAGGTCTGCAGATTCTAATTTTTTTTTAATTTTAAAAACTGTAAAATATGTTTGAGAATTTATCAATAAATGCTTCATCTTATATTTTGATTATCTGTTTTTCAATAACCCAAAATTTGTTTAGGCCCTAAGAAATTCCAAGTTGCCTTGCAAGGTTCCTTTTTAGCCTTTTACCATACTGGCCTGTTATAATGAATTGATTTTATTATTGTTGAGGGACAATTATAATTCATTACCTAATCTAAAACCGCATTTGCACAGACTTCTGAAAGGCACCATTTAAAAGTTCCCCCAGGAGGGAGACTGTTTTGAGAAAGGTCTAGGGTCTAGGCTAACCTAAATTTGAAAAAATAAAATTAGAAATGAGAATTTGGATGGGAAGGTGTTAAGGCAGAAGGTAGTCATATCGAATCCATTATTTAGAGAAACTTATGTAAGAAATGAGCTTAGAGTATAGTTTATTAGACATGGTGTTAAAATAAATCATTATATAGTCTATGTCTTTAAAACATATTTTTGAAATATTTTAACATACTTAAGAATTTTTTGGCAAGTACTTCATTCTTTTTTTGGGTTATTCTGACATATTTATAAACATAATTAAGTGCGTTTCAGATTAGAGAATGAATATAATCTTCAATGATTACCAGTTATACCTGTCATGTAAATTCCCTCATTGTTCTGAGTTCGTAGTTTTGGGAAACTTCCTAGGGTAAAGGTGTCAAATCATTGTTATTCCCCTGTTCATAACAGTTATAATACGATTAATTTTAGCGGGTGTTTAAAGTGGGGTTGGGGTATGTGGGAAGGCTCCTCCCTACACATCAACAGCACTAATTTCTAAGGGCTATAGACACTGAGCAAGTAGGACCACAAAGAGTCTGGTTGAGCCAGCAAGCTCACTCTACCTCTTGTCTAGGGTACACCAACCAGCATCGCTCTCCTGCAAGGCTCTTTAGTTAAATGTACTTCCAATCAGAACGTACATGATGTATGCACTTCCACAATGTTATTCCCCTCTACCCCCGAACACACACACATAAACATGTACACATATGTATATAATTCTTCCACTCATGGAACGTAAACTCCTTTAGAGCAGGAACTCCTCATCCCCCAAACGTTTTTCTCTCCCCTTACAATGTTGCTTCACCTGGTTCCTGGGGCAGAATTAAACTTCAGAATTACTGTCCTCATTTCTATGAACTAATCCCTTACTATTTAAATGAGTTCGAGGTCTCTCAAGATCTATTCCTTATGTCATCCACATCATAATCCACATCCCAATTCCATGACATCGCACAGGCTGACATCGCCATCCCTGGAATGCGTTTCTTTTCCTCTGCCTTGCAGAATCTCTAGCTACCTTTACAGCTTAGCTCATGAGCTGCTTCCTACAGGAGATCTTTCTTCAAACAGTCACTGGTGTTCACTCCATTATGTTGTATTGACATAGAGAAACACATACACACACACTCACAAAAAAAAACAGTTCCTGCTCTAAAGGAGTCTACATTCCATGAGTGGAAGAATTATATACTTGTGTGTACATGTTTGTGTGTGTGTGTGTGCATACACACATAGTATATACTAGTATATATATCATATAGATCATACATCGTAACATAATAGAAAATATTAATATAATTAATACAGTAGGATAATTATATATAGATATGATTATATAACATGATGTTATAAAATTAGAATAATATAACACAGGATAATAGAATATGTAAGTTTTATATGACACAAAATACATAAAATGGAAAACATGCATACAGACATACATATACCTGTACCTATATTTCTTCCCCTAATAGAATGTAGACTCCTTCAGAGTTGGGACGGCTTTGAGTTTTTTTGTTTCGTCTTGTTTTTTGTCTTTGTACTTTCAGGGTTTATCACAGTGCCACGCACATAGAAGAATAAATGCTTGGAAAGTCATTGATGCACTGTTTAAGGCTCCATTCCATCTCACAGCTAAAAATTCTCTGCATACTCAGTAATTCCAATTGCTGGAATGTGGTCTCTGCATGAGCTCCTTGAGGACATAGATGACACAGGTTGTATATTGAATCCAACTGGATGGCCACAGAGAGGGACCCTTGACACAACTAACTTATGTGTATGATTTAGAATCAAGTGACAGGATACACATTAACAATGGGACTCTGAACTCCTTTAGAAAGCTTCATGTAACTCAACAATAGAAGTGTCCCCAAGGGCTTAATATCAGAGCCCTTGGAGTAATAGAGGACTGGTTTCTTGTTTTCTTGTCATCACTGTTGCGTAATTTGAATGAATCTCCCTCTAATATGTCAACTGTATCTCAACAATACCTCTCATATCCATCCTTTCTTTCCAGTTCTCTTACTACCATTCCAGTTCATGTCAGGCACTCATCATATCTTGCCTAGAGTAATAGGGTCATAGTTTGCCTTCTTTGCCTCCAGCTTCTCCTTTTTCCAATCCATCCTTCACTAAAATTTAAAAATAACTTTTCTAAACCATAGACCAAGTCTGATTATATTATTCCTCTGCTCAAAAACCTTCAGGATTTTTTATCATTTATAGGTTAAAATACAAACTCCTTAGCCTGACAATCAAGACTATTCACAATCTGGCTTTAACCTACCTATTCCATCTTATTAAATATTACTTTCTTTTATGCACTGTATATTCCTCTGAACTGAGATACTTTTCACTTTCCTGATCTTTTCTTGTTTTCTCCAACTCAGGGCATTTCCTTACCTTTCCATCTATTGACATTTTTCTCTTTCTTCAATGTTCAGCTCAAGTTTTTCCCTTTGTATTTAATCTTCTCTGATTTCTCTAGCTAGAAGTAATCTCTTCCTCTTCAAATTTCACATGTCATTTTAGTAAATGCCTTGGCTTTGAACTAGTTGGGTCTATTGGCTGACTATTAAGGGAAAGCATGCAAGTGGGGACACATGAACTATAGTTTTGAGAATATAGACACACACTCTTTCCCTAGAACCTGAGAGTTAGCAGTGTCAGCTACCCTCCTCTTGGGTGAAGGAGGGCAGTTTAAAAATACCAGTGTAAGTATCTTTGAGGTGGTGTTACACTTCCCTATAGTAAGCCCATGGAGGAAGTAATATAAGAGATATTATCCCCATTTTACAGTTGAAGAAACAACATTTCAAAATGTTATGTGACTTTTGTGGTCAATCAACTAATGTTATGATTCAAAATCATGTCTCCTAAATCCAGTTTCAGTGTACTGAATTTATCTCATTCTACTAGATTAGATGCTCCTTTTGGGCAAACACTATGTCATTTTTCATTTTCATATCTGGAGTGTGGAGCATAGATGTTTTTAATGATTTTTGCTTTAGAATTCATTAGGAGGATTGTTAGAACACTCATACTATACTTTCCCTCATGACTTTAATTTTTTGTATAACTCACAGAAATTTCAGACTAATGATTTTGGTCATTAAGCAAAAATATAAACATACTTAGCCTATCAAAACATTTTCAAGCTGCACTTAATTTTGTTTATAACTGTTGGAATGAAAAATCCAGAGAGTATATTCTTTTATATTTAAATTTAAATTATGGTTCTCTCATATTCATCTTTTTTTTATTTGTGTGGGTAACTCTAAGGGATGAAACAATATCAATTAATATCAGCAACTGCCTTGCAACTTATGATCTTAGAAAGGTTATGTGACTTCCCTAGTATGACACAACTAGGATATGGCAGAGCTATAACTTGAACCCTTCAGGTTTTCCTGACTCTCAGGCTAACTCTCCACCCTCTATATCATGTTACTTCTCATAAGTTAGCTTTAAGATCTATAAATCTTCACATTTACACATTTTATTTTTAATCCAAAAATTAAATTTTTAGACACAAGAAAAGTTAAATAATTTTAGAAATTTCTATCTACCTTTTTGGTGGATTGCAAATTGAGTTTTGCCCTCTTTTGCCCTTACACAGAAATCGCTTAGAATGCATCTAAAAGTTGTGTGATGGCACTGAAGGAACACAATTTCTTTTTTGTATTGCTTCTGAAACTTCAGGAGAAAAGATCCACATGTCTCCCTCTATGGGGATAGTACCCTCAGTTCTTCATTAGCCATTAGCATCTGTCTGGCCCCTCACTCTCCTTCCAGTGTGAATTTAGGGTTTATGCATACTGGGAGCAATTTAAAAGGATCTGTGAAATTAGATGGGGAAAACCGCATTTTTATTTCAATATAATGAATTTCCTTTAAAATTCTATATATTCTATTTTATGCATTTAAAAACATTATTATTCTGAGAACTCCTTAGCTTTCACCAGATTGCTAGAAGGGTCTATTACACACACACAAAAAGGATTAAGAACCCCTGTAATAAACCTTATATACGTTTCAATACTGATCTCACCCCAAATCTCAACTTGGCTTATTAACCCCAGTTAATGGTCTAGATTCTTATCTTCCTTTATCTAGTTTGTGACCAAGAATACACATTTATCTTATTTCATGCTAGGATCTCATGGTCAATGTGTCCTAAGCCCCCAGCTTCTTACCACTTCAAAAAATGACTACAGATCAGCCTGAGTTTTCAGTGATCAGCTGAATTCAGTGATTCTGTCTTGTTATATAAAACTGGTTCTATCTATGACCCTTATATATTGATTATGACTTATGTGTATTAATGTAGTTCTTCCTTTCCGCATGACATCAGCTGAACTGATGTTTAGAGACCTTAACATTATCTGCTTCTTTCTTGACTCTGACACAGAGCTGATTCTTATAGAGGCCAAGTATCCTATCCTGTATTATGGTCCAAGGTCATGCTGTACTTTAACCAGTAAATGGAATTTATTTATATATAAAACAACAACAACAACATGCCATTTCTTGATTACACACAAATGTTTGAAATACCTGGAAAAGACTTAATTTGTCAATATAAGTAGTTTTTCACATATTTTTCAAAACTACCAGCTCTTGCTAAGATTTTCTTATCTAAAGTACCATAAATTCAGTATTAGGGAACTTCAAATATTATAGGATGATAAAAAAGACATCCTTAGCTTGTAGTCAGTTCTGTGTTGGTTAGAGTGTCAATATATTATACTTTGTCCAAATTGCCTCCCAGAAAACAAGGGTAATGTTGGAAAATAAGAAGACTCATTAGAATACCAGATACTGAAGATACTTCTGATTCTTAATTTTTTTCCAAAATTAGCTCCTTTCTTTTCCTTGTGTTCCTCAGACACTACTCTTTTGAACCAGAGAGAGATTAGTCTGGACAAAACTTAATAATCCTGCCCTTGGAGACACTCTTTAGTTCTTAATGGAGTCCAGAGACACACGGCTTTCTTGTCTAATCTCTGCTGAATGACATTTGGAAGCATATTTCTGCCACCACAAAAGGGGCACAGTTTTCTCAGGTATGTAGTCATTTAACATTAATAATATTTTATTATTTCCCCAACTATAAGGGAAAACAAAGCAAAAGAGCCCCCCCATCCCATAATAACAGGATTGTCAATGTTATTTGTTATTTTAATAATTAAGAAGCATTTAATAGAAAATAGCAATTTGTTTACAATACATTTTACACTATCATAGAACACAAAATTGCTCTTTGAAACTTAAAGCAAAGCAAATGTAGGTATAACTTTTAAATATAAATATAATTTGAGTTAAATGAGTCTTCATTTCATAGAATAATCTAAGTGAAAGTGACCGTAGATTTTGGAATTGTCATAAGAGTACATATATCATGTTGCCTGGTACTGAATCACAAGTATGGAAGCAAACCATGAAGAAAAGTATAATGATTTGTTCACTGTTTAATCAGCCTAACTTTGCTCATAAATCTATCAAAATCCATGTTCAGCTGTTTGTTTAAAATGATAAAGTTTGGATTATCATGGAATCACTAGGCATATCCACAAACAATCTGAAGACAGCCTCAGTTTTTGAAATACAATATCACAAGTCAATTCCTATGGAACCTATACCAGACTTTTCACATACTAAACTTCACAGAGGATAGCGTGGCCTATACCTCATATCAACCACTTAAGATTTAATTATCAGTTAGGCTTTAGTGGTTCTAAAATTAAACATTTAATATGAATGATCAGATTATACTTTAAAAATATTAATTTTACTTATAAATCATCTCCTTAGCTAAAGCTATTGTCTTATTGTATGATGGTTATAAATTAATACATAAAAAATACTATAAAAAAATTAATGGTCCCATTACATCCTCAGTAGTCTAGGCAGGAAAAGACACACACACAACACTCACACCTCTTTTTGCATTAAAAATAATAATAAAAAAGAACCAAAAGCCCTATTACATAGTTTCACACATAATTATTTTTAGTTGAGTGAACTATAGTGATAATGGACAGATTCTAATATCATCATCTCCCTGCTACTCACAGGGCTCTGTAAATAGCGGATGAATTTAGGAAGAAATCATTTTTTTTAATTCCTAAAATTCGCTTTAACTTGAGAGTTAAGGCCGATTAGTCTGAGCCTAGGACAGGATGCATATTATAATCTTGGCTCTGCTCTAGTTTTGTTGAGCTACTTTCATTTCTCTGCCTCAGGTCCCTCACCTTTGAGAAAGGGCTAGTTATACTGACCTATGTCACATAGCTGCTATGTAAAGCAACATTGATTAAAGTCAAGTGTACACCCAGCAGACTAATATTTTAGGAAAGAATTTAATGATACATATGAGATCATTTTTTAAAATATGAGGCCCTCCTCTGCCCTATTAAACACATCAATATGGTATCATGTGCTGTTAGCATGGCATATCATAAGAAGAGAATGCTTCTGTATTCAAGTTTGTCACTTACTGCATGTGGGACCTTGGGTAAGTCACTCTCCCAGGGCCTCCATTTTTTCATCTGTAAAATGAACTAGATAACCTCTCAGGTCCCTTCCAGCTCTAAAACCTATTATCCTTATAGTAGACTATTAATGGACCATATTCAATAATTTCACAACCATTTCCCCCTTCAACATCCTTGTTAATATCTTGGGGAGGAAATAACATGAAGATGGTGGGGGGGAATTTGGGTTAAAAAATACAGAACAATTTGTAATCGTGAAGTAGGCTAAGAAGTCTTTGGCAAATTTTAAGGCAAAGTTAAGAAGAATAACCCAATAGGAATGAAAGTCAGAGGACCTTAGATCTGCTACTGATTGACTAGAGGGTGCAAAATGGTGCATACTTACTAAATTTCAGAATAATAGAATTATGGAGACAGCCCTTGGAACTCAAAGGGAATTAGAATCAAAGGGAATTAGAATTAAAGGAAGACTACTTTACACAGTGGATAGCTAACTTTGTGATTCAGTACCCTAACAGGTTGTACAGTTAGAAGATGAAAATATATTCAAGTAATGCAATAGAATTCAAGAATCATGGATCCATAGTAGGCTATGGGAAAACTGTGATGTTTGGGAAGTCCCTAACCTTTTGGTATTAAGGAAAGTAGCTACCATGCTTACTTCTTAAATATCTCTTGGTGCCATGACAAGAAACAAAATTTTTACTTCTATTGGTCTGATGTCTAATACTTACGTTCTTATATTTTCTCATACGTTCTTATGCCTTTGTGTCCTTGAATAAGTTATTTAACATTTCTGTGCTTCAATTCCCCCAAATCAGGGATCACCTTGACTCTTTTATTTAAAAAAAAGATCCCTATTTAATATTACTGTTTTCATAAAAATAGTTGTTATTTAGCATCAGGGGTTTCCACTTCTGGGGAAAAAAGCTTTTATTTACTTAGTCAAATTTTGTAGGGTTTTGAGAAGTATGTGTGATCCTACAATTGCATAATGATTTTTGCCATTTTGAGGGATAGCAAGAGAAAAAGCACATCTATAGGAATATGTATCTGGGAGACATCTGTATATTCTCTCTTCTCTCTCCATTTTCGAACAGACGCCACCCCCGACTGGACATACATACACAATCTGTAATAAGGACTCACCACTACTAGAAGCATCATTCAGATTTAGCAGTCCTCCTCCTAACCCTCTGTAACTATGGTAACTGTAGGTCCCGTTTCCATTGATATACAACACCTCCTGTGTGCTAGAAACAGCTGATGTTGAATAAGTGACCTGGGCCGCCTCTTGTTTATACTGTTTGTCAGCTGAAGCAGACTCGTCCTGAAAAGACAATGTTTCATTATAGGGTGTCAAATCATTGTTATATTTTTCTTGGAACAGGACTTTTCTTATTGTTATCTACATTTCTGCAAGTGTTGCTATTGGGAAGGAAAAAAGGGTATATTCAACCTGAATTCTTGTTTTTGAATGGCCTCCTGCTAGAGAGCCAACAATGTGAAAGATCTATCTGAGAATGGTGACACAGCACTTTATTCCTTCCAGACAGACTTAAAATAACAATAAAAGGAAAAGACAAAAGAACAGTTCTTTCAAATCATCTCTTGAAGTCTTTTTAAAGTGTTGCATTACTACTTGGAGAATTGGCTACAAATCTTTTTGCCCCAGAGACCCTGTCAAGTCCTAGAGAAAACAAAATGACAAAATTGGCAATAAACTTGACATCATTTCTGATCGAGAAACTTAGACTGAGTGAATTTTCCGAATTGCCATGGAAATGCAAAAGGCCCTAATCTATAGGGCATATCTGACTTTATTTGACTCCTGTATGTGGTAGCTTTTTTGCTTCTAACTTGCTTTATGACTGCAGAGACAATATAAAACAAATCACTGGTGAATTCTGATGAGCTTTTTTAGTCATAATCTGAAGAATTTTGCAGCCCATTAACTTTATGGCAAATGTTTAACAGAACAAGCAACTTTAAAACTCATTTTTGTGCCCCCAAATGCTTAGAGAGTAAACATGAAATAATGCAGCTTTGTGAATGCAGAGATACTTGTCACATCAGGAATGACCCCCAATCTTTCACAGGACAAAAGTAGATCCATAGTACATAGTACTGTAGAATTCTGATTGTACTGTTCCTTGATTCTGACCTGTGAAAGAAAGATTATTTCCAGTCTGTCTCTATTACTCTCACCCTGAGATGTCTACCTGGGAACCCAGAGTTGTGGTTGAAGTGAGACACTTTTTAAGTGTACCAAAATGAGATTCTGAAATTAAAAAGGGAAATAGTTCAAAGGCAAATAAATTGCAAAAATGGTTAACTGATAGGATTCAGTCCTTGGCCTTTGAGTTCCATAAAACTGAATTCTCTTCTTAAGGGTTTTAACTTGGAGTCAAAAAGATGGCCAGCTATTAGATTTCAAGGAGTCTATGAATTTGGATTGGACAAAATTACATCCTTATTCTCACAAATTTCTAACTGAAATTTGGCATTTCCTTCAATTATGAATATAGGCGATAAATATTGTTTTGAAATGGGGTCCATAGGTTTCAGCAGACGGCCAACAAGGACCATGACAAAAAAATTAAGATTCCTTGGTTTTGGGGAAGAACGCTTTTAACTGGCAAGGGGAACAGCATGCTCTGAACAAGGAATCCGGGCATCACTGCCTAACAACTCTCAATATTATTATTAGAGGTAGCTGGTAGTACAGTGGATAGAGTGTTGTGCCTAGAATCAGGAAGACCCGAGTTCAAATCCAGCTTCAGATACTTCCTAGCTGTGTGACCCTGCGCAAATCACTTAACCCTTGTTTGTTCCAGTTTCCTCAATTAAAAAATGAGGATATAATAGCACCCAGGGTTGTTATGAGGATCAAATGAGATAATGTTTGTAAAAGTGTTTAGCACAGTGCTTGGCACAGCGTAGGTGCTATAAAAATGCTTATTCCTTTCCTCATCCAGTGTTGAGATTAGATCTTTAATGGAGAACTCAAGCTCTATTTTAGTTCCCAGTTCCAAGGTAGTTCCCAGTTACCATATCTCTGTTGAGGTAGCCTTGAGATTTTCATTGTCTAAAGAAAATGCAGAGTGGCACAGAGGATAGAGAGCCAGAGCTGGAAACAAGGGCTCTTTGTTCAAGTCTTAGCTCTGATACTTAATGGTTGTCTGTTCATGGTCAAATCACTCTATTTTACTAAGCCTTATTTTTCTTATCTTTCAAAACTGGTATCATCATAAACCTTACATCACAGAGTTGTTATGGGGAAAGTGTTTTATAAATGGAGAGAACATTAAACTTGGGAGTCAGTACATTAGTTCATGTCCTGATTCTTCCTATTTTGATGACCCTAAGTAAGTCAGCTGACCTCTATGTTCCTGTTTCTTTAAAATGAGAGGGTTAGGCTCCATGGCCTCTAATATCTCTTCCAAATCTATAATTCTCTGATTCATTGAATTTAATGGGGCAGATCAGAGGCTCTATTTGAAAAAAATATGTTTCTGTTAGAAATAAGGAGACACGTGATGCATACTCTACATTTCATTTCCTTGATGTGCTATGCTCTTATTGATGGTAGAGAGAGTGGTGCAATCTAAGGAGCTGCACAATTATGTTCCTGGGAGTGCTGAGTTCCTGGTTAGATTTCCTATGGTAAATAGACCTGAGTTGAGGATTCAGACTGAAAGCAGTTCAATTTTAAAACCAGTGAAAACTGCTACAGCTGGCATGAACGACACAGAAACGCAGCATCCGCTGGCAGCTATAATCAACTGGATTATAAATGATAGCTTTACCTGCCATGATGGCAATAAACCTGGCCAACCAGATGGGCTGCTACCCCATATGTCACCTGACACAATAGCTTAATGTCAATTTCTAGAATCAAATACTGGAAGAGAGTATGGGGAAGATGTTGACAGGCCTTCCTCACTTTATTCTGCTCCTCTGTGAAGCTGTTTTGGACTATTTTCACAATAAAAGAGATATCCACAGAGGACCAGCTCGGTCCATGCATATGATCTCCATTTCCTATGCCACTACAGCCAAGTAGCCAATGAGCCCTTGAAGAGAAATCTGAGTGGGACGCATTTCAAAGCAATTCTAAGGTCAAAAAGGACTGCTCATGAACAACATCTTCATCTTTGAGGGTAGGCCTACAGCTATAAGATCTTTTTAAACAATGACCATTTATGATAGGGAACTGTCTACTCTCTGGAAATACATCAGAACCATTTCTTTTGGTTGGGAAAAGAAAGCAAGTCATACTCATAAAATGTATTCACTGGAGGAATGTCTACCTAATGAGTTAAAATGTAGGCTGGATTTTCACCAGTAAACATTCTCTTGAATTCTTTGTATAGCAGAATTAATCTCTGATATTAAGTTTGTTATGATTTTTTTTTGAGATTTGCCTGTGGCCTTTTATTATTAAGTATTGCTCCAAACACAACAGTAACAACACTGAACAGTCAGATAATTAATATCATTAATAACCAAAACAGGCCTTGTAGGCATTCATTTGCATTCAAACACAGATTTGCATTATTGATGTTACTGGAAGCAGTTAAAGTCCACTATATGTTCCATTATACACCATATGAAAATTCTAACAAAGAAAGAAGCTGTCATGTCCCTTAGCCAGAGCTTTAATATAAATTTAATTTATTTTTATCTTAGAAGATCATTATTACCAGTTACAGAGGAGAATCACTTTTTTCTCCTTTAATGACAGAAAAAAAATTAATATCCCTTGGAGTAAAGTTTTAGCTTGGCCAGCAAGTTTCAACAATCATTAGTTTTCAATGTTCCCTGACCTGATATATTTGTTTCTTGAATTGGTGTGAAGATTATTTTCAAAAGAGGTTGACATTGTAACTTATGGATACAAACTTCAAGGCTCACCAGTGCAGTGACTTTTCATTTATCTGAACAGAACACACACACACACACACACACACACAACATGAACCCCTATCTCTTTCTGATTCAATTTTTGTACCATGAAAAATAAAGAGTAGTCATAAAAAAGACAAAAATATGAATGATGCTGGCCACCAAGACACAATCAACTGGAAAACACACTGAATGTTTCTGTTTAGAAGGATCATTGACTAAAAAAGACATGACAGACTAAATAAACTTAAGGTGACTTCTATAGTTATGTTTTAGATGAACTGCTCAATACCATTTTGGGATATGTCAAAGGAAAAAAAGTGTCTCCTATTAAAGCACGCGTGAAGAAGTATAATAGCATGGGTGATTCTTTATAGCAGGGGTCTGGCTGAGAATGGGTTGGGTTGGTCCAGGATACTCCGCTGCTCTCACTGTTCTCTACTCAGCTAAGAGGCAGTGCCCAGAGGGGGAGTAAATTGGCTTGGTAGTCCAGCTTTGGCTCCCAAGCCGCATATTGTCATTTTCTATATTATAATACATTCCTCAGAAATCTCCAAAGAAGCAGTGTTATACAGAAAAGAATCTCATTCACTCCATTCTGACCTTTCAAGAAATGTTTTTTCTTGTTTCTGTTTTTAAATCAAAGTATGACAAATATTCCACAAGTATTGCCTCTTGATAACGTTAGCTGCTTCATCACTCATTTATCTTCTATTTCATCTTTTACTATAGTGTTTAGCACATTGCACATAGTAAGGACTCAATAAATGCTCCCTCCCTCTCTTTCTCCCTCCCTCCTTCCTTCATTCCTTCCTCTCTTCCTCCCTCCCTCCTTCCTTTCTTCTTTCTGTCCTTCTTCTTATATGTTCTTCATCTCGTCATTAATTTCATTCTACCTACAAAGAACAATGAAAAACTGCAAGTTCTATATCAAAGCACAAACATATTTCATATCTTCACTGCACTGTCTTTATGAGTCTAAACTTGGGTAGGTTTGGAGTGGAGTCATTTACAATATAAACTTCCATATACCGTTATGGAGACATATGATTGCTATTTTAAAATCATAATTTGACCCAATCCCTGGAACCTAAGTAAGGAAACAAAGTACATTTATATTGTGATTTACTAGTATAAGGCATTTCACATATCTTATATTATTGATCTTGATAAGCATCTGGTGAGGTAAGTGGTATAAATATTACTATCTTCATTTTACAGATGAGGAAACTGAGGCTCCAAGAAATTGTGATTTGCCAAAAATTACACAGTTTGTACATGCAGAGTCAGGACTCAAATCTAGCTCCTCTGACTCCTCAGGGCTTTTTCTACATATTAGCACTGTTCCTATTGGATAGGTGTGGTGATTAACTGTGGAAGACAAGAAGACTACTGGGCAACCAAAACACTAAATGGATATCTTCTACCATCCCCCTCCCCCCACCCCCAAATACTGTTTTTGTTTAGTTTTCTCATGCAATTGGGAAATGAAACACAAGCTAAAATTAACTCTAGCCAATGCAAAGACAGAGAAAAATAGGCTTGTCTCCCCCCACAACCACTTTTATTTAATGTATAATATAGTATGCATATATATACAGCAATATTCATCTTGGGCTAATACTAGAAATTTTCCGAACTGTTTTAATTGAGGGGTGTTGGCAAATAAAACTTAGGAAGGTGTTAGGTTTTTTTGTTGACAGGCTACACTTCAAAAATGACATAATTAAGCAGAAGTCTCAGGATTTTTACATAAGCATATGTTGCAAACAATTTTTTCCTTGGCAAGAACTAGTGGGCTCTTGTAGTACCTACTATAATCCTTCTCTTAGTCAACTTTCCTTAACATTTACTTACATTTAGCATTATTTAGTATATTCTAATTTGAAAGCTGCTTCTATTTGATGGTTACCTAGCAGATTAGATACTTAGAGAGTAGACATCACAACACAGGAAGAACAGTCATAGAAATGTCTGGTACTTTTCAGAAGACAAAAAAAGAATCGGCAAAGGAGACAGGAATAAAAGTCTTGGCTTCAGGTATCTATTCACAAATGCACAAAATAACAGCAATTAAGGTGAACTACAGATCCTATTACAAGGAGATAAATGTCAAAGGACTTCATGCATCATTGAGATGGGTGGGGTGTGACCCATGATGGCAACACTGATCTGGTAGAGTATGTCAGATTCAAAAAGAACAGGAGAGAGGAAAAATAGATGGGGATAGAGTAGCATTGAGTATCAAAAACATAGTAACAGGAGGAAATCGAAGAGCCATAGTGGGGAAGCATGGTAGAAACTATTTAAATGAAGAAAATGGAAGTGAAGAAACAGAAGCGATATTGTCATGTGAGTATACTATAGACTACCTAGATAGAAAGAGATGAAATATTTGAGGAATCCAGGAAACATGCCTAGTATGGAGGCATGATGTAGTAGTACTTGGGGAAGCTAAATTATCCCAACATCTGCCAGAATCTTCTGTCTGCCCAAAGCACAACAGCTAATGAATTCTTGACTTGCTTTAATGAAAATTTTATCGGTCAACAGAGAGGGAGTGATGAAGGGAAGTGCTAGTCTACACTACAGTATACCTGAGAAGGAGAAACTGATTGTTAAAGTAGAAATGAGACTCTTAGAGGGAAATGAGCACTCCATCTTAGAATCAGTGACAGGAAATGTGAAGAAGGAAAGGCTTAATTTGACAGTCATCTTTGATTTTAGGAGATAAACATGAAAGTCTTTAGGGAAAGGGTAGGTCAGATTCTGTGAACTCAGAGGTCAGCCTAATGGGGATAGAAACCTACCAAGAAACAAATAATGAAAATGCAAAAAAGAAAAAAATACTACAAACCCAATTCTACTAAGGGGATAAAAAAGGGGAGTTGATTAAAAATATGGATATGGATACATAAGAAATTCATCGGCCAATTTAGGTTTTTAATTGCAAAATAAGATGACTATTAAAACATTGCAGAGCTCTATAAGAATAATTATAGCTCACATCTATCTAGTACTTTAAGGTTTGCAAAGAACTTTATTTATTTTATCTCATCTGGTTCTCACAACAATCCAGTGAGGTAGGTTTCGTTATTGTTCTTGCTTTACGAAGTGGAAAGTGAGACTCAGAAAGATTACTTGCCTGGGTTTCACACAGGACATAGGTAACTGAAGCAGGAATACAGGTCTCCTTGCCTCTAGCCTCAAAACCTTATTGTCTATGCTAGCTGAGGCTTGTGAGGAAAGTTAAGGTCAACAAAAATATTTTTTAAAAGTTAAAATAAATTTTTTTAACACTAGAACTGTGATCCCATTGCTATAAGGAACTCCTAGTGAGGAACTTTATCAACTTCTTTGCAACTTATATTCTTAGAATGGCAGGAAATTCTTAAAATTGGTTTACAAGGTTGTTGTGGAGATAAAATAACATGATATATGAAAAGCTCTTTGCAAACTTTAAAAATATATATAAATTATATATATACACATAAATATATATAAAAATTATATGTAAATATGTAATGTTATATATGTTAAATATATATTTAACACCTAAAATTAATCTAAATGTATAATACAATGTTAAATATGTAGTATTTAATGTTAATTAACTAAATATTAATTTATGTATAATAAAATATTAACTATATAATGTTATACATAAATCTATAATGTCAGTTATCCTTATTAGAGCTAAAGGTTCATATAGTGCAGGGGAAATAGGTCCAAATCAGGTCTAGCATGGCTGGGAGTCCTGCTCAGGGTGAGGACTAGAGAGAGGGGATTAATTAACTGTTGTTTTGCTTCTGTCTTCTCTGCCAAGGAAAATTATCATATTCCTGAAAATGAGAGACTATAAAAGGTTAACAGGGAGCTGAATCTCAAAAATAAGGACGTACAGAGTACATTGTCGATCACAAAAAACTCAAATCACTTGACCTGGGAGAGCTGTATTCCAGTACTCAGAAAGAACTGGCAGACGTGGTGGTAAAAACACTGTCAGTGATGTCTGAAAGATTACGGAAAATGGGAGAGGCACCTGTGGGTGGGGAGGGAATAAACATTTGTCTAGTACTAGGAGGCACTTAATGTTTATTGATTGACTATTATGTGCCAGGCACACTGCTGAGTATTTCACAAATATTATCTCATTTGATCCTCACAAAAACCCTGTGAAGTATGTATTATTATTATTGTCATTTTATAGTTGAGGAAACTGAGACAGACAGAGATTAAGTAACTTGCCTAGGGTAATGCAGCAGTGTCTAAGGCTGTATTTGAGCTCAGGTCTTCCTGACTCCAGGTCCAGTGTTCTAATCACTGCACCACTGAACTGACTTCTGCAAGACTGTAGCAGGGGGGAATATGAAATTTTCAAAAAAGGGAAGGGAATAGAACTTAAAAAGTATAGGCCAATGATACTGACTTCAATTGCTGGTGAACTTCTAGGACATTTTATTAGAGAGATAGTTTGTGAGTTATTTAGAAGGGGAAATGGTGATGATTAAAAATGAGCATGGTTAAAGTAGCACAGTTCAACTTAGACTAACTACATTTCTTTTTTTGACAGGGGCACTAGATCAGGATAAGACTATAGATACAATTTACATAGGCTTTCAGCTATTAAGTCAAATACAGTCAACACCAATGTAGCAAGAGGTCAGCCATCTAAAAGAAGAATAGTCAACCTAGGGAGGTACCAGATCTTTCTTCCATGGGAGTTTTTTGAGCAAAGATTTGATGGTCACTGATGGGAGATGTTGTAGAGGGATTCTTGGTCAGGCATGGATTAGACAATGTCCTTTCAAACTCTGAGATTCTGTTATTCTTTGATTCTCAATCTTTTCCCCCCTCTATCTCTGCTTAGAAAAATTCCATATTTAAGGTTGGCCATAGTACTTTCCTCATGTTATACTAATGGAGACTTTGAGGAGGAAGAGGGCATTAACTAGATAGTTTTCACATCAATTAATTTTTGGGGGTGGGGAGGGAGTGGGTTTTAGGAATATTGGCTAAATTTATCCATGAGCTGGACTGACAGGAGCAGCTATTCTATCTAATCTGTCTGTATATTTGTCTATCTGCTTAGCCATCATCTATCTACCCATTTACATGGAGTAGATTGAAATGCGCATGGAATGTTTGTTTATCTAGTTCTCTTTTAAAGGACAAGATGAGTAAGGGGAAAGAGTCTGGGTTTCAGAGTTAAAACACCTGGGCTCTCCTGCAAAGTCTTTGGCCAGTCATAATGTGATTATGTGAACTTAGGCAAGTCAGAATTTCTCTGTGTCTTTATTTCCTCATATGTCAAATGAAAACAATAAGTAGCATCTTACCAACCTCACTGGTTTGTTGTTTTAAGTAAGATTTTAAAAGATGGATGTGATTTGAAAAAGTTTTTTTTTAAAAGCACTACACAAATGAACTATATAATAATTATGGTTACTCTAAGATTTGTTTGGCTTTGCTGATAAAATACTGACAATACTACTTTGTAGTTCTCAAAACAAATTCTCTTCCTACTTTTAAAATTTTGTCTTCCGAGGTAGATAGGATAGATATTACTTTTCCCAATTCACAGATGGGTAAACTGAGTTTAGAGAGGTTGTAACTTGTTCAAGGTCACTAATATTCAGGACTTATTACTCCTGACTGGTTCTCTTTCCACTCACACATCCCACTCACCATACTGCCTTTCAGATTGCTAAATTATATTTTAATCCTCCTGTATATACATGGCTTAGTTATCCATTGACAAGTTCAAGCAACAACTACCATAACAAACCTAATAATTCAGAACAACAAAAAGCACTTTGCCTTATTTTTCTGCATAATCACAGGCATATCTTGTTTTATGGTGCTTCACTTTATCACATTTGGCAGACACAGCTTTTTTTTTTTTACACATTGAAGGTTTGTGTTGACTCTTCATTGAACAAGTCTATGGTGCCATTTTTTTCCAATGGTATGTGTTCATATCATGTCTCTGTGTCACATTTTTGTAATTTTAGCAATATTTCAAACTTTTTCATTATTATTATATTTTTTATGGTTATCTGTGATCAGTGTGAAGTTACTTTTGTAACTGTTTTGGGGTGCCATGAACCATTTGAGATAACGAACTTAATTGATAAATGATGTGTATTCTGACTGCTCTATTGACCAGCCATTACCAGTCTCTCTCTCTGTCCTCAGGCCTCCCTGTCCCTGAGACACAACAACATTGAAATTAGGCCAGTTAATAAGCCTACAATGCCTCTAAGTGTTCAAGAGAAAGGAAGAGTTAATTGATGGGACAGACTTGTCTTAAGAAATTGCTATAGCCGACCCAACAACCTTCAGCAACCACCACCCTGATCAGTCAGCAGCCATCAACACAAAGGCAAGACCCTCTACCAGCAAAAAGATTACAACATGCTGAAGGCTCAGATGCTGGTTAACATTTTTTAGCAATAAAGTATTTTTAATTAAAGTATGCACATTATTCTAGACACAATACTATTACACACTTAATGGACAGTATTGTATAAACATAACTTTTAAGTGCACTAGGAAAACCAAAAATTTGTGTGACTCGTCTTATTGTAGTGATCTGGAACTGAATCCACAATATCCTTGAGCTATGCTTGCATTTAGAATTTCTTAATCTGTTAACTATTGCTCTGTGTGTGTGTGTGTGAGTGTGTGAAGAGAGAGACAGAGACAGAGGGACAGAGACAGAGAAAGACAGAGAGAGATTCTGGCAAAGAGTAGCTTCTTTACTTGAACTACCTGGATTATTGCCTTAGTTATCTTTTGCTTTATTAGCACAGACTTGGTCAGAGACAGCACTTTATTTCACGTATAAACAATTGAAAAACATCAATATAACATAGTTAAATAGCTTCTCTCTCTCCATTTGATAACAAGTGCTTTGCTTCCATAAGGAATTTGAGAGAAGAAAAACTACCTTGCAATATCTCTTTGTGCCAGGGGAACAAAAATGACCTGCCTGCCTACACCCATTGTGAATGGAGGCAGTACCTGGAACACTCAGAGTCTTCAGTTCATTCCTCCCTTCTCCACAATTCATTTGCACAGTTTGAAGCACTTTGTATATTCCGTTCAATTGCTGGCTGTACAAGTGCTTAAGAAACCCACAAAGTACACTCTCTGTCCTTTTCCTAAAGATGCACACATATCCATTAAAATGGGTGTTAAAGTAAAGCCATATTGTAACTAACTTCAGGCAGCCTAGTGATGCGATTTAGATGAAAGTAGTATCATGCAAAAAGTACATACATATATATATGTATATTATATATATATAAAGTCAATCTTGCTTTTTGACACTAGTATAAATTTCTGTTCCTATGGTCCTACTCTTTAGAGACAGCAACTCTTTCGTTGTTTCTGTTGTTATTTTCTTTTCATCTACAATGCCAATCTCAGAGCTTGTTCATACCAGTTCTCTATCATGGATTCAAAAGAAAAAATAATCATATTGAAGTGCTTTAATAGTAATTAATTGATACTTACTGAGTAAAGCCTGTGTACTAGGCTGGTTTTAGAATAGGTAAAGTATTCTAGGCTGGTGTTAAGGAAGCACTGTGCTGGCATACAAAAAAATAGAACACATAGTTTCTGCCTTCAAATAGTCTATTGTCAATGAGATAAAGCATGTAACATGTCTGACAATACATGGAATCAAACATAACATATGTCATATGACTGTTCCTGAGGAATTCAACTTTTAAAGCTCTTTATAACATAGGTCCTTCCTACCTTTCCAAGCTTCTTACACTGACTCCTCTCTGTATACTCTGTGATCCAGTGACACTGACCTCCTTTTCCCTGCTCAAAACATTCCATCTCCTGACTCCAGGCACTTTTAATGGCTGTCCCCATGCCTGGAACCCTCTCCCTTCTTATCTCTACCTTCCTGCAGAGGCAATGAGACCAATCAGAAGGTCAGTGCAAGACTGAAGTAATACTTAATCAACTTCAATGCTGGCTGTGGCCTCTGGAATAAAATATAAACTCTTCTGTTTAACTTTTACAGCCCTATACAATCTGGCCCCAGTCTATCTTTCTAGTCTCACTTGGGAAGTGAATATCACTTCCCCTCCCACACTGTGCTATCCAGGCAAACTGGCCTTCTCTCTGTTCCTCACTTAGGGCTCTCTACCTCCTTTCCCCCATGCTTGGAATACCGTCTCTTCTTATTGCTTTCCTCACAGCTTTATCCCCTTCCTTTAAGATGCAGCTTAGGCAACGTCTTCTATTTGAATCCTTTCCTGACCTCCCCCAACTGCTAGCATCCTCCTTCCCAAAATATCTTACATTGAACTATCTTGTATACATTGGTTTCTATTCAATATAATGTACATTATATTGTACATTAATGTACATTAACGCTTCATGTGTTTTTATATGTACTTGTGTCCCCCCAATAAAATGTCAGCTGTTTGGGAGTAGATATTATTTCATTCCCTGTACTTGTGATTCTAGCACTTAACATAGTGCCTGGCACATAGTGAGCACTTAAAAATTACTTGTTGAAGATTGACCGATTGATGTTCTATGCAAAAATCTGTAAAAGGAGAAACAAGACCTGTTGACCAATTTGTCTATGGCAATATGAAAGGAAATGGTGATGAAGTTTTAAGTGATGTTGATTAGGAGAACTGTAGCAAAATTTATAAAAATTGGGAACTCAAGAGAAAGAGGCAATTTTGGGAGAAATATGGTGAGTTTAGTTTTATTCATGCTAAGTTTGAGGTGGTATCAGAACTGTTGTTGTTCAGTCATTTTTCAGTTGTGTCCAATTCTTTGTGACCCTATTTGGAGTTTTCTTGGCAAAAATACTGGAGTGGTTTACCATTTCCTTCATTTTACAGATAAGGATAAGAGGCAAATAGGGTTAAGAGACTTACCCAAGGTCACATAGCTAGTAAGCCTCTGAAGCCAGATTTGAATTCAGGAAGATAAATGCTCCTGACTCCAGGCCTGGGGCTCTATGCACTGTGCCATCTAGCTGTACCTAGATGATGCCTTTAGAAGATGAGAGACTAAAGTTCAGGAGATGACTCGGAGCTAGAGATTTGGATTTGCAGTTATCTATACAGAAATGACACTTGAAATCACAAGTGTGGATATGGTTTCTGAGGAAGAGAATATAGAGAGAGAAAAGTGGAGGGATAAGAACTGAATTATGGAAAATATCCATGATCAGGGGTCACAAAAAGAAAAAGAAATGATCAGGAGAGAGAGAGACAGAGAGAGAGAGAGAGAGAGAGAGAGAGAGAGAGAACCAGAATCGTGAAATATACCAAAAAAAGTAAATGGGGAGAATTTCACATAGAAAGATTTGATCCGTGTTGTCAGAGGCGACAAATGGGTCAAGGAGAAACAGAACCAAGAAAAGGCAATTATTCTGTCATTTTTTATATGGCAATATAAATGTAAAATTTGACTGGGCTTAAAACAAAACAAAATCTATCCAAAGCAATGAGATGAGTAGAATTTCATCCTCATAAGGCACAGACAAGTTTCATCTGAAAAGTTACCAGGTATAATTTAAAGGCAAATCTAAATTTCATATTGTGCTTGATATCTCTTCAGATCGATTTATTATTAACACAGTTTATTAGTGTTTCATCATAGGATTTCTAAGTAAATCTTTTCCATTCAATTTATTAAAGACAAAAATGTCAAATAAGAAAATGAAGCAGTCTGTTTGCATATGCTAAAACAACTTTGGAGGATGACTTGCTCATCTAATTAAAAGAGTTGTTTCAAAATGCTCACTGAAGTTCAAAAATTTGATTCAGAAAGTTGGAGTATTAAATTCACATTGGAACATATTATCATCAATCTAGGAAATAAGTCTTCCAAGTTTAACAAATACTATCCAGTTTTTATTTTATTTTTTTTTACCACGTGTTTTTTATATATTTCGAAAGTATGAATATATTCTTCTCTGCTACAGATGACTTTCCTTTCCTCTTGAATTGCTTATGATTAGCCAATTCATATAGCCAATGTTCATCATAATAACATAGA
Source organism: Vombatus ursinus (assembly GCF_900497805.2). Taxonomy (NCBI): domain Eukaryota; kingdom Metazoa; phylum Chordata; class Mammalia; order Diprotodontia; family Vombatidae; genus Vombatus; species Vombatus ursinus. Next base: position 65,163,995 of record NW_020954590.1, read on the forward strand.
ACCTATTCTGTTATTTACAAATGACCAGTTCTTGACAAGGCAATTTTCATATCCTATTGCTGTTGAGTCTCGGTCACTTCCAACAACAAATAATTTATTATCTCTGACCAATTCCCCCATTATGAGCCTGGCCTTAGTTTTCAAGCCACGTATGGAAGTGCTTTGATGCTGTCTCTTTTGGAATTGAATGGATTTCTTCTCATGCACTTTGGTAGTGGACCTACCTTAAATTCTGAGTCCCTAGCTACTGTTTTCATCTTAACGCGTAGTGCTGAAAACAGAATTGACATTCAATAGGTACCTATGAATACTTATTGATTTAATATAATTTTAAGTTACATGATACTTCAGTATCTAGAATTTCTTCATCATGGCTATTCCTTCCACTAATAGAGATTGTACTCCTCCATAAATTGAAACATAGTCTTCAAGATTTTTTGGACCCTCTCCCTTTTTCCCTCCCCTTTCTGTCTGCCAAAATAATCATAGAGCACAAATCTGACCAGGCTACTCTACTGTTTAAGAAGCTTTAGTGGCTTGTTATTGCCTCAAGCATAGAATACAAATTCATCAGTTTGACATTTAAAGCCCTACATTATCATATTTCCATCTAATTTTCTAGGCTGATTACATCCCTTATGCACTCTAAGACCCAGTAGCCATTTTTCTTTTTTTTACCATGACTAAGTAAGCAGGCATCACGTTCTAGACTTTCACTAAGGAAGTTGTATTATATGACTATGAGTCCCAGCTCCATGCTGATGACTCCAATGCAGATGACTCCAATGCTACCTCTCTCTTTTGTGAGCTTCAGACCTTTAATTTCAGCTTCCTGCTGGACACTTCCATTTGGATGCCAGGGTATGAAGCACATTCTAAACCTATAAAATTTTTGACTTTAGATAACAACCCAAAAGGATAAAGCCATTAAAGTACAGCATAAGTAGGAATGCATTTAACTCCCAAAGGGGTAGCAGTAAAGCATTTTGATCAGCAGGATAGAAGTTATAAAAATAAAAAAAGGAATATAATAATTATGACCACACTGAGTGCAGTTTTCCACAGTGAGTTCAAATGCATTTTATTCCTCAGTAGTAGGCTGCAGAAAATATTTATATATATTGGCTATCCATGGCTCTGTCACTTACCCTGAGACAAAACTGAACATTTAAAAAAATATGAATAGAAAAAAAGCACTGAATAGGTGAAAATGTTTTATTTTTTAAAATCATGTAAATAAGTTGTTTTTAGGCCCTCTTTAATCTAACGCAACCCTACCCTTTCTAGCCTTATGTCAGTCAGCTTCCCTGCATACTTTCTACTTTCCTGACTTCATACCTTTATTTAACACTATTTCCTAGATCTGTCATGCCCATCTTCCACACCTCTCTCCCTCTATTTCCATCTCAAAAATTCCAACTTATACTTTGAGACTTTGCTCAGTAGTTATTCCTCTTCCCTAATCCTCCTGGCTGAGTGATTTCTTTCTGTAAATCTTGCATATTCATCATTATATGATATTTTGTGTTATAAGTATTTGTATATATGTCAAATTCTCTCAATAATAACAATTTTAGAATTTACAAACTGCCTTCTTCACAATAACCCCATGAGACTGGTAATTCAAGTTTTATCTCCATTTTACAGTTGAAGGAACTGAGGACAAGAGAAGTTAAGTTGGACCCAACTTAGAGTAGAGTCAAGATTTCAACGTGGGTTTTTTGAACCTACTCTGCCATGACATTGTCCCCTATTAGGTTGTAGATTCCATAATGGCAGGGACCATTTTTTAAAAACTCATTCCACTTTTGTCATTAGGACAGTGTTCTGCACAGAGTAGGTAATTAATGAATGTTTATTGAAAAGGCATTGTGTCATATGTTATCGAATTCAAAGAAAATTCAGATGTCATATGGAAAGTGTCATTTTATGGACGAGGAAATTGAGGCATAGAGAGGTAAAATAACTTACCTAAGGTTACACTGCTAGTTAATGGTAGAACCCAGTCTAGAGCCTGGATGTACCAATTCCCAATTTCAACTTTCATTCTCACCCTGAGTTCTCAGAATTCAGATTACTTCTTTTATTAGAGTGGAAGAAATGTTATAATAATTTCTTAGTCCAGCTGGACAGATCAAAAATTGCTTTTCAGACAATAATTTTAAAGGAAATGTCTCCCTTTCATCCTTATTCTATTTAGCTCATATTCTCTAATGGTATCTACCATTTTGTTTGGGCACTGTTTCTTATATCTTCACCAATTGCAGTGCAGTCATAGTTGTGCTAAACTCAGAAGCCAAAAGACTGGTAATCTAAATGAAACAGATTTAGAATGATATAAACGTGGGAGACAAAGAAGTCTTGAATGTTTAGCACTTAAAGTTTTAAAATTTACCAGAAATACACTTTACATAATAAAGGTCATCCCTTCACTTTATAAGCTGAAGGTTCTAAAACTTAGTAATTCCACATACTTTCAAAAAGCTTTAAAATACCTTAAACGAGAAAATCATAAGATTGCTGGTGCTCTGAAAACATGAATTTTAATAATCAAAATTATATTTCAAAAACTATGCTATGAAAAAGTGAGCTATACTTTTTTAACCTTTAAAAGCAAAATATCACTAAAATGATTTATAAATAATTTCATTCATATAAAAAATGAACATATCAGTTTAGATACTCTGAATGATCAGTGTTCACGTTCCCATACCTAGGTTTATGTATATGCAACACAATACTAGTTCAGCTTTCGGAAATAAATTAGGCCTGAAACTAATGAGAAATTTAGTATTCTTTGTGTATGTTTCTAAAATTTGGTCAGCAGTGATTCCTAATTAATTAAAATTATGTCCCAGTTAATTCAATTTAGTAAAACTTGTATACCAGATGGTTTTTTTTAAATGGAGCACAGATATATTAACCCCAATATCAAAACTGAGAAAAAGTCATTAACCCTAGAAATGATTAGATACACATTCTAATATACATATGCTCAAACTTTTCCTTGACCACCCTCCCACTCTCCACCCAAAAAAGCTTAATCTTTAAAAAAAATACAAATGCTTATTGGATGCTCAGAGTGTAAGATTTCCAAAGCTCCACTTCACATTAAATAATAGTTTTATTATAACAATAAGCTTTGGGAACACTACAATAGTTAATAATCACCTCATATCAGTTAACTTCCTCAAAAAACCTGGCCTAGAAGATTTCCAGATATGAAATTAGTAGTTTGTTGAGAAGTGGCTTAATGGCATAGTGGATAGAGCACTGGGTCCGGCATTAGGAAGACCTGGGTTCAAATCTAGTCTCAGACATTTACTAGCAATATGACCATAGGCATATCACTTAACTGCTGTCTGCCCCAGTTTCCTCACCTGTAAAATGGGGGTGATAATACCAATGTACATCTCAGGATTATTGTGATGATTAAATACAATAACATTTGCAAAATGTTTAATACAGTGCCTGGCAAATAGTAAGAGCTTAATAAATGCTTGTTTCCTTTCTTCCAAAAATAAAGTGTGAAGCATTAATGAATGAAAATGTTGGTACTCTTTAAGGCTAATTCTTCAATAAAAATATTTTTCTCCTTCTACCACCCCCAATTTTCCCTCATAAAAGTCTTTTTAACCACTAACCTAATTCTGGATAGAAAAAAAGAGGAGTACATACGAAAGTCCAGATCTGTGATTTTATCAATGTAGGGAATACCAATCATCTTCTTACACTGATTCATATACAGCAAACTATAGAGTTTTCAGGTTAAGTAACAGCCACAGTGAAACTGCTGGCACATATCAGGGGCAGGACTTGAAACTGGGTCATCCCAATTTTGAGGCCAGATTTCTATCCATTGTGTCATCCCATCTCTCTATAAACCAAGTTCTGAGGTACTTCAACTTTCCTTTTCCTTCCTCTTTGAACCCACTCAAGTTCTGGCCAAAGCAGAGAGGAAAATATAGCTTCCTGGGTCTATGAGATTTACCACAGCCTCATAGACTCTCAAAGCAGAAACTAATCTTAGATGTTAACTAGCCCAATCTGTCACAACTGACCAGGAATCCCCTCAAAAACATCGTGAAGAATGGCTAGTAACTCTGCTTGAAGACCTCCAGGGATAGGAGATTGTTACCTCTCAAGGCACAATCACTTTTTGACAGTTAACTGCAATTTCCACCCACTGTTTCAAATTTTGCTTTATTGGACCAAACCAAACAAATTTAATTCCTCTTTTATATAACAGCCCATCAAATACTTTAATATAGCAAACCTATTCCCCCAAGTATGCCCCTCTCCAAGAATTCTCTTTTGTAGGCCAAACAACCTCAGTTCTTTCAACTAGTCTTTATATGGCATGTTCTCCAGCATTCTTACTCTCCTGCTTACCCTCCTCTAGATGCATATCAGTTTGCCAATGGCCTTACTTAATAATGTAATACCCAGAACTGAACATAAAACTCTAGATGTAGTCTGGATGACCAGGGCAGAGTTTGGTAGAACCACCAGTTTTCTTATCCAGGGCACTATGCTTATATTGAAAAATCTATGTATTTGTTAATATTTTTGACTATGCCACACTGTTGATGCACATTGAATATTTGGTATGCTAAAATTCCCAAGTTTGTTTCACATGAACTTTTCCTACTCATGTCTCCTCCTTCTCTAGTTGATTTTTTTGAAGCTAAGTGCAGCACTTTACATTTGTTTCTATGAAAATTTATCTTACTAGATTTGGCACATTGTTCTATTGACATAATTTTGTAATTATGTAATTACATAATTATATAATCTAATTCTGTAATCCAAAATGTTATCTATCCTCTCTATCTTGAATTCATCAGTAAATTTATGTCTTCATCAAAGTCATTTATGAAAATGTTGAAAAGAGTAAGGTCAAGAACCAAGCACAAGAGGGAAAGAGCACTCAACTAGAGTAGGGTAAAATGTGCTTGAATCTTGGCTCCAACCTCTACTAGCTATGTAATCATGGACAAGTCATCTAACTTTATTGAGCCTCAGTTTTCTCACCTATAAAATGAGTACCACACTATTTGTACTAGCTACCTTATAGGACTGTTCAAGAAAATCATTTTGTGAACCTTAAAGTGCTATACAGATATAAATGATTAATATTATCATCTCAAGTAAGATGCCTCATTGAAAATCTTCCAGTATAGGCTGAGTGACTACTTTTTGAAGTTAAAGGCAATTCATGCTTCAGTTATTGATTAGACTGGATGATTCTTTGTCCCTTAAAATTCTGATTCTGTGATCTCTAGGTAGACCAGAAAGACAGTTTATGAAGAATATGTTCACATTTAAAGGATTATCCCTATTTTCTACTAAAACTTCTAGCAACAAATAATACTTTTCATTTTATTTCCACAAATAAAAAGTAAGCAAAAAAGAAATCAAATTTTTTTCAGCAATTTTTTAAAATTAATCCCAGATAAATGGTATATGTTTAGTCTATCACATATATCTTTCTTTATCTCAAAGAAACAAACCATTATGTGAATTCTTATGATTTCATTCCTTTCCTATTCTCAATTATTAATTGTGTAGTAAACACAGGGAAAGATGAGAAAAAGAAAATATTCTTGGAAAGTACCAAAGACACTAAAATATGACCTAGTTGCCTCGCTCTCAGGGCAGTAAACCAAATAATTATAATTGAATGAACTTTGGAAGGTAAGAGATTTTGAATGCCTTAACCACTAACAATGAATTTTCCCAGAAGCAAAGGCTTCAATAGGTGTATGTGCATGTGTATCCTATAGATGTAATCTAAGTTCCAGAGAAGTGAAGTTAATGTAGAATCTTCAAAGAAGAGAAAAGATTTGTTCATTTACTAGGTGTTCAGAGTTTTTGTCCAATTACTTAAAATGCTAATACAGTGGAATCCTATTATAATGCTGATGTCAGGAATCAAGGAGAACAATTGCCTTATAGACTGTTTTATAATGAGAGAAATACCCTAATTACTCTAAAGAAGGGCATGGACTGAACTACAATATAATAAAATATGTATCATGACAAACCATTTGTAAAGGGGTACAGCTAATGACTAGCCTTTAGAATTTTTATTTTTCTTCAGATTTGTAAAATTTCACATCTTTCTGGTTAATGAAATTATCAGTTGGAATCATTATTATCATTAACATTTTCCAATTAGTTATTATTAGTTGATAAAACATTGGCACAGCATCTCCTGCAAGACATTCACAAACTTAACTGTCCCAAGAGACCAACTTCTTACACAGTTCACACACAATACACAAACCAGCTATCTTTCTTTTCATTCTTGTGGGGACCAGGCTTCAAATAACTTAGGACAGGATCAGTGTTTTGAAGTCAAAGCTGTTCAATTTGTTATGTGTGGTATTGGAGTAGGCAGTGCATTGGTCAAGATTTTAAAAGCATCCTCCCATCTTGTTTATATGTTTCAGTCCTTCCTCTTCCAGCAAAGTTCTTCTTGTTTAAAGGTCCTTTTTCTGGGTGCTCTGGCTACATATCTTGACCAACCAGGCTCATCAGTGAAACAGAAATTGGGCATCATACAATCATGTGTTAAATAGAAGTCAGATCTCAGCTGAGGGTTGATTTGCCCTCCTCCTCCCTTTTGTCTTTATACAGGTGGAAGAAAGAATTTGACATTTTTTTTTTTTGGTGAGGCGATCGGGGTTAAGTGACTTGCCCAGGGTCACACAGCTGGTAAGTGTTAAGTGTCTGAGGCTGGATTTGAACTCAGCTCCTCCCAACTCCAAGGCCAGAGCTCTATTCTAGCTGCCCCTAATTAATGCCATTTTAATGGTCTTTGGTGGCAATTATAAATGGCTTCACGATATGAAACAGGTATTCCCACATGATTCAGTGAACCAGATGAGAAGCAAAGTCATTCCTAATGCCACCTGCATATAATGGATTCCAGGATCGCAGGTTTCTGATGAAGAGTACCTTCAGTCCTGGAGTGAGCACAATTTCATCTGGTTTGTAGATCTTGAAGGAGCTTTTGAAGTGCTAGGGCTTTATTTCTTCAGGGCTGAGTAAAAGTTTTATAGGCTGTTATAATATGAATGAACTGGGAGTCAAATCTGCCTGCGCATTATGATGGTCCCAGAAAACTAGATATGAATGAGTCAAACCAAGACAATGAGGGAAGTTGTGGATATTTTAATATTTAAGTTAGTCCAAGCCTCTTTATATTATTGTGAATGTAAACAATAAATGAGCCTGTGTGAGACCTCAGCAAGTACTGGACACACACACACACACACACACACACACACACTCACATTTGTTGTTGGTTGTTTCAGTCATGTCTGACTCTTCATGACCCCATTTGGGGTTTTCTTGGCAAAGATATTGAAGTGGTTTGCCATTTCCTTCTCCAGCTCAGATGAGGAAACTGAGGTAAACAGGATTAAGTGACTTGCCCAGGGTCACATAGCTAGTAAGTGTATGAGGTGAGATTTAAACTCAGGAAGATGAGCCTTCCTTATTCCAAGTCCAGTGCCACCTAGCTTATACACCCTACCCTCCAAGATAGGTATAGATAGGATATTCCCAGGAAATTATATATAATATTTATATAATTATGCATTAATAATTTAATAAGTATTATTAATGATATATACTATTATATATAAATAGATACTAAACATAAGTTTCTGGGAACATCCCATCCGTAGCTATCTATCTACATCTATATCTCTCTCTCTATCTGCAATTGTAGCCCACCATCCCGACCCAGAGAGGACTTTCTAAAAGCCAACTTATGCAATGAGCCAACCAGAATATGTGTTGTTCTGTTAGTGCCTCTCTGCACATGGGGAGAAGCATTTGTTGATGTTTTTTCTTCCTCCTACTGTCCTCACTTAAATACTTACAATTAAGCACATTGGAGGTGGTGTACAGTCAGAAAAAGACATACAATCACTTGTCTCACAAATCAAACATAAAATATGCCACCCCATTTCCAATGAAGCTGGAAAAAAATTCTGTTATTTAAACAGGAGTAAAAATCATTTAAAAATTCTTTTTTTCCTGCCTTATGAACCACACGCGGCATCAGTTGCCTTGAACCAACAATGATATTCGTTTGCATATAGAGTTGGCATATGCCTTAAGATAACCCTAAATATAAATACGGGCTTACATGCCAGGGCGCATGTAACTAGTCGTGAGGGACCTAAATAAAAATCAAACCCTTGCTTCCTGTTTCCCTGTGTTCCTCCCTCCCCACCCTCCGACTTTGTGCTTGTGGACATCGTCAGTAAATTACTTGCAAACTGGTGAAACCGGGGCAATTCGAGAAGCCACAAATATACCAATATGTGTACCATGAATACGTGCCTTATATTACCATGAATGTAAATGATAAAGAAAGAAAGTATGAGAGATCTCATGGGATGACTGAAATACAGGCTGCAATAGTGTTTGTTACAGCTTGGAGTTTGTCTTTTTCTTACAGTGAAAGCAGAAAGGAGGGACTAACCACGAGGGGGAAGGGCTGAAACTATTAAGTATGGATGAGGTCAATGAATATTTTTCAGGACAAACAATTCTGAGGTTTTAGCAAAGGTACGTGATAAACCAGTTCAGTTGGCTAGTTGTCATCTTGTTTCTGGAGACCGTGAGATTCTCTTTTCCAGCAGGGGATGAGGAAGAAAGGGGACTATTGGTATAAATACAAATACTAAATGTCATTTCTTTCTCCTATTCTTTCTCTGACCCCAGGAGGAAAAACAAACCAACGACTACAGGTATTGTACTTCAATTTTAGTGCGAGGAAAATACTAGCACCATAAACTAGTAACAAAACCTGCTATAAACATCGGGCACTGGGTGGCAATTTTTAGTTTTACGGCCAAAAATCCCAAATCAGTAGGAAGGCAATTCTTTACAAAACAAACGAGGTGTGGAGGTAGGGGAAGGAGCTCAGGTTTCTTGACTTTCACTTTGGGAGCTCTGAGATGGCTGAGGTTGCCCCGATTATATGACAGTCTACTTTATTGACGATGGGAGTGAGAGTAGTAATCCAGCTTTAGGAGCCTTTCAAAGCCAATATCTCTTTATCAGTGACTCTGGTTACACATCAAATCCTATGTTGCCTTTTCCAATTTATGAAAGGGGCACAGGGTAAAAACAGTTTTCAAATATGACCTTTAACAAAACAAACTCTTTGAAAACCAAGGTTTTTTTTTTGTTTTGTTTTGTTTTGTTTTTTGAGAGTCTGTGAACATCTCTTGCCTCCAGGTGGTGGTGTTGGATATGCTGATACGTATCCGCACTGATCTTGATGGCTGGACGACAACGCACTGCGAGGAGATGCTGCAGCCTGTCATTTTGTGCTGTCTATTTCTCTACGTACTTGACCATGCTCCAAATCACAGCCAGAACAGGGGACACCTTTTGAAATCTGGACAGGCCTTTCTAATTCATGCTTCAAAGAGCAGTTTCTGCTTTTCTTTCTTTTCATTATGGAGTTCTCTGTGCATATTTTTAGAATCATAGATTTATTTTTAAAAAATTTACTTATTTTACATTCATTTATAATTTTCTTCCAATAACCCCCCTCCCAAACAAAAATCAAACAAAAAAGTCCTCATTATAAGTATGCAAAGTCTAGCAAAACAGATTCCCACTTTGGTCATGTCCAAAAATGTATGTTTCTCTCGGTATTTAAATTTTATCACTTTTCTAGGATGTGAATGATGTATTTCACCTTCAGTCTTCTTGACTTGGGGTTTATCATTGCATTTAGCAACATAGGTTTAAAGCTGGAAACCTCCTTGGAGGTAATTTAAACCAGGAGTTTTAAATTTTTTGTTATAGTCCCCTTTGGCAGTCTGATGAAGTCTGTGGGACCCTTTTCCAGAATAATATTTTCAACTGCATAAAATAAGATGCACAGGATTACAAAGGAAACCAATTGATTTGAAATAGTTATCAAATAATTTTAAAAAATAAGTTTACAGGCTTCAGGTTAAGAATCCCTGATCTATGTGAACCTTCACATTATATAGATGAGGAAAATTAGGGCTGGAGCAGGTAAGTGATTTGTTCAGTCACAGGTAGTATCCAAGTCAGAAATGGAACCCATGTCCTCTGCCTCCAAAATCATCTTTCTTTCCAGTTCACCATATTTGTAGCCAGCATGGGATGTTAGTGAAAGATACTCCAGTCCGCTGATTCTAAGAGTCTCTCTTAAAGAACATCTTGCTGATGGGTCAGGAAGTATGATAATTAAATTTCAATAATGAAAGACCAGAAGTAGAAAAGGAGAAGGTTTTTTTTTTTTTTTATTGAATCATACCATTTGGAATTCTTTCTGGGATTAGCAATATCAGTGCTTCCATGCAAGTCACTTCAGATCGCCTTGCCTGTTTGTATCTGGAATCCTACCAGGAGTAACACCACTGAGTCTTCCTGCTGCAGGCTTCTTTAACACTGCACCTCATTTCCTTCTACTGTCATTTTCATTCATAGTTAAAGTGAAGTGAGTTTTGTTATATGTTTTGGGTAGTAAACTGCTAAAAGTATTTGAACACCTTGTAGAGAAAAGAGACCCAAGGTGAATACGGGCCTAGCCTCACTCTAGCTGCATCATTCATATTTTAATTATAATTTTTATTGGATATTACAATTCATTTTGGAGGGTTCTATTGCCATTGACAGTTAGTATTAGTGACATTTTCCCATCTGTACTTAGCTCATATCTATCAGAACATAATTAAATTGATAGTGAGCTATCTTAAAGTTAGGTACAGACCTTGGGTTTTAACATATTCATGATGGAGCTCATCTAATTTCAATGCATGTTACCCTTACTGAAATCAATAGTTAGAACATGAATATAAGCAAAGTCTTAAAGAATTGTGAAGGTTTAAAGAGAGTCATGTAGTATAACATCATGGAACCTACCTCATATCTATTAATAGATTAGATTTAAGGAAACGAATGCTGGTTTTTAGATAATTATTTAGTCTATTTGACTATCCCCCCAAACCCCAAATGGGATCATGAAGAATCACACAAGTCTGAATAGCAACCAAAACTTGCTACTCTCTAACTCTCCAACGTATACTCAACTTGTCCTAGAGTGTGACTCATTATAGTGTTCAATTGTCTAATTCACAATTTATATCTACAAAGCTTTCCTCTCTCCCAGGCTCCAGCTTCACATCTCCAACGGTTTACTACGTATCTCCAAGGAGATAGCCTGTCATTACTTCAAACTCAATGTGCCAAAGTTGAACTCATTACCACACAACTTAAGTGCTCCTCCCTCCACGATTCCCAGTTTCTGTCAACAATTCTATCAAGTTATTTCTCTTCTCTTTTAAGAGTCCTATATCTACTAAATTACAATCCTGTTAATGCTTGCTTTTCAAATTTTCTTTTCCACCACATGTCCACCACTCTACTTTGTCCAGTTTTTTGCTACTGCCAACAGTGCTGCTATAAATTTTTTTATATATGGAAACTTTGTTTTATACAGGCATTTTTATTGCACTTTACTTTATTGAGATTCGCAGATACTGCATTTTTTACAAATCGAAGTTTTGTGGCAAAAACTGTGTTGAGTAAGTCTATTGGTGCCATTTTCCTAACAGCATGTACTCATATCGTGTCTGTGTCACATTTTGGTAAGTCTTGCAATATTTCTATTTTTTATTTTTATTTTTTTTTATTTTTAGGCAATTGGGGCTAAGTGACTTGCCCAGGGTCACACAGCTAGTAAGTGTCAAATGTTTGGTTTGAGGCCGGATTTGAACTCAGGTCCTCCCGATTTCAGAGCCAGTGCTCTATCCACTGCACCACCTAGCTGCCCCCCCCTAAATCTTACAATATTTCAAACTTTTTCATTATTATTATATCTGTTGTGGTGATCTGTGAGCAGTGATTATTGATATTATTGTAATTGTTTGGGGATATCATGAACCACACCCATAAAAGAGGGTAAACTTAATCAATAAATGTGTGTGTTCTGATTGCTCTACCAGTTGGTGGTTCCCCTATCTCTCTCCCTCTCCTCAGGCCTCCCTATTCCCTGAGACACAACAATATTGAAATTAGGCCAATTAATAACTCTACAATGGCCTCCAAGTGTTCAAGTGAAAGGAAGACTCATTCAATGAGGCAGACTTCATTGTTGCCTTATTTTAAGAAACTGTCAGAGCCACCCCACCCTTCAGTAACCACCACCCTGATCAGTCAGCAGCCGTCAATTCCAAGGCAAGACCCTCCACCAGCAAAAAGATTATGACTCACTGAAGGCTCAGATGACAGGTTGCATCTTTTATCAATAAAGCATTTAAAAAATTAAGGTATGTATATTTTTTTAGAGATAATACTATTGTACACTTAATAGACTATAGTAATAGTATAACTTTTATATGCACTGGTAAATCAAAAAACTTGTGACTTGCTTTATTGCAGTGGTTTGGGCCTATAATTGTCTTCCTTGGGCTCTATGCCTAGTAGCAAAATCCCTGGGTCAGAGAATATGGAGATTTTTAGTCACTTTGGTTAGTTTAATTCCCAATTGCTTTGCATGATGGCTGAACCACTCTACTTTGATACACCAATGGTGTATTAGTGTGCCTTTCTTTTCATAATAATTCCATCATAGACTGTTGAATATTCTTGTCTTTTGACATTTTTGCCAATCTGTTAGATGTTGGCCATAAACTGAAGACCATAGGGACACAAATTATATTTTTACTCATTGCATTTACTCATTATTCATTGTATTTTTATAGTAAGAATATCAATATGAATATAGTTAATTTCCTCTATGTAGAATATCAACTTGTTGGTCATTAAAGATAACATGGGTATCAAGAGAGAAATTAGCTTTAGCTTAACAGTTAAGAACTGTGTGATTCCTAGCAGCTTTTATTCCCCTGTCCATCACTTTGACTCGTATTGCTGAAGCAAAGGGGGCCACTAAACATAATAGGCATTTAATAACTGCATGTTGAATGAATCATTGTTTGAATGCATTCCCTGAGACATTAAAATATCTACATCTTTCAGGATTTAGTGTATAAGAATTTCTTCATTTTAACATAGTGGCAGGAAATTAGTTAATAATTCTTATTTTTCTTATGACATTATCTATTTTAAAGGTGCTAATCAATTAATGCTCTTTTTAACTGAGAAGAGAGGGTATTGCTAACTTTATCCTTTGCCAAGAGAGAACACTGACCACGAATAGTAAACCATCCCATGATATAAATGGGAAGGTCAACTATTAGTGCTCACTAAGACTAATGCTACAATATGTGCAAACTATGAGATGGCATGGGATGGTAGAGCCAGATGGACAAGTCAGGACACTGAATTGGGCACTGATGTTTTCTCTGCTACACTGCTTTGGAAAGACCAAATTACTACTTGATAAGAACACATCAATCTCCTACCAGGGAGCTGGTCTACTGTAACTCAAGGCTCATGTGAAAAATGACCTTTATGGACATACCACCATTACTCTATCTTGAGATCCTTCAGCTCCTTCTTTCCCTTAACTCACCATTAAATGTTTTAGTGAATGTTTGGCAAAGTTATTCATATTTCCAGAGGCAGAACAGTCAGCCAACAAGCTAACATTAGTCCTAACATGGACACTTCCTAAGCTTCCAGTTAACAATTAACAACACAACTCTGATTCTGAGGCAGCTAGGTGGTACAGTGGATAGAGTTCTGGTCCTGGAATCAAAAAGACCTGGATTTAAATCCAGCCTCAGACACTATTTTTGTGACCATTGGTAAGTCACTTAACCTCTGCTTGCCTCAGTTTTCTTATCTGTAAAAAAAAAAAAAAAGTAAAATAATATCATCTACCTCCCAGGGTTGTTGCAAGGATCAAATGAGATAAAAATGTGAAGTGCTTTGTTAACCTTAAAGCACTATATAAGTTATATCATTACTGCTACTATTATTATTACATTATCATCTCTTTATAGACATAGTTTTCCAATCCTGCTAAATTAAGGAAAAAGAAAAGTCAGTCAAGGAAGCCAACTTCCTTTTGTTTCTGACTCATCTATTCTGGGCACTTGGAGTGGCAGAGCACCATCCAGTGGTCAGATCACTGGGACAAGAGTAGTAAGGTCCAACTCCCTTGCAAGATTCCATGATAGCATTGCCATAAAAATTTAGATAAATTACTTAGCCCCTCAGTTCCAGTGTGACTACATGAAGAATGTGTCCAACTGCATCTGCCCATACACAATGATTGTGAAGGTTTTAAATTGAACATTTACAGTATTTTGAACTCCATAAAGCAAGATATTATATATATAAGAGATATCAAAATAAAATTTAAAAAATTTTAAATTTTTGAAATTTTAAAAAATTAGCTAGTGCTGATGAACTCTACAGAGGGCTAATCAACAAGTAATCCACTCATTTTGAGATGAAGGTCTTTTTCTTGCCATCTAGTATAACTATGCCTGAACTACTTAACTGCTTTTCCAGAGCTGTAGGTTTCAGGACTCTCACTGCCAAACATTTTTTTCATTTTTATATTCCACTCCCCTCCAACTACAACATTATCGTAACCTTAGTTTGGGGATCTTTAATCCTTTCCCCCTCCCTGATTAAATATGCTTGCTGAAGCTAAGCAAAAATATGCTCAACCCTTTGGTTGGTAGCTGAGTTTTGTTTCTTCCTTGGGTTTGCCCCAGCTGACAGACAGTACAGTAGCTTAGCTCAGGCTTCAGTGATACTTGGGGGTAAGAAATCACTGAGAAAGAGGGTCTCTTATGCTATTTGGATCAAGCAAGGATAAAGGAGTCAAGTAACTCATAAGAAATCACATAAAAGCTTGGAACTTTTAAAAAAGAAAGGTAACCCAATTGATCAGAGCTTCAGAACAAGAGCTGTGTTTGATTTTAGTCTTGACTGACATTGCTTATTCTTATATTCTTGGTTATAGACTTCTAATGATACATGAGAGGCAGTGTGGTATAATGGTTGGTGGATGGTGGCGGAGATAATACTCAAACTTAGGCTTTTTTGAGTCTAGTCTCAAGTATATCTTCTTGCATTTCCAGAGAAAGGATGAATAAAAATATTTGGTTAATTCAGCAAATCCTTGTGCATTTTTAAATATATAAACTATTCATAAAAACAGAAGCACAATGGTAAAACTTGGTTTTGCTCTTCGAGGTAAATTGTTTTGGCAAAACAAGGATTTTCGGTGAAAGGAATCTTTGATTGCATACCTTTCTCTACTTTGACCTGCTACAGCATAAGATTAAGTCTAAAAGAGGTACATAAGAGTTTTTACCAAAGAGGTTTAATATTAGAAGTACTAGAAAGATTTCATATACCTTCTATTTTATGTAAGATTTTACTCTTCGTCTTCAACTACCTCACCAAACATATTGAATCAGTTGCCACATCTCATAATTTTAATCTCTGCAATATATATGTCTTATATACCCCCTTCTCCCTACTCACACAGCCACCATTCTAATTGTGGCTCCAGTCTCTCGTTGCCTGGATTATTGCAATAAGCTCATAATTAACATCCCTGTCTCAAGTCTGTCCCCACTTCCAACTATCCTGCAGTTCCTTCCTCTGCTCAATTCCATCCCAGGCAATCTTGCTATCTGCCTTGGCACAATAATCAAATCAATATTATTGTTGTTTCTGGAAAGGAATGTAAATCAATTACCCTGTGGATCAACTCACTCTCCATGTGACTCTCCAGAGCAGAATTTTCTTCTCTGGCCACCATTTCCCTGTCTCTATTAGAATTACTCCCTCAATTTCTTGAGAGCAGTGACTTTCAAATTTTTATATTTGTATCCCTAGCACTTAATAAAATGCTTAGAATAGAGTAAGTGCTTAATAAGCACTTTTTCAATTATTCATTGATTTAAGAAAATAATTGGCCCTGATCATAGTGAATATCAAATAACATTAAAAAAACTATATTTTAGTGGACAGGATATTATTCATTACTGATATGAGAATCATTCCTGGATCAGCTGTCTGTATATGAGATTATAAATTTTTAGGATAAAAATAATAATACAAAACTAGAAGAATAAAAACGCAAAAAAAATCAGTTGCATAATTAAAACAAATTGAACAACTATACAAGTTATTGATGATTAACAATAGGATATTGGTAATAGGAAGAAGAGACATAAAACAGTTATGCTAATTTGATATAGAAGTTTAACTGGCATAAATTAATTGCCATAACAAGAAGACTAAAAGAGCCTAAAAAGTACTTAGTAAGTAAGTATGAAACTTGGCCAACAAGTGAAGAGATGTGGCAGTCAATGATATCACCAGCTTAGAATATAAACATGTTTATAAAATCTCACGAAGAAGGATGGTGCAACATTATGAGCAGTTGTCTCATAAAACAGAAGCAATGGATGGTAAGACTAGGTTAAATAAAACTGAGAAGAAAGCTTAGAAAAAGACCAAATAGACAAAATCATTCAGAGGACACTTAAGTATGAAACTGGGAGGATGACAACAATTTTTTTAAATGGAAAATATGTGCAAAGATTAAAAAAAAAAACTAAACAACTTTCATCATCAAGGGCAATGGTGCTACTGTTCCTAGACTCCAATATGACCATTTCAAATGTATGTATGGAGAAGGCATAAATGGCAGTAAGGACATCAAAGACCAGAAGTTCAGTTGAGCTGGACTAAGTGCACAGAGGAGTGATTCCATTTTGAGGGTATTGAAGTATCAACTCATAAGGTATCTAAAGATACTAAAATTGTTGGGGGAGGGAGGGAGAAATCTCCCATATAAAAAGAATGCATGTGAGAGAGTATGCATAACTGTTGACCTATATATCTACTTTCCTGTCTATGTAAAATTTTTCTGGGAGCAACATACACATATGTGTTCTTCCATCCCCCATGCTAAACTAAACAAAAGCAAACAAAAGACACCCCACTCACTTGATCACCCATTACCACTAGCTATCAGTGTAAATTTCTCATTTCTTCCATAGCTCAATTCCTTGAGAAGACCATCTACAATTGGTGTCTCCACTTGCTTTCCTCTCACTCTCTTTCTAACTCTTTGTAGTTTCCTTTTTGACTTCATCATTCAACCAAAATTGCTCCCAGAGGAAAATAGAATGCTATTTGGCGGGTTTTAGCTGGCTGTAACATATAACAAATAAGGAACTATGAAAAAGGACCACAGTAAATGATGCCATCAAAGAAATGTATTATTGAAAAAGAATGCTACCTAAAATGGTGAAATCTCCATGCTATTTCCTGGTCATATCCACATCATGCTACCAGCATATTCGTCATCATCCTGATCCTGTAACCTCTTCTCCCGAATTGTTGATTCTATCCCAGCAATATTGGGTTCTGATAGATAAGCTTTGGCCTCATCTTGCCTGGAATTATGGCTCCATACCACTTTCTAGCCACCTTTATCCCCACTCCCTTCACAGTTCCCTTTTATGTGTTATGTTGTCCCATTAGAATAGAAGCTCTTTGACAGCAAGGACTTTATTGCTTAAATTTATATCCCTAGAGGTTAATACAGGTTCCTAGCACACAATATATGCTTAGTAAATTATCTATCTGTCTGTCTCTCTATCAATCTATCTGTCCATCTACCTAACAATATATGGTAAGAATAAGAGATAACTAATAGAAAGCCACTATGCCCCAGTGATATCTTTGTGATATCTGTTAAGAGAAAGCAAGGAAGGCCTGAACATATCAGATGATTTCTCTGGGACAGACTTATGAGGAGGAATGGATAAGAATTGCACAGGAGTGGCAGGTAGAGATGGTGTGCAATATGCCTCACTGGAGGGAGCATTCACTTGAATTCACAAATCCTTTGGAGTTACTGAGCTAAGCTGAAAGTGGGAGGGGAGTTGGCAAGTACACTAGGTTATTATTTGAAGTACATACTTGTTCAGTGTTTCACATAGCTGTGATTTTGTTAGCATGGATACTCCATCTATATGGATTGCAACACTTCTGCAACTTAGTAAATGATCTTCATAATTTTCTGTGGCGGAAAAATTTATTATCCTGCCACCAATCTGGTGATACAGATCCCTACACTTAGCTAGACTGATACTCAGCTAAAAGACACTCTGGACCTGTATTTGAAGCCTTTCTGCCTTGATAGGATTTCATAAAATTTGTTCTCCATAGATACAGCCTGTAGCAGCGTCACCTCCATGGCAATGGGGGCAGGAGGAGAAATCTATACAACCTTTAAATTCCCCAATCAGAAAAGCTTCTTGTCAAATATTTTAAGTAGTATCTCATTCACATCCTTGTTCTTCTACAGTGGCAAATTTTCTCATTCCCCTCAAGGATCACTGACTGGTGAGTTTTCATATCATGAAGACAAAACTCTTTGTGAATGCTACTGCTTTCCTGTACTAAGTTTAGGATGGAAGTAAAATGCACTGCCAAACCTCTGACATTACCCATGCAATAAAAAATACAGCCATCATAAATATGGCAGCCATCTGAAATGTCTGAAGAAAATAGAAAATTTCTTTTATTTACTTTTGCTCCAGAGATATAAGATAGGAGATATATTAGACAATAGCTAACAGAAATGGTTGACTCAAGATAGAGTTTTTTTTTAAGATTGTAGGGACATCTGGGAGTGTTTGTGGGCAGCAGAGAAAAGATTAGAAAGTCTAATGATAATAAAGGGGGGCAATCTGCTGGAGGAGATTAGAGGGCAAACAAGGCAGTTTGATTTGGCAAAGGCACATCTTTATACGAGATAGAGGTAAAAGAGGAGATAGTGGGAAAAGATATCTGAACAATGTAAGACAAGGAGGGAGAAGGGGGAGATCTTGGCAAAAGATCTCACTTTTTATGACTAATATAAAAGGCAAAATTCAAATCCATGTTTTTCCTGACTCTGGGTCCAGTGCTGCTACCACTTTACCAAAGTAAAGCTTTACTGTTTTGCTTCGTCTCAGAAGTGGATATGCACAATGATAGATGAGGTTACCATCACAAACCTCTGTTCTCTTTCCTATTGCCTGAACCAGCCTTCAGAGAAGAGCTGAGAAATGGCAAGTTTCAGATGGCATTTTTAATGGCAATGTTGAGGCTGCAATTCTGTCTCCCCATACAAAGAATCAGGATCCTCTCTGTTTTGTTAAGATATGATGGCCCTGGATCCACCTATAATTTCTTTGCCCTTGAGGCATAAACCAATTTCCTGCAAAATGGCCTTGCAATTTTTTCCAATTTATTTAAGTATTTATACTCCATGCCTACATTATAAAATTATGACTGATTTCAATAGTAGGCTTCTTATAGTAATTTCTATTTTAGTTCTCACCATTGGGATCTTTTTTGGCATGACAAGTCCATAATAATGCCAAATATTGTGTGATAGAACAGAAACAATGTCAAAATACCTAAATTATTTTCTAATAATCCACAAATCACACTGACAGACTCTCTCTTTTTCTCTCTCTCTTGCTCATATGCATTTTATTTTATTATATGTACTCATGTGTGAATTTATATGCATGATTATTATTTGCTCATATAAATTCTCTTAAAGTACCAGAGAGAGACAGAAAAGAGAGTAGGGCAGAAGAAAACAGAACATTAGCCTAGCAGAAATACAGACTACATGGGATACCCAGCTTACAGCATCTGGATTCTTTTGTTAAAACTGTCTGAGACATCTCACCAAGGAACAACACCTTGGTTACTTGGTAACCACTTCTGGTGAATGGTGCTGTAAACTCTCTGGAGAGGGAGATAATTATTAGTGCTCTTAAATTTTTTAAAAGTGACTATTTAAAATCAAACACAAAACTAATAACAGATAGAATGGTAGCCTCTCCTAAGGAGCAACATATATGCAACTCTATTAATATTCACAAGTGTTGCATTAGAGGGTATCTTTTTTCCCCCAAAGCAAGCAGTGGGCACTTGTCTCAAGCTGCTCTATTCAGTTTGCTGCTGCTATGACAACTCTCCAGAGGCAAATGTCAGGTCAGCTCCAGGCATATATGTCTAGGACATAATTGCTTTGTCAGAGACCTAATAGCCACCTACGTTCACTCTCTGGAACTGCTAAAAGCTTCAGTGCCCAAGTAACTAAGTGATGTAATGTTCTTTAGCCACCCTTTCCTCCACGTGCCCCATTCTATAACCTCTAATTTATAGTTTTATTCTATTTGGCCACAGACCTAGATGCTTCTACACGTGTGCTGAAAAGTTAACAAGTGTACCATTCACAAAGCACCCATTTTGCTGTTTGGTCTCTAGTAGGTCTTTATATCTAGGTATTACCATTCTTATACTATAGAAAAAAAACTCCTCAGATCACCTGTGTTCACGAACAAAACACTAAGAGCCATTATTTCTTTTTTTTCCCTAAAAAATGTCCTGGTCACTAAGCAACATTTAACTCAAGTCAATGAGAATTTATTAGAATGTCCTCTTATAAAATTAGAGCTGCATTCATTCTTGCCAAAGAGGGATATGCAAAGAAGCAGGAAGACAAGATTTTTGCCCTTGAGATCCTTGAAAAGGAAAATAACATATTATAAAAAATACCCAGGGAACAAATTCAGTACAATATAGTCTATATAAAAAGTGCAATGGTTCATGGATCAGGGATCCAGAGAAGGCAGGAGAAATCATTTGTTCACTGAGTGTGGTAGTGTCTATATAACCAAAGAAAGCCTTGGACCTGGAGTCACAAGATCTACATTCTGGCTCCATCACTTACTAGCTTTGCAGACCCCTGTGCAAATCACTTCACCCCCTTGAGGTTGCAGTTTTCTCATTTGTAAAATGAATAAGGGGGTCATATGGACTAGATGACCTCTGAGGTCTGGCCTTCATTACCATTGTACATGACTTCTGGGTACTGGAACACAGGGAGGTTTCATGAGGAAGGTGGGGCTTGAGCTAGGTGTTCAAAGAGTACATGACCATTGGATTAGAGAAGAGGATGAATCAATCAATTAGTCGCTTACTATATTCCAGGCACTGAACTAAGTGCTGAGTATACAAAGAAAGGTGTAAAAAATTAGTTTCTGCCTTCAATCAGCTCACATTGTAATGGGGTAGAGAACATGTAAATAACTAGGTACATACAGTATCTACACAGAGTAGATAAGAGAAGGCCACTCAAGTGGAGGGAAATGCATGAATAAAGTTAAGGAGGAGGGAGTAAGCTTAGTGAATATACAGTAAATCAAGATAAATATCTGAGTGTTAAATAGCTACTCCACTCCTCAACTCCATTCTCCCAAATCTCAGGAATAATAACCAGAATAACCCCTTGTATTTGTATAGCCATTTAAAGTCTTCATTGTAATTCAACATGCATTTATTATATCCTGAGAGAACTCTCTCCAGTCTCCCCATTCCAAAACAAACAAACAAACAAACAAACAAATAACAGAAACATAATCTATCCTTATACCAGAGTGATTACATCATCAGAATAGCAAATCAGTTTTATATACTAGTAATGAAGTGGTATCAAGTCAAGTCAACAAGCATTTATTAAATATATACAATATGTCAGGTACTATGTTATACTCGGTAGTTACAAAAAAAAAAGGCAAAACAAAACAAAAAGCCTAAACATTCTCTGCTCTCGAGATCACAGGCTTATTGTGGAGACAACATGCAAACCATTATTTATTTACAAATAAGATATAAAGAGGATACATTGGGAGGTAGTTTTAAAGGAAAGGCACCAAGATGAAGGAGGGTTCTTGCAAATGGCAGGACTTTGGTTGAGATTTGAAAGAAGCGTGGGAAGCCATGAGGCAGAGGTGAATCAAGAAAATATTTTTAGAGATTGACATCTAACAAATGCTATTGAGAGGAATTCACTAATGATGAAAAGAAAAAAAAAGGTAAATAAAATTTCTCTTTTTCTTTCAGTTATGTCAAGAGTATGATACTGAGGGTAGAAGACCTGCCCTGGCCTCCAACAAACTTACTGTTGCATTATTAATTATCAATTAGTATAAAAAGGTGGCCTAACTAATTTTCTTACTCCTTACAGAATACTATTTTATCACTAAATTAGTTTATTAAATTAGAGATATCTTCTTCCAGAAAAAAATGGCCCCAAGAAGAAAATCACACTTTAGAATGAAGCAATTCATATAAGAATACTAATAATAGCCAGCATTTATATAATGTTTAAAGTTTGAAATGTATTTTACATATGTTAACTCCTTTGGTAAGTCATATAGGACCTACAGGTCACCTAGTCCTACCTCACAGATGAGGACCCTCAGACTTAGAGAAGTTATACCTTCTGTTACTAAACAGAAAGACAGAAAGTAGTGTGGGAAATAGAATAAACAACAGATTGACTCAGGCCTTATGGGCATAATATCTTTTCTAAACTTAGTTTAGTCTGTAAAAAGAAGATGCTAGGTAAAATGATGCTATGGGGTCAATTCTATCAGAATAAAGTTTAAAGTAGGTATTTGCTTTTGTGATATTAATTGAGATTTCATGACTTTACAATAGAGGTTGGATTTTATTTATTAATATTGTGGTTGTGAAATCACTTTGGGGCAACCTTATATATTAATGTATATATATATATATACACACACAAACATAATAACATGTATATATATGCTCATATAAATATATGTGTGTATTTATACAAGTATGTGTTCTGCCTCTGACACATATTGGCTGTGTGACCTTGGGAAATCAGCATAACTTCCAGTGCTCTAGTCAACTTTCTAAGATTATAAATGGAAGTTGCTAACCTACATCTAAAGAAAAAATTTTCTCACCTAGGAGTTCCCTAAGTCAATGAAATCACAGGTCCAGTCTCTATTGAGTCCTCAGAATCCTCTGATCTGATCCATTCACAGAAAGTATCCCTTCTTCAACAAATCTGGCAAATGATTATTTACTCTCAGTTTGAAGACTTTAAAAAAGGAGGAATCTGCTAGCTCTCAAGTCATCCCATTGCACTTTTGGATGCCTCTAATTGTTATGAAGATTTTCCTGCCTTAAAGCCTAAATTTATCTCTTTACAACTTCTACCTATTTCTCCCAGTTTGGCTGTCTGGGGCCAAAGAGAACAAGTATAATAATCTCTCTTCTATGTAATGATTCTTCATATATTTGAAGACAAGCTATCGTGTCTCCTTTGCATTTTGTATTCTTTAGCCTAAACATGCCAAGTTTCTTCAAATAGTTCTCTCATACCATAGACTCACGGCCCTTTGCCTTCCTGGCTGGCCTCCTCTGGATAATCCAGTTTAATAATGTCCTTCTTAAGCCATGGGGCCCAGAACTAAACATGATACTTCATATGAGGTCTGATGGGGGCAGATATAAGTGGGACCATCACCTCCCTATAGTCTATGCTCCTCTTAAAGTAGCCATAGATCATGTTTTATATTTTGGTAGCTATCTCACATTGCTGTCTCATATGGAGTTTATAATCCACCAACACCCCTAGGTTTTTTACAGAAAAGCCATTGTCTATGTATGTCTCCTCCATCTTATACTTGTGAAGTTGACTATTTTCTACCCAAGTGCAAGATTTTACATTTGTCCCTTTTGAATTTCATGTTGCAAGATTCAGCCTATGTGCAAAATATAAACAAGACTATCCCTTTTGAAAGATAATAAGATAGTGCAGACATCTACAGAACCCAAAAGAGTGAATTGAACTTCACCAAAGTTACCATTTCCAAAATAAATCTATAGACATCATCAACCCTTCTGTATATTATCCACAAAACATGGCAAGAAGAGATTTTTAAAAAGTAATTACATTCAAAATAACCATAGAATGTGTGAAATATTTAGGAGTCTATAAATTAAGATACACAGGAGCTAGATAACTAAAACTACAAAACTCTCTTTATGGAAATAAAGTTAGTCCTAAATAATTGGAGATATATTAACTGCTCATGGATAAGGCCAGACCAATATAATAAAAATGACAACACTGTCTAAATCGATTTATTTAGTGTCATACCAATCAAACTGTGTCCCCACCTCAGACTCAATGCTAACTGAAAAGAGAAAAGATTTTCATGAGCAAAAATAGTTGGCTGAGACTTATCTTTCTAGAGGAATGACACATTTCAAAATAGGACAATCAAAGGGTTAGATATAGCTAATAAAGATAAACTACTGATCATAACCCTGTAGATTAATTTTGTGGGTTTTTTTTTCAGAGAAATAGTTTCTGAGCACAGTCTATCCTCTGAACATTTTTACAAGGCTGATGACATAAGTGACTGTGGTGATGGTGATAATTTTTATCATGGTGAGTATCAGTCCTCTCTATCAAATCCTATCAAGTTAAACAGGAGAGCTAGAGTAGTTTTGTATGTGTTATTACTGTAGGATACCATTAAATAAGATCTTTTGTAATGGGAAAATACTATTTTCTTATGACATTTGAAGATATCCCATAACATATAAAGATATTGCTTACTGGGTACAGGATAATTCATAGATTCATTTCAAAGACAAACTGAACTGTTTCTATTTTTTTTTAAATCATTACTCTAACCTTATTTCAGAACCACAATTAGCTGAATATAGGAAAGCTACTCTACTGCTTTTTTTCAGTAATGTATAATATCTACCATATGAGATTATCAAACCATTATAACTACTTCCACTTTTGAAATCATAGTTCAAGTTTAAAATGATTATAATATATGCGTGACTACAGCTCAGTTCCCTCAATACAGATGACAGTGTTATGTCAAGGTAACTAATATGTTTTAAAGTGAATAAATGAAAGAGAAAAGACAGGATAAAAGGTAGACAAATTATATGAGAGGAATTATTAAAATGAATATATGTTATGAACAAAATATGTAGAAATACTAATTTATGCACTACATCTAAAATAATTTGGTTTTAAATAAGTAATACTAATAAAGCTCTTGACACTTCAATTCACATTCTGAACCATATGCATCTCAGATATTGGCACATAAAGTGTATTAACTAATTACACCCAACTTTTCTGCCTTGATCAAATTGCTTTGTGTGGCCCGTTAATGACATATATCAATGATTCCAAATAGATGTGAAAATGACACAATGTCTTGCCTATAGAAATGAAGTTGAAATACAAGTTAAGTTAGATTTAGAATGCACCCTGACCCACTCCTTCAGAGCAGTGAATAAAAGCCATACCAAATGCTTACATCAAAAAAGCATTCAAATTATTCTGTGTTTTGGGGGGGTGGCTACCAGGAAGGAGAACTATTTTAATGTCTTTCCCTTCAAATATTTTATCAATTTGTACTACTCATCTTTCATGGGATTTGCTCCTGCTCTCCATTATGCTTAATAATCACCTTATCTTCTTTCTTCTCTTCACCCATCCCTGCCTTTTGAAAAATCTTAATCATCTCTCATGGCCCAGGCTCAATACTGCTTCCTCTGTGAAGACAATCCTGATCCAAATAGATAGAAGAAATCTCTCATTTCTCAGATCTCCCAAAGTAATTTGGCTGTCCCTCCTTGATGCTCTTTTATTGAATCAGACTTTAATTGGAATTGGAAGGAGCCTGAGATGTCATTTCATCCAACCTATACCTAAATAAGAATGCTATCTGCAATATCCATGCTTTTACTTATGTCTCCATCACTAACTCACCATTAGTGATGGCAAAATCAACACTTTCTACATATGGACAGTCCCAGTTGTTAGGATTTTATTTTATTTTATTACACCTATTAAAATCTGACTCTGCAACTTCTGCCAGTAGTTTCTGTTTCTGCCTTCCCAGACCAAGAGGTCATGGACCATGTCTTCTTTATCCCTGTATTACCTGAAGCACTTAGCACACTCTCTTCCACACTGGAGAAGCCTAATAAACATCTGATGACTTAGTGTGATTGAATTGCACATACCTATTTTACCAGGAAAACTGCAAGCTAATAAGAAAGCCTTAGAGCAAATTAACTTGCTGAAATAGAGCTGTCATCCAGAAAATCAAAGGAACTCAACTTAGCAAAATTTTATTTTTGTTACTTGTATGAGACATCACTCATGAAGCAACTTTGATTTAATGATGAAAAAGTTATACTCATTCTTCTTTGAGTTCCATGTACTCTGTGTAAAAGCCTGGGGAATTTATAGCTGAATTTTGATGATTAGAATTAAAGGATAGGCAGGGATAGTTAAAACAATGACTAAACCAAAATCATCCTAACTTTAAAATGAATGATTAATAATTATTCCACAGCAGATTTGTCCTCCTTATTGATTTTTTAAGTTCATATTAAAATTACTTTGTATTTCACGAGTAACTTGATCTGATGGCAAGGGGAAGTGGCCATCATATGATACACAATAAGGGAAGTTAAATCTAGCATTAAAAATGTGACCAAAAAAGAGAGAGATTATATACTTATGGTTCTAGGTTCTTAATCATCCTCATTAAAAAAAAACCCTCAAAAATGACAATGTTTTAATTATGATGGGTAGTAGGGAATATACACATATAATTGTATGATTCACTAATCTAGCAGTAGCTTTTGGAACATGGACTCTTCTCCCTCACCAAAATATGAATGCACATAGCTATGAATGCAAAAAATACTTTATTTTTGTTCTAAGATTTCCATTTCTATCCCCATCATTAAGATGATATTTTCATCTTGTGGCAAGAATGAGATTCAACATTACATAGACACTATTCACATTTCAGGGATGTGAATATAAATAATATACTTACTGCTCCAGTAGAATTTCATTTCCTCAAGGGTAAGAACTATATCATTTTTTCACCTCTATGTCCCCAGCGACTATCAAAGTACCTTGAACAGTGTAGACAGCTAAAAAATGTTTTTGGAATAAATTTTTAGCTTTTAAATAGACAAACCATTTTTTTTTTAGGCAATTGGGGTTAAGTGACTTGCCCAGGGTCACACAGCTAGTAAGTGTCAAATGTTTGGTCTGAGGCTGGACTTGAATTCAGGTCCTCCTGACTTCAGGGCTGGTGCTCTAACCACTGCACCACCTAGCTGTCCCTTAAATAGACAAATCTTAAAAATATGATACGAGTAGGAAAAAATTGTCATATGTGCCTGTAGTTAGATCAGAGCACAACAAATTCATAAATTCTACTTCTGTTTACCCTTCGATTTTAAGGGTAATTTAAATAAATAAAATCTTCTTTCTTTTTAGGGATTGAAGTAATTAAAGGTATATTTGTTAAGCTTAGCTACTTAGCATAAAATTCAAGATTACATATTGTCTTTCCTATTAGAATATGAGCTCCTTGAGGGCAGGGACAGGGCATTGGCCTTCCTTTGTATCCCTAGCACTTAGTACAGTGTTTGACACATAGTAAACATTTAATAAATGTTGACTGACTGGAAAACAAAAATGCTTTCATTTAGTAAGGGTTTTAAATAAGACAGAAAGCTGTAAGCAATTTTCCTTTTGAATAAAAGACATAAGAAATGTATTTCATAGACTTACTTTTTTCCCCTTTATTTCTGAATACATTGGCCAGATTTTTTTTTCTTTAGGGATAAAATACACTCAATATATGTGTATTAGAAACACCTATGCACATATTACTCATATGTTATATATGACATACCTACAATTAATTTTTAAAAATCCTATCTAGATTTGTTTCTTTCCTTTCCATATTTCTGACTCATATGGATACATATAGTTGCAAAAATAACACTGCTATGATCTGAAATGCTTAGAGTGTTATTTAACATAGCCAACATTTTAAAGCTTAGATTAGTGTTGTGCTCCTAAATGTTTAACAACCAGGTCTGGCAAGGGGGAAAGGTACACAAGACACATTTCTAAGTTTAGTCTGCATTATTAATATTTTCCCTATTACTTTCTTAAGTCTAGAGAATCTACCAAAAAAATCAAACCCTGATGTGTAGCATTTACAAGTTTTCAAGGTGTAAATGCTCACACTGAAAATTCAACAATTGGCTCTTGCTAGCTGGTTTGAGATGTCTCCAGCACATTCCTAGGTTAGACTATCATGAACAGGCAAACAAATTATACAGTAACAACCATTAGGATTAGTTTGTGTTAGTCAAGACCTAAGACTATTCACAGAGTTCAAAGAGTACAAGTTACTAGAATTTCTTTTGAATAGACACACTATATTAGTCTGAATCAATACCAAGTCAGGTGTAGACTAGATCCCTAAAATGATACCTCTTTGAAAGGAATACATATATATATACACACATTCAATATACATTGAGAAAAATAACAGAGTTGAGGCTATACTCAGGTATTCTACAAACTAAATCAGTATCTAGTCAAATAATGACAGCTGACATGTATGTATACATATATACACACACACAAATGTTATGTATTATAATATATATGTGTATACACACATGTATATGTAATATATATACAGGGGCAACTAGGTTGCACAGTAGATAGAGGGCTAATCTCAGAAGCAAGAATATCTGAATTTGAATCCTGACTCAGAGACTAGCTGTGTGACCCAGAGCAAGTCATTTAACCACAGTCCACATCAGTTTCCTCATCTGTAAAATGGGAAGAGTAATAGTGCCTAACTCCCAAAGTTATTGTGAGAATAAAGTGAGATAATATTTGTAAAGTGTTATGTAAATGCTAGCTGCTGCTGTTGTTGCTGCTGTTTTTATATCTCTTTAAGGTTTACAAAGTGTTTTACACACATAGTATCAGAAAGCTCTGAAGAAAGAGGTGATTTGTCCGGGGTCACTCAGCAAGTGTGTGTATTTGAGAGGTGAGGAGGTGACCTAAATGTGGGTTGTCTTGACTGTAAGATCACTCTGGCCTTCTATTCATTATACTATCTCTCAACAATGAAGGTGCTAACAGTAATATTATACATACTTTACAGATGAGGAAATTGAGGCTCCAAAGGGGTTCAATGGCTTGCCCATGGTTACACAGATAATGTTTCTGAGCCAGGATCTGAACCAGGGTCTTTGTTGACTCCAAGTTTAACACTTTTCCCTTCACTCAGTCGCCTGTCAATAGGATACTAATAGAGTGATCTATGCTATTGGTACATGTTGTATCTGGTCAATTATGATGCGCTTTATTAAAGAAGTCTACATTTTCACAAACCCAATTTTGAACATCTTTCTGAAATACAATGAAATAAATAAGTAAAATGCAGGCATGCATTTAGAACTGGAAGGATACACTCTGTCCAGTTTCTGTGATTACTTTTTAATATCTAAATTAAAACTATCCATAAACAACGTTTTAATTATGGTCAAATATTGTGACTTCAGCCTGAATGAAATCATGGTTTACTCTCAAATATCTGTTGAGGTAATTATTTATCACAACTGCATAAAATATTAGAAAATATATATTTTTTTCTGGTTCTTAAATTAATATTTTCCAAGGTAAACTTTTCAGTCACCTCAAACTAATATTTTTTTAATTGTTGAAGGAACTTGAATGATAATACTACCCAGATCCATTTTTGGTCTATTAAGGGTTAAGGTGGGTTATCTGAATTGTGAATGTCTTAATTAAAGCTCTCCAGTCTGGCAAGCTCACTTGACTGAAGCCTGGTGTTGATGAGGTCAAAATCTTGGGTCCAGAACCCATTTTGTGTTCAATTGGAGAAAAAGCAGTCTTTCATTGCAACTGAACCCCAAAGGAACATTTTAGAATTCTCTGAGTGTGTAAGAAAATCAACTCTAAGTGAACAGTCTTCTAACAAGTGCAAACAGCAACCTCCTTGTATATGGGTAGCATATTGAAAAAAAATAATTAAATTGAAAACATTTGATAAGACCTACAGGGACTCTTATTTGGAGATTCCCATATTACTCAGCCCAAACACAAAATTTCAATCAGTTTTATAGTAATACAGTACAGAAAAGACATTTAATTATAGCAGCATGGAAGATGAAAATTAGTTCAATTCTGATGATAAAATTATGCTTCAGGGCTAAACAGAGAATAGAAATGACTTTTATCTCATTTTATTAACGGGGGCTATAAATGGCATGCTCTTTGCTACTTTATGCAATGGTCTAAAAACAGCCATATCTAGGTTCTGGTATACTACAAAAAACTAAATTTCACTGGCTATGTTTCCCCACATTTGACGAGATGAGAGAACTTAGTGTGCCTGGTCTTGCTGGTATTACTTGAGCCACAGGCCTTTGAGCTCCTGGTGCCTGTCTTGGGTATTCACTCTTCCTTCACAAGAGATTTTAGGAGTTAATTAATCAGTTAGGCTGTGAAATACTGAATCTATGCAGACTGTATTATTGCATTAGGACATAGAGAACATGGCAGTCTACTACCTCTTGCACTGATATTTGCATTGAGTACCAATACGTATGCCAGAAGTTCGAATTTCAGCCTGAACATACCCTGATTCTTTCATACCAGGATATTAAGCTCCAGACATGCTATCACAGTACTCTGAATTACTCAGGCACACTGACTCTCTGTATTGACTTCAAATGCTAAATCTATCAATAATTCACTTGTTAAAGCTCTTATAATACAATCTGAGGCTAGCATCTCCCAACAATACCCAACAGCAACATATATGGTACATCCTTATAACGAGTCATGAGGTTCATAAAATTGAAGGCAGCTTTATCCTGTCATAACACAATGGTTACTATTGTTCTACTTTTCATAGGCATCTGCAAACATTTAGTAATGATAAGGCAAATATCCCACCACTACACACTATTAGCACTGTAAACATGTGTCTACAATGTTTCATATGTTTAATATTAAGAATACTATTGCCTTCGTTATATACTATGCATCATGTTCCTATAATCTAATAATCTCAAAATTTACAGAAGAATAACAGGATCTCAGAGATGGCCAGTACCTTAAAGGTTATTTATTCTAGCCTTTATCAAACAACTTTCTCTACATCTCTGGTAAGCTTCAATACAATCTCCACTCAAAATCTTCCAGTGGTGCTAACTTTTAAAGGAGCCCCTACTTTTTTAGAGATAGGTGTGCTCATTAGGAAATTTTTTACATATATTAAGGGTAAATTTGCCTCTCTGCAATTTCTGTTTCAGGGGTCCTTATTTGGTCCCTTGGATCCAAGGAAGGCAATATGATAGACACTCAAATCCTTGAAGACAGCTAGCTACTTTGTCTCCTGTTGTATCTTATCTAGGCAGCTAGGTGGTACAGTAGATAGGGTGCTGAGCCCGTCTCAGAGTCAGGAAGACTTGAGTTCAAATCTTACCTCAGAAGTTTACTAGCTCTGTGACCCTAGGGAAGTTACTTAACTGATGCCTGCCTCATTTTCATCTGTAAAATGTGCTTATTAGTGATGTGACCCTAGGCAAGTCACTTATGTTTCATTTTCTGCATCTATAAAATGGGGATAAAAATAGCAACTCTTTGTCAAGGTTGTTGTGAGGATAGAATGAGATATTTGCAAAACTCTTTACAAATCTGACAGTGCTCTATAAATTCTACTATTATTTTTATTCTCCAGGGTAACATTTCCATTCCTCCCATTAATCATCACATGGTGTGGTTTTCAATTATATCAGCTGTATAATGAAATTAAGGATTAGAAATGGGTTAAAGTTGATTGTGGGGAAAGGTAAGAAGGTATATTAAGAGTAAAGTCATGGATTTCAATTTCAAGCAATAGTTTTTAAGTTATCCACTTCAATTTTTCACTTAAAGTTGTTTTTTTGTTTTTTGTTTTTTGCTTTCAAATATGCCTGTTTGGTAGAAACTAAAGGCTTATTAAATCTTCTACACATGCAATTATGGAAGAAAACTTTTCTCATACATATTATATATATATATATATATATATATAATATGTATGTGTATATACATACATATGCATACATATGCATATATACACGCATGCATATACATGCATCTATATGTGTGTAAATGTATATACACACAGAGTTAGGTTATGTAGTGGATAGCCCAGCCCGGAGCGAGGAAGACTCATCTTCCTGAGTTCAAATCTGTCCTCAGACACTTACTAGCTGTGTGACCCTGGGCAAGTCACTTAACGCTGTCTGCCTCAGTTTCCTCATCTATAAAAAGAAGTGAAGAAGGAAATGGCAAACCACTCTAGTATCTTTGCCAAGAAAACCCCAAATGGGTTCCTGAAGTGACACAACTGAAATGACTGAATAACAAAACACACACACACGCACGCACACACACACACACACACACACTTGCACATGCTAGATATCTGAACAAAAGCTTCTGTCATGACCAATTGTCCTTTTTCAAAGAAGTGTTTATGCCCACAAAATCTTCATTAACAATCTCCCTTGTATTCATTAATGATTCTTTTTACCTCTCATTTCCCCAACTCAATTCTTCTTAATCCATTCCTTATCACTAGACTCAGAGAACATAGGGAAAATTCCAGAGACAAATATGATATCTACTCTTGAGAATTATGAAAAACCCAACAGATAGGAAGTATATAACTGTTTCTTAGTGTAACTTAGTATAATTGCTCCTTAAATTCTATAGGTTCTAGCTGTCTGATTATGTGCAGGTCTTGGGAATATGTTCATGTACAAATTGCCAAGTAATTTAAAAAAATTTTTAATTTTTAGCAATTCCCCACTTCTCTGACAGCAGTCTACCGATAAGGTGCCTCAGTTTTTCAGTGTTTGAACTTTTCTCCTGCTGACATTAGATGACAAACTTTCTAACACGGGAGGATGTCAAGGTTCCCTTTAAAATCTTTCAGTGAAATAAAACAGCCTACTGGGACAAGACACATCATTTTCCCAGGGGCCTTAGTCTTTGCCTAACTAAAAGGGAATTGAGATAGAGCTTTGGGTCATTGCTACAGCTCAGGCTGCTGTCATTAGGATAGACCTTTTGCTTTCTTTTCATTATATCCCTAATAGACCATAATTTTCCCATTAAAATAATGGAGACAAATTTTAAAAAATGTAATTTCTCAAACTTTAAAATCTGGGCATGCCTAGAAAGAAAATAAGACAAAAATTATTTTAAATTAGCAAAGATTCTATTTGAAAAATGCACAAAAAGAGGAAAAAAGAGCAGCAATCACCTATACAGATCTTATCTTATCCAATTTTCCATTGAAACCATAAAGAAAAGCACTGAACTCTCTGAGTTTCAAGTAAGTGGCCACTTAATAGTAATGGTGAGAGAAAAAAATTTAGCTATATGAAGCTGCTTTGTTATATACAAACCTCATACATGACAATTCATGTTTCTGCAGTGACAAAGTGGAAAATAGAGTCAATTTTCCAAATCAAAATGAAAATTCTCTGGGTACAAGTAAAAACTCACAGATGCATCAAATATTAGAGCTGAAAACTAAGAAAAACCAGTGCTTCTAGAAGAGAGTGATTTATGACTTTATAAAACATCTTAAGCTGTCATACTCAGACATTTTAGAGAAGAGAAAAATGCTTATTTCTTCAAGTTTTTGCTATTTGCATAACATTCAGATCCAGATTGCAAAGCTCTTTAGATTTTTAATTAATTAATTAATTTCACAATGCCTGTAAAACAGCTGCAAAGGCATCAAGCCTAAATTTTCAGAGGCAAATTTGGAAGTTTTCAAAAAGAGGCGGGGTTGCCACTTTCAAGTATTTTATAGTACAGGAAATTTTATTTCCATTTAGGTATGGGTTAGACTAGGTGGATGTTGAGGTACCTTTTAACTCTGAAATTCTGAGATTTGGGGAAACTCTAATTTCTTTTGCATGTGAAAGTCTTTCAAATAATTGAAGAAGAAAGGTATCTATAATTGATACCTTCATTTCCTTTCTTAACTCTCTACCTTCTGACTTCTGTCCTCATCATTTACCTGAAAACTGCTCTCTCTGTCTCTCTCTCTGTCTCTCTCTCTCTGTCTCTGTCTCTCTCTCTCTCAAGTTACCAATGATCTTTTCACTGCCAAATCTAATGGCCTTTCTCAGTCCTCACTGGTCTTTTTTTTTTTTTAACCTTAGGTCGATCAGTACTAGATTTCATCCTATTAGATTTGAGGTCAAGAAGCTACTGAGTTCCAATTCTATTATTTAATGTGTTAACTAGTGCAATGGAAAGAAGGAGTCAGAGGACCTGAGTTCAAATGTTGCTGCTGCTCCTACCTATGTATATCACCTCTGTGACCTTGAGCAAGTCAGTCAGTCAGTCAATGAACATTTATTAAGCGCCTACTATGTGCCAGGCACTATACTAAGCATGTCACTTATCCTCTTCAGTTTTCTCATCTGTAAAGTGAAGGTCTTGTACTCTGTGGTCAGTATAGTCCTTTCCAGCTCTAAGTCTATATTCTTATTTTTCTCTGCAAAGAAAGGGGCATAACAAAAAATATAATGCTAACAGATTTTCTTCAGGTGCTAGGAACTTCAAGTCAGAATACTGTATCCCTTCAAACTTCA
This sequence comes from Vombatus ursinus, assembly GCF_900497805.2. Lineage (NCBI taxonomy): Eukaryota > Metazoa > Chordata > Mammalia > Diprotodontia > Vombatidae > Vombatus > Vombatus ursinus. Next base: position 65,198,414 of record NW_020954590.1, read on the forward strand.
CAGTTATCTTTAAACTTGATAAGGACAGATCCCTGTGTCCCTCCACTAGAGACAGCATCCCTCCAGAAACACAGAACACATTTTACAGATGAGAAAACTGAAACTCACTGGTGAAATAATCTGAATGTAATTTCATACAGGGGCAGGCAGCTAGGTGATACAATGGAAAGAGTGCAGGACCTAAAGAACTGAGTTCAAATGCAGCCTCGGACACTTACTAGCTATGTGACCCTGGGCAAGTCACTTAGCCTTGCTTGCCTCAGTTTCCTCATTTGAAAAATGAGCTGGAGAAGCAAATGGAAAACCACTCCAGTATCTCTGCCAAGAAAACCCCAAATGGGGTCACAAAGAGTTGGACACAACTGAAAAATGATTGAACAACAACAGATTTCACACAGACATTGGCTTTGCCCGATACTTTGGACACAGGCTCTCTACCTTCCTTTCCAGTGCTCTTTGTACTATATCATACTTCTTCATTAATCTATTAATCAGTACCCTTGGGGTCTAATCATTAAATAATGTCCAAGTCTAACTGATTATACCTTCACCTAACCCATATCTCTCCCCTTTGCCCACAGGGATATGGTTGGAAATGCTGCAAAACATTTTACTGAAACCCATATTAAGACTTTAAGCATTCCCATGTGTTAATAATATTCCTTTGATTCTAAACATGAAATAAGTCCTTCCTTCTAAGTTGCTATTTCCTAGGAGAATGTTAGGCACTTGTGGAAATTCAGGAGCATTTTCTAATAGCTAGCTAATTCACACACTTATCCTAGCTCATTGCCTGGAAAAATTTCACTCTTTATAGCATATGCAATAAAGCTTCCATTAATGAAGAGGTTATATTCCAAGAAGGCAATCTTGTCGGTTATTTTGTTATCAGATGTAACAACAGATGTCAGAAATATTTCAGACCTTAGAATACCTTGCCATACCTCAGTATGGTATGCCATACCTCTCCTATTTTATCCCCCAAAAAATATAGCCCTCCCATCTCTCAAGGATGGCTCCCCATCCAGTAACAGAGAGGCTACATAGTGTGGTTGGGGAGAAGGCAGGGATGTGTTGCTTCCCACTTCTAAGCAAGGGGACCATGTGACTGATTGTAGCCCTTGCACAGCTTCTCCTTGAGAGCCCTGCAGCTGTGACAGCACTGCTACGTCCTCCTCCCTAAGCTACCAGAAATATCACAAATCCAATGCTGAGGAGCCCAGAACTTTCCATTAACCCCCCTCCTACTAGGCTGGTTTTGTTAAAAGAAACCTTGTGTTCAGGGAAATTAATTTAAATAATACAGCATGACAACGGTATAATTTTATTTTAATTTATAGGGCAGCTAGGTGGTACAATGGATAAAACACTGGACCTAGAATCAGGCAGACTCCTCTTTGTGAGTTCAAATCTGGCTTCAGACACTTTCTAGCTGTGTGATTCTGGGCAAGTCATTGAACCCTATTTGCCACAGTTTCCTCATCTGTAAAATAAACTGGAAAAGGAAATGGCAAACCATTCCAGTATATTTAACAAGAAAACCCCAAATGGAGTCATGAAGAGTCAGACTCTACTCAAAGGACTGAACAACAATAAATAAATGCTAAAGACAAATGATAGAAATGAATAATTAGTCAAAATTTAAATTATTGCTTATTTATTCCTGAAACTAAGGCTATGTGTGTGTTTGTTCAGCTAAGGTCTTCAGCCTAGTTAGCATACAGAATTGTATCTGCAGAGCATGAATTACAGATTTTAACACACTTTTAACACATTTCCTATGGCAGGGGTGAGAAACCTATTTTTTCTACTAAGGTTCATTTAGCCATGGGGGGGTGAGGGAGAAAAAACAATTGGGGCCACATCATTATAATTCAGTTTAATTTGTTTCTTTTTGAGAGAGCAGTATCAAATGTTCTGCTGATAGGCCTTTTAACTTAAGGGCAGGGAACATTAAATTCTGTTTGATAATTAAAATATACTTTCTTTCTATCTTATCATTAGTTAAGAGGAGATGGAACGGAGGAAGATAGAGAAAAATGAATATAAAAAGAAAGACAGATAAAGGGAAACTGCAAGAAGACCAGTGCAGTAAACATACAGATCCTCATACATAGACCTATACACACAAATGGAGATGGTCACAGACTCACAGAGGCAACAAATGTACAAATATTTAAACCCACAGAAAGAAAGCAACACATATAGAAGGACTTACATACAGAGAAATGGTCTTTCATGGACTAATACCCTCATTTTCTATTTTTTTTTACTTTAATGCCAGTAAACACTTCTATAATCTCTGTTGTATTTTTTACGACTATGGGCATAAATGAGTAATCCTAACTTCTGGTATTTATCCTTTACTGCAGATGAAATGAAATCAAGGGCCTAAAGTTCTCCATCCCTGCACTACTAGATAACGTCAGGGCATACACACACACTTTTGGTTAAGCAATCCATCTTGGAAATAGTAGCAAAGAGATAGAGAAATGATTCACTTTTTTAATATTGTTCTTCCTTTAGTGTTGACCATAGATACTATTTGATCTTTATCTGTAACCTATATACCTTTTGAGACCTTGGCTTATTTAAGAAAGACAGAAAACATTTTCCTGTTTTTTCAGAACTTCATTGTGAATTGTTTTCCTGCTAAACATGTTTCAAATGATTCATTCTTCTGTATTACACAAAAGACTTTCACTCCAGTGTATAACACTTAGGAATATGGCAGATCCCCAAACACCTAGGTACCTGCTGTCTGTCCAGACGCATCCTCTTTGCAGCATTTCTACTCTCACTCTCACAGGCTGAGGCCAAGATACTCTCTGCAACTGCTGAAGTAAGGTGAGAAGGAATAGGTCGAGACTAAAAAAGAGAGAGAGAGAGAAAATAAAGAAGAAATAAACATTAATAATAGGCTCATTAACAAACCAATGATTTCCTTAGAGGAACTCACAGAAGAGTCACATGTGCAGGAGGATCCATTCATTGTAACTTAATTTATTTGAACAGAAGGAGGAAATGGAAATTGTAAAGATGAAAAATGAAAACTAGTTAGAGGTTAAAGCTGCAGTGCATACACAGATCCATCATTTCCCCCACAGCGCCATTGTCCAGGGTATTGAGTTTGGCTCATTAGGCTGCGTTTTCTGTAGGCAGTGTCACACTCGAAGCATCACAGCAGTAACCTTGCTATCTGAATATTTCTAATAAAACTAGAAATTCATTTTTAATTCCTTTGTAGCAGATGACAGTGTTTTTTAAACTTATAAAAACACAAGTGATGGGACGCAAATATCACTGAAAACATAACAGATTGTCAGACCAACTCAGAACATTCTTGGTATGAAATTTTATGAATATTTACAATCTTTGTTGCAGCATGATTGATGTGATTGAAATTGATGTGATTTAAAAATGAATCCATACCTACTTGGAATCCATACTAATAGATGGCTATCCTAAAGCAATATGGATATATTTCCAGGTTTGAGACATGTAGTTTTTATATGAATTCACATTATGAAATTTAATAACATTTACATGTGTAAATCTAACTTCCACACAGAAAGGAATAAATCATTGACTGTACTACTACCCAAATGGCTATCAATGCAATGCAACTCTCGATATCAATTTGTGAACAGATTATTTTCATTCTTTTCTCAGTAATTACACACAAAATCCTCTTGCTGAAAGATGAAGAACTTAATGACTACCTAAACCAGTTTTCTTAATTAAGATACACAGAGATAGAACCAAAATAACATGAAAAATTAGTTGGAGCTGAATTCAATTCCAAAATACAAGCACAGTTTAAGGAAATTAATGCACCTGACATGTCTTCTTCAGTTTTCTTTTCATTAAGCTTTAATCAACAACGTGTCTGTAAGTTATTAAAAGCTCCAACAGATAGGAAACAGATTTTTTCCCCCATGAGCTCTAGTATCTTCTCAATGATATTCAGTTTTCTAATTCTCCCCAAGAGAAATATTAGAGACAAATCTCACTGTAAGATTTATATAATCATTCCAATTTCTACAAAAGTTAGTTTTGGTCACTAGTTTTCTGATAGATGTTTATAGATGTTTCCCATACTCAGACAGAAACCAGTGCTCTGGCCTTGTGTGAATGATAAGGCAGTGATTAAGGCTCAGCCAGCAGACCTGCTCATTGCTTTCCTGGAGAGGGTAGCCTTCCTTGACAAAAAGCTGGCACTACACCATGATAACGTCTACTCATCTACTAATCCTGTAGGGTCTCTCAAAAGATGATCATATATAACTTTGACAACAGAGAAGTACAACTAGTATCACTGAGTCTGCATAGAGTTTTTTGGAAGTTGTTTCTGCAAGAAGATCAAAAGAAATAGACTACAGAATGGGGCAGAGAAAATAATATAGAAGCAGGGAAACTGGAATGCTAGGGGCCAAGCAGAGAGGCAGCCCAATGAAACTATACTGTTAAATCAATATGCATTTATTAAAGGCCTATTATGTACCAGGCAGTGTGGAGAAACAAACTGAATTGTCAAACATTCCAGAAGCATCTGATCAACTTTAAAATGCAGCTAACTCTATTGAAAGGTTTTAATTTCATTCTTCTTTCTTAACCAGAAAAGTGACAGATCATGGGTTTCCTTAAAATATGGGTAGTATGACTTTTAGGAGTATAACTCAGATGGGTACTCACTGACCTTTGGCTTTCAGAGGAAACATAGAGGGTCGTCATTCCTTTCGCCCACATCACCCTCCCAAGTCTAACTCAGCAAACATCTATTGAGCATATGCTAAATGAGAGGCACTCTGCCAGGTCCTGGACATACAAAGACAAAATGAGGAATAGTCCCTTACATTAAGGAGTTTATATTCCAATAAGGAGAGATAACATGTCAACAGTTAAGTATAACTCTAACAGTTTGTGGAGAGAGAGTATTGCCAAGTAGAGGCATCAGAAATGGTTTCCTGGTCCCTATGCCTCTGATATTATCTTGGGAACAGGAGTGCTGATGGGTTTGTTTGTTTTTTAGAGAAACATGATATTAAGAGTAAATCAATATTATACCAATACAAAGACTAATCCTTTTAGAACATGAATTCTTGACCTGAGGTATGTGAGCTTGCTTTTTTTTTTTAAACAAAAATCTTTGATAACTGTATTTCAATATAGTGGTTTTCCTCTGTAATCTCATGTATTTTATTTTGTACATTTAAAACCTTACTCTAAGAAGGGGCCCATAGGCTTCACCAGACTTCTAGAGAACTCTGTAACAGAAAAAAGGTGAAGAACACTTGTCTTAGAAAAATAAATTATTAGATCTCCCTTTAAGTTCCAGGTATGGGGTTAAAAGTGTCTCTTTTTCAAATCTTAATTCTTTATTTCATTCAAGGAAAGGGAAATTTCACTCATTATCTATAATTTCCCTTCTGTCTCCTTATTAGGATTTTGTTAAACGATGGGGTGGTTAAACTAGCGGAAAGAGATTAATGAACAGAAATAAATGGACCTTAAAGAAAAGATATACCCTGTAGAACAGAGGAATTAAATTGTAAAACATGTAATAAAAATGCTTACAATATTATGTACATTTATATATTTATTTACAGTGTGTCTTTAATTTGAAAAAAAAAACCACTGTAAAATACCTTAGGATACAGTAGAAACTTCTTGCAGTTGAAAGATGCAAAAATATTGGGGAATCTCCTATTTGGCAAATTTTATATTTCACAATATTTCTATGTGAATGGTTTAAATAGACTTTCGACTAGAGACAGGGTGGGAGAATAGATGACACCCGAGGAAACTCACAATTGGAGAGATCACATGTAGGTTTACGGTTTAAGAATATAAGCATTATTCCTTAACATCACAATGCTCTCAGTTTAATTTCTAATCATAGAATGTTAGGATTGTAGGGGACCTTAGCCACATCACATTTAACCACTTTATCTTATAGATGAGGAGACTGGGGCCTTGAGAAGTAAAATAACTCACCCCAAATCGTGTATTTGGTTGATGGCAAAGCTAAAATGAGCTCAAGTCTCCTGATTCTCAAGTAAGTGCTCTTTTCATTAGATCACCCTAACCCCCTCAATAAATACCAGCCCCATGGCATTTCATTTAAACTACTTATCATTAAGTTCTCAAATATTATGTAAAGGTTAAATAATTACACAGCAACCATGATTCACAACTAAAAATTATGAAGACAAAATATATTATCTGTTATAAAACAGCTGCCAAGACCTGCAACACCTACCCATGAAATCACAGGTAAAACAATAATATAATTAACATTTGAATGTAAAATAATACTACAATAAAGCTAATTTATACTCATTGGCACAAAGAAGGCCAGTCTAAATTAGTGAATGAAACATGCCTTATAGAATTGTTTTTAAAAATATAATTTTATTACTTTCAAGCATACATATATTAATTAGAATTTTAAAAATTATAAATAGAAACCTTGCTGTAACCTGATTTTTATGTATATACAGGACTCCTCAGTAATTAGAAGAATCCATTTGAAAATGTTTAAATCCTTGAAAACAGACTTTTTATTAAGTAGGTAAAGTACCACTATGAAATAGTGTTTATCTTATTAACTTGCTTATTAAAAAACAACAGCCAAAAAGAGCACTCACACAAAAACATACCAACCCCAGTCCAGTTGCTGCTTAACCAGAGGACTAGCCCAGTGCCACTCCTGAGCCTTGAGTTAAATGACTGCTGAAGGTTTTGAACTTGAATTAAAGCTTAGAACCAAGTCTACCCAACCTAGAGACAATACAGGGACACAGGAGCCATCATCTATTGCAACTTTTCCATGGGCTTCTAATAATAATAGAAATAAGATGAATACTTTGTGAAATCTAAATTACTGAGCTTGTATTTAGTAGCCAGAAAAAAATAATCAAGAGAATCTTTACATAAAAATTGGCTAAGTAAGAGATACTTCAGGATTGATAATGGATTGCCTAAAGTGCTACAGCACTTCTCTGATTCCACTATTGGACAGTCCCCTGAGGTCATGGTTTTATATCCAAAGATAGCATTAAATACCAGTTATTCCCTCCTCTGGCTCCAAATTATTAATTATTATGAGCTGATTATATCATTTCGATTAGCCAAGTCTTTTGTTGCTAGTCATAGATTGGCTTTCCTTCTTTGGTCCATTTCATTTCTCTATGGCAATCAAACCAAGATGGTATAATTTTGGAAGAAATTAATAAATATTTCTCATTATAACGGGTCTGATGGAGGAGGTTTAAATTATCGTCAAAAATGAGATTTGTGTGTTTCTTTTGTCTATATTCTCCCTTAGTCTTCTTTATTCCCTTGGACAATTGTGAGTTCATTGGAATGTCACTGTTTCTGAGCGCTCCTGACAGGTAATTAGCATAATGAATCAATGCCTTCTCTGGACCAAGTGCTGCAGCTCTGGACTGGCAAAAGAATGCTGCTGCTCAGCCCCAGTGCCTGCTTATGCCAGAAAAAGTGACCATAGAAACAAAAGATTTTTAGGGAATGATGAGACAAAGAGAACATTTTAAAACAAATGAAAATCATTTTGGCAAAATCCCCAGAAAAACATGTCCCTCTTTTAAGGAGGTTGGTCACACTCTAGTCCATTTGAGAATAAATTGAAGAAAACCCTAAATAAAAAAAGATAACAAATATATCTGAGTATAGCAAGACATGTGGTCAAAGTTGTACTAATATTGGGAAGGTCGGTTACCTATTTCTTTCCCGTTACGTGATAGACAGAGCTAGCTACTCACTGCTCACTAATTAACTGGTCATAATTAGCTGTCATTCTCAACTTGCTTCTAGGGGCATCTTTCCTCAGCACTGCTCTTATCTTGTTAATTATCTATACTTGAATCAATGGTGATTGTGTCGTTATGCATATGGCTAAGCTGTCCCAGTGAACCTGGTAGTTTTTTTTTTTTTAAAGTCTCTCTTTAATTGAAGATTGAAGTTGGAGCTGTTGCTAGAAGGCGGCAGATGTGTATTTCCATGTATAATATTCCATTGGCCAAATTAAAAAAACACATAAGCCAGGGTTTCTCAACTCTGGGTTTGTGAAATCATTTTAAAAAGTGGGGTTTTTTTTTGGATAACTGTATTTCAATAAAATTGTTTTCCTTGGTAATCCTATGTATTTTATTTAGCACATTTAAAAACACTATTCTGAGAATGGGTGTAAGGGTGAGATCATTCTCTTGGTAGCTTTACATAATTCCAAGAATCCTCTCTAGCAGTGAGAGTAATCTATAAATGTCTGCAAAGTGAAACCAAGGCATGTTAAAAATGTTTTTAAAAATACAAGGCCAATGGTGATGAACACCATTGAAAACATGAATTTCAAAGTTCAAGGAAACAGGCCATGTGAAGCATGACTGCAAAGTCATGTACTTCTTCTGGAAAATAATTTAGAAACTCTTGAGCTGTTCAGTAACAACTTCATTTTTTTAAAAAATATTATTTTTATGTATAGTTAGTGGTGGATTCATGCCTTGATAGAACATTCTTGGACATTAATAAATTCAATTATATTTTTATTTCCTAAATACATCTGAATTTCACAAGTCCAACACTTCATTATCAAAAAGCCCAGACCGAAGCAAATGCTTACTTGAAGCAACACCAACAGTGAAGGTACAGACATATATTTAAAATAATAATTATTGTAACTTTTAAAATGAATGAATAATGATAATGTATGGCATGGAATACATTTCACAACTAGAATCTATAAAATGGCTAAAATCCACCAGTGATCAGCAAATTAGTAAAATGAATCTTCTTATATCTCTCTCCCCACCCTCCAAGATAAAGGTTGGTTTAATTGTCCTCATTAGTAACTCTTAGAGCAAGCTAGCTTTTAAATAACCAACCACAATTACCTAGGGGCAAAAGGAATAAACCTAAGCACATTTCAGTGTGCTTGGGATTCAGGGTTTGAGGGCTTAGTTAGATTGTATGCTCTTTGGAGGACAAAATTATGTCATTTTTAACCTTTATATCCCCAGCAACTAGTACAGTGTCTTATACATTGTAGATATTTAATAGATGTTTACAGAAGGAATGTTTACTGACAATAAACAAAGTCTCCAATAATCTGAAGAACTAGTTAAAAATGGTACTTTTAGATATTCTTATTGAAGAAACATCTTCATACAAGGTCATCTTAGAATAATCATTGATTAAGAAAATGATTGTGGAGTAGATTATGAAATACATATTAGAGCAAAAGGGCATTGTATGTCAAGATAAAAATCTAGATTTTATAATGTAGTGACTATCAAATATAAGAGTTGAACTGATCATGATGAACTGGAAAATAGATGAAATACAAATTATTGTTCCATTTTGAAATTGGTTAATAGTTTTGATGGAGGGGCAGGTTGAAGGTGTTCACTGAAACTGACTTTAAGGATTTCCTTTACGGCTTTTTTCTCCCTTCTTAGAGTGTATATTATTATTGACAACTGAGTAATCATTGCATTTCATGTAGTAATTATTCTTTCTAATAATTTACAGTAAAAAATCTTTCCATATTATATAACTATCCATGAAAACTACTACAAAATTTAAGATATACTGTTTTATACACTTGAAGATGGCACTGACCCATTGTCAGGAGGCCATGCTTTGAACTGACCCCTCAGCCCTTCTATAGCCCTCCTATAGCCCTCCTCCCTTTGTCCCTTGCAGGAATGAAGATGGGCTAATTTTGACCCATATATACTCTCTCTCTGGGTGTTCCTTTTGACTTAAGAGTTATATGTTTGAACAATATATATAAAGATATAGTTGTCTCTACATAGAGACAAGCAATTACTAAGCCCTGTTATGGGTGCTAGTAGATAGATGCTAAGGATACAAAAAACAAAAAATAAAGATAGTCCCTGCCCCTAAGGAACTTACATTATCCTAGAAAACAAATGAAGAAAGTATGAATCAACACTAATTTATCTTCATTCCTAGCCTGAGTGGGGAAGGAAGTAATAATAATAATAATTAATATAATAATAATTAAGAATAACAACAATAATCATAGCTAACATTTATATAGTACTACTGTGTGCCAGGCAATGTGCCAAGCACTTTGCAATTATTACCTCATTTGATTCTCATAATGACCCTGGGAGATAGGAGCTATTAGTATCTCCATTTTATAGCTGGGATTACTGAGGTAAGCAGAGGTTAAGTGATTTGCCCAGGGTCACACAACCAGTAAGTGTCTGAGGCTGTATTCGAACTGACCTGACTCTAAGCCCTGACCTCCATCCACTGCACTACCTAATTGCCTCCAAAACACATAGCTCACTGACAGCAGCAGGCATGTCTCTGAATAGAGAGAGTATGTCTGTATGTGGTGATATATGTATATGTAGATCAATATCTTGAGATAGGTTCCCCCTCACATCCCCTCCCCTACCCCAATTTAAAGCCTATGGAACTCAGATCAGGACTTCAGTACATATTTTAGTTAAGTGGCCACTTATAGAGAAACTAGCTTGAGGAAATCTAGGCGTATTCTGCTGCAACTTATGATAACAATAATAATATAACCGAATATAATTATGACTTTGGAACTTGATTGCTTATCTTGTGTGAAGCTTGGAGGTATGTTCCTCATCACTTGTGCTATTTTCATGTTAAAGGAACACTTAAAAAAAAAACCAAAAACACCATCTCTAGAAGGTAAATGGCAGTGACCTCTGTGGCGTCTCTCAATTCACAGACAAATTGAAACTAGCAGCTGATTCTACAAAACTAACTTCACTTAGATAAGACCTTCTGGACCGTTTATTTAGGTGGATGTGATTTCACAAAATAGATTATCTCTTAACAACCAAAAGAAGTAAAGCATTAGTTACTCCTTGTTCACATCATAATTAGGTTTTCATAATGCAGCTTTAGGAATGAAGTTGCTAACAATGCATAAAATGGTGTAGTTGAATTGCAATGGCAATTCAATCTGAATGTACAGATCAATTTACTTGAACATGAAGTTCAGGAAGCTTTTTTTTCTTCACACATTTAATCTAATGTCATTCAATTTACATATCTGGATGCCTTGCATACATGTTTTTTTTTTTTCCTCTGGAGCCAAAACAAACCTTCAAAGAAATGGCAGAAATGGAGTGAAATTCAAAGACCCCCTGTAGAGCCAATTAACAACTAAAAATATTTATCTAAGAAGTCATTTAATGGCTACTTGACTAAGTTTGTTCTTAAATTCTAATGAGGATAGATAACAGAATCCTCTGGAGCAAATTTATTTCACATGTTATATATATGTATATATACGCACACATATGTATATATGCATATGCACATATACATGTAATTCAAAATACAGATGCTTCTTTTTTTCTACACTGAGAAATGATAAGTGAATTTAGTACAGAATCAGTGCAGGGCTAAAAATGTATAGAAAAACATGATCATGTGTCTCTTCCAGCTAGTTGAGTTCTATTGAATATGTGAAACAAAACACCCAAGTATAGATGCTTGCTTACATAAAGAAGGTCCATGTGTCAGAAAGAAGATCAATGACATGAGAATATATTGGACTTTTTACTATACACATATGTACATATCCATATGTATACATATTATTTATTTAATGTTAGGGCCATGAGTATTAGATTGAATGACTAAAAAATTTCTTTGGGGTTAATGTTTATAGATTGTTCCTTAACAAAGGTCAAATGTTCCATAAAGAGCATATTAGGATTCTTAAGTACGAATTCTTGAGGAGAAGTCACAAAAGAAGCTAATTTAGGTTTGATAATTTTTTTGGAGGGGGATCCAATTTCCTAATAGTTGGGGCTGTTTAAAAGATGATTAGATTGTATAGAGTCATGGTGAGTTCTCATGCTTTGGAATCCTTCAACAAGAAGCTGGGTCACCTCTTTTAGGTTATGTTATAGTGGACATTCCTTTCATGTATAGGGGTTGCAATAGCTGACCAGTGAGGTGCCTTCAACTCACAAAAACTTCTGTGATTCAGTGATATTATAACACAATGAAGACAATTTTTCTCCCTCCTTGGAGAACATATCTTTGAATTAACAATAAAAATCGATAGTAAAAATGGGATTCAATAGATAAATGTTCACTTTACATAGTACATTTTAGGAATACATTAATATGTAATGACCTCTCTATAACATTTGACACTATCACTTTCTTCTCTTTGATACCCTTTTATCTCTAGGCTTCTGTATTGCTGTTCTCTCCTGGTCTTTCTATCTGTCTGACCACTCCTCTCAGTCTCCTTTGTTCTATCTTTATCCACATCAGTACTGCTAACTGAGTGTCCCAGAGGGCCCTTCTTTGCTTGTTCTATCTTGCTAATCTCATCAACCCCCGTGGTTCAAATTATCACCCCTTAGCTAATGATTCTGAGATCTACTTATCCAACTCTGACATCTCTCTTAACTTCCAGGGCTTGTATCTCCAACTGCCTTTTGGGTATCTTAAACAGGATATCACTGAGACACCTTAAACTCAACATGTCCAAAACTGAACTTACTATCTTTTCCCCTTAAAATAGTCTTCCTTAAGAAAGTTAGTTAACTTCCCTTATACAGTTGAAGGCAACACCATCCTCCTAGTCAGCCATTCAGATCAACTCCTCAACTCCTTACTCTCTTTCATCCCCCATATTCAATCTAAGTTCTGTCAATTTCACCTTCATAACATCTCTATTATTTGCCTACTTCTCTCCTCTGACACTTCTACCACCTTGGTAAAAAACCCTTATCACTTCACACCTGGAGGGAGCCAGTATCACCAATGATAGTCAGCTGGTGATTTCCCTACCTCAAGTCTTTCCCCACTCTAGAACATCTGCTATCAAATTAATCTTCCTAAAGCACAGACCTGATCATGTCCCTGTTCCCATTCAACAGACTCTATTGGCTTCCTAGCATCTCTATGATTAAATAAAAATCTCTCTATTTGGCATTCAAATCCCTTCACAATTTGCCCTACCTTTCCAGTTTTCTTGTAGCTTACTCAGCCCCCACCCACTTGGTGATCCAGTGACATTGGCCTCCTTGCTGTTCCTGGAACAACACACTCCATCTCCAGTCTCTGGGCATTTCCACAGGCTGTCCCCTATGCCTGGAATATTCTAACTCCTTATCTCTGCCTCCTGGTTTGCCTGGCTTCTTCCAAATCCCAGCTAAAACCCCATCTTCTGTGAGAAGCTCTTCCTGATCTCCCTTAAGGCTAATGACTTCCCTCAGTTAATTTTCTCCAGTGTGTCCTGCTTGTTCTCATGTTGTCTTTTCCATTAGACTGTGAGTTCCTTAAGAGCAGATGCTGTCTTTTGCCTTTCTTTATTTTCCCAGCTTATTGCCTGGCATACAGTAGGCACTTGGTAAAATTGACTATGGACTATATAATATACATACACACATATATACATTGCATTAGTGAAACATATATAGAGGTAACATATAACATATTCTATCTCTTTATCTGTCTATCTATCTGGTTAAGTATTCATATTTCCAATTGAGAAGTTTTCCCCACAGTGGCAGTATGGTATGTAAAAATAAGAAGAGACAGAAATGTGAATTATCTTGCCTTAAAACAAAAATGATAAATTATATTTAAAATTCTTTTTATTTCCCAGAGCGCCTTCTTTACACAACTCTGTGATCTAGCAGGGTGGTACAAATATAACCACTCCCATTTTATGTACAAGAAAAACGAGGCTTGGTGCCTAATTTGACATATGGTAAGGGCCAGTGTCTGAGCCCCAAACAAGGTCGCCTGGCCTGACCAATGTGCCTAGAACAAGAAATCAAGGCCACACTTCTCTAGAGGATCCCAATCAGAAGGAAAAGAAAGACAAAAAAAAATCTTCTCCATCCATTCTTCCCAAGCTAATTTGACCATAGAACATTTTTGGTCAGTTATATATTGCTGGAATTCATAAAGGGTTTTTTTCATTTAATCTAAGGGTATAGAATACTTCTGTGAAAAAAAAAAGATAGGAGTTTTAAAGCAACAAAGAGGAAATGAAACCTATTTCCCTGCTGAAAAGTCATCATGGTATATTTTTGACATATAAGTAATTTAATATTTAGAGGGAAAAATCATGTTAGAATCACGACTACCTCAGGGTACACCATTCATAGGTTATGGAACACTAACATTCTGTGAAACATAGTTTAGTAAATGTTGCCTTAGAGGATAAAAATCAAGATAACATCTCTGATATATTAATAATAGCTCAAATGGAAGATTATTTATAGCCAGTCGCTGAAAGTTATCTTTATGATGATCAAGATGTTTGCAAAACCACCCACCAAACTATACATCTCTATCTGGAACAATTTCTCCATTCAGTTTGTACTATACCTATTATATATCAGTGATTTCAGACAACAGAATGTCATGATGTCATTTAACAAAATATATTCTTATGGTAAAATAATTCTATATTTATTTATTTATTCATACATATTTAATTTATATATTGCCCATTCATCCGTCCATTCATTCATCCCAAATAAATCTATTGAGAGCTGCAAAAAATACCACACTGTTCTTAGGCTCTAATTAGCAGAACAATATATAGAGGTAAGTAACCTATAAAGGCAAATATCAATAAAAAAAAAAGTTTAGTCACAGTACAATACAACAATACAAAAGATATTATAAGGTAGCATTTGTTTAAGATCCAATTTACAGGTCCAAATAATATGTTTTGAAGGAGTATAAGAGGACAGAGAGATCAGTATGGGCTAGAATGGTCAAGATGTTTTCAGATAGGTCACAATGGATGGGAGAAGAGATGTGGGGAGGCCATTCCAGGAAGGGAAAATGTTATCAGCAATAGCACAGATATGGAGATGTATATGTTTGGAGGGCAGTGAGTAGACCAATATGCCAGGAAAGTAAAGTTTTCATAATTCAGATATGAGGTTGGAAAGATAGGCTTGATTCAAGTTCTGGAGGGACTATAATGCCCATCTAAAGAGACTTCAATCTGTAAACCAATGGGGAGGTACTGGAACTGTAGTTCAGGCAAGAGGTCAAGGCCTGAGGTATAGATTTGAGGGCTATCTGCCTAGAATCACAGAGTTTCAAGGCTGGAAGCGGCCTTGGAGATCATATAATTCAACTTGCCTATTTTATAGATGATGAAAACCCCAGCTTAGAGGGGTAAAGTGATTTTCCTAGGCTAAAAAGCTCACTAGTGGCAGAGCTGCAACCAAGACTCACATCTAATTCTCAGTTAAGTAAATTGTCTACTCTACCATTCTCTTAAGAGTTGAAATAATATTTTATTTCAAGTCTTCTTTGGATTACCCATCATTGCATTTTTTAATTAAAAAAAAAAAAGATCAGCCTAGCATAAAATACACCTGTGATATTTTAGGTAAATTACATGACCCACAAGGACAATGAGCTGACAAGCAGATTAGCTGATTGACTTAGAATGAAGAAGTGGAGGATAGAGTTTTGTGTGTGTGTGCGCGCGCGTGTGTGTGTGTGTGTGTGTGTGTATGTGTATGCATCTGTGTGTATAACAACCAGGCAGACCACTATAAACCATAAACATTCTTGTATCAACAATAAATAACAAAAAAAGAAGATTCAAAGTTCTTATATTTTGCCTTCTACATCAATATGTAAAAATAATAACTATAAATATTTGTTAGCTTTTCAGAGTAATTTTCTTTTAAGAGGAAATATGCATTTAAAAAAAGATTCAACCATCCATCCACCCATCTATCCACTCAAAAATAATTTATTTTGTGCCAGATAGTTGCAATGGACCATACCAAAGCCTGGAGGAGATACAGAGATAAATATGGATATGCATGGATTCACAAGGGATGACTTGGGTGGGGGGCTGTTGATAGAGGGAGAAATAAGAAAGGAGGGAGGCATTTTGCAGAGTTGAGATAGGAGGTAGAGAAGGCTATTATTATTATTATTATTAATATTAATGTTCAATCACCATCATGAACTCCCCTGTCCTTTCCCTCTTAAGAAACCCACTCTGTAAGAAGAAAAGCTATGTCTGAACATGCTTGGCCTCTAACTACTGATCCACATAAAGAATGTAAGATTTCAGAAGCAAACATTTCAATTTCTAGATTTTCACAAATCCTGCTAAATAGGCAAAATATCTGGGATTTCTTCAGGGTAGAGAATGACTTTGCAGATAAATCCTAGGGAGTTCCAGGGACATATAGCTAGGGCTTTCAGACTCCTAGCCTAACATTTTATTCTAGTACTATATTTTATACATTATATTTTAAAATGTTACACTTGTAAATACAAGAGTGCTAAGTAATTAGAATTAATGTATGTCACAGTTAAATGCAGCTAAGAACTATTTGAAATCGTGGTTATGTCATTTTGGTGAGGGGTGAAAGGTGGACAAATCTATGATTTCATTGACATAGGGAACTTGGTGAGAACACTAGGGTTGCTACAAGAATTGACTCTGCAATTGATAATCTTACAGAGTTTCCTGGGGGAACTTAGAAATTGAAGACTTGTTCAGGGTCAAAAAAGCCAGTATGCATCAGATATGTGGCTTCAATCCAGGTCTTCTCGACATTTGAGATGAGCTCTCTATGACTGACTCTGGTTTTGCCTATTTGATAACAATATTTGATTTGGGTTAGTGATAAATGAAAGTCTTTTGCCTATGCATATCTGCCCTATCCTTAATTTGTATAGTCTTTTTTAAAAATAGGTACATGACTTTAAAAAATTTTCTAACTAATTTAAACTCGTTAAATTCAGGACTACTGAGATCTTTTTGAATTATTATTCTGCAACCCTTTGTATTACTATTCTGCCCAGTTTTGTATCGTTCAAAAATTTGATAAGTGTATCTTTCATGTTTTAATTCAAATCACTAATGAGTGCTAACCAACACAAGACTAAAGTTAGGTCCTCATAATACAGTGCTATAAATCTTCCATGTTGATATCCACTAATCAGTGTTCTTTAGGTATTAGTAATTGGAGCAGTAATGAATCCATCTATATGTCATCCGGCCATATTTATCCACCTTGTCCACAAGGACAGGATATCAGACTTTGTCTAATGCCTTGCTGAACAAATAAATCTCTCTTTTTACAGGTGACTCCTTATTTTTCCCATATCTGGCCTTTTACTATGCCATTTTTCCTTTGAAAACTATCAGAACATGCTTTAAGAATAGCTAAATAGCTCAGCCATATTCCTCTTATAATGAAATTGAAACCAATACCAAAGTTTTGGGGGTTTTTTTGCAGTTAAGAAAAAGATGATTTTGTAAGATTTATCAGATAATTCACCAAGTAGTGTTAAGTTGGAAATTGAATTTTAAAATATAAGTTCAGTGACAGTGTTACTTTCACCTGAAATTACATAGACTAACTATGTGTAATATGCACTAGCATTACCCTGTACTACAATGCTTCTACATACTAGATATATCAAAAAGTTTTAATTGTGCTGAAATTCAGAAAGTAATAATTTTCTTAGAGTTTATCACTTCCATTATGTGTGCATATGTGTATATTTGTGTGTACATATGTACATACCCTGGGTATTCTGAAATTAAAAAAAACACAGAGAGGCAAGAACTTTATTCTTAACCTATATGTATGTGTGCATATATATATGTGTGTGTATGTGTGTATATGTATATACACACACATATATAATTATCCATTCTAATTCTAATTGTCAATTCTACCCCAGAAGTTATATACACATATACAGTATTATAATGTAATACATTATAATATATGTAATATATACACATTATAGGATATATAATATTATATGTATATAATTTCTGGGGTGTAATGACAATTAGAAGATATATAGACAGTGTTTGCTAAAGCATTGGTGTCTAATCTCTATCCTCAAACAATATCCATGGACAGCCTAAACTGATCTTTCTCTTTATCCAGAGTTGTGAAAAACTCAGAATATCAAACACATAAACGCAGTACAAACACACCAAGCACAACAAAGTCCCAGTTTCACTAAAGTCTTTATTCCTCTGGTCTTCCTGTTTTTATTTTCAAGATCTGCTATTTGCTAACCATTCATATGGAAAGCGTATTATTTAGATGGATCTAATACTTTTCCCATTTCCACTCTGCTCAGAAAGCCATTAACAGATAAGTCCTAAAGAAATTCAGATTCATTTCAAGATGATGAACCTCATATCTGGTTTAGGAGTGACAGAAAGGAAAAAAAATATGAATGAGATGCTCTTTCCCATTGGGTTCTATTCATTTAATCCTCATTTTCTATGGAATGATACTAGGCAGTACCTGTGAGATGTATTCTCAGAAGGCATTTCTCATTGAATGAACAAAGGGAAAAAATTCAGGAAAGATGAAAGGGGAAAAAAAACTCTGACCTGACATTACAAAAAAAAAAAAAGACACTAAGATGAAAACAAAATAGTGTCATGGATTTACATATGGGGTTTTGATGGAATCTAGGGCTGTGTTTTAAGTCAAAACTCACCATCTCAAAACCACTTCTTTTCATCCGCCTGCAGGACTTGAGGTAAGTACGTATACGTTTCCTGGCACGTTCTTGATACTCAGGGAATTGTCGCCTGCATGAGTCAATGATAGCCTGGATCTTTTCTTTGGGCTGCTTAGAGATTGGGACCATTCGGTCCAAGTTTTCATCTACAAACAGCCTGACAAACATCTGTTGGCAAGAGGGAGACAGAGGAGAAGGGTTTGGAGGGCTGCTCTCTTCTCTTTCTAGCTTCCTGTCTTGATTACTGATAGGAAAATACCATTTTCTGGTTTATGCACTGAAGAATTTTGCAATGGAGAGCCAGAAATTTTTAGCAAACACTCTTTAAGGGCTTTCTAAAGGGCTGAATAAAGACAGAGAGAGAAAAAAAGAGAGAGAGACAAAGACAGAGACAGAATAGACTTGTGTATAGAAATTATGAAATAATCAACAATCAGCTGTAAAATTGAGCACCCCGTAACATTTTTTTATTAATAATAACTACAACCGCTACAAGGTAACACTGCACTAAGTACTTTTGGTACTTTGAAAAATACTAATCTTTGAAAATTAGCAATTGCTTGTTTTGTCATGCATAATTAGGTTAAGCTTGGAAAGCAACAGAAATAGCTGATCACGGTTGTACTCTTCAGAGGAACAAGCTGTGGCCCCCTTCATCCACTAGATAAACATGCATACTCACACAACCCAACTCCAGTTTTCAGCTGACATTTGGCTTTAAAATTCTAAACAAAACACAGCAATTTTGGTGTCTGGTTGGCCAAGAGTGTTTCATGTACTTTAAAAATCCTTCTGTAAATTAAACAAACATGCGTCTAAAATATCCACATTTACCGATTAACAACATGTAAAATAAATTGATAAAATTAAACCACACAGCGGTATGACAAGACTCACATTAAAAGCTTTCAGTCGCTCAGCTTCTACTCCATCTGTCTCATTAACTTTCTCTGAATCTTCTTGCTCATCGTGGTCATCTTCATCCTCATCTCCTCTGTTCATGGATAAGTCCTCAGCACCTCTGTCTACACTCTCATTCTTCCCAGATTCATAACTTGAGTAGCTGTGTGCAGGGGACTGAGAATAAAAGGAAAAGGGCAATTACGTAAGTGTATCAGCTGGTAAGGTTTACTTTTTATCAATTCTATCGGCACATTCTCACTGCTGATTTAAATAATTCAACATATTAATAGTTATTTTCCATTCACTATATTAAATTCTCATTTCCATGAAGGTAATACAAAAATATATGATATAAAATGGAATAGAACACTTGTTTTGATGAGAGTAACAATGATTTTTCTAAATCAGGTAAATGTAACTGTTTCATTTATATTTATTCCAAAAATTAGCAAAGCGCCAAGTAAAGTCAAAGAAAGGTATTAGTAAATTAGGAAAAATGGCCCTCATCCCAATTTATAATGTATTGCTTTGGGAACTGAAAAGTTTATTCCTAAGTATACATAGAATAAGATTTTGTTGTTGTCCAATCGTTTTAGTCCTGTCTAACTCTTCATGACCCCATTTGGGGGATTTTCTTGTTAGAGATATTGGAGTGGTTTGCCATTTCCTTCTCCAGCTCATGTTACAGATGAGGAAACTGAGGCAAACAGGGTTAAATGACTTGCCCAGGGTCACACAACTACTAAGTGTCTAAGGCCACATTTTAGCTTAGGAACGTGAGTCTCCCTGACTCTAGGTGCCACCTAAAGACGCTGTCTTAGTTAGCAAATAATTTCCTCAACAAATGAGGTCATACAATCAAGTCAAGAAGCATTTATTAAGTACTGACTAGTAATGCTTCAATAACCCAAAGCTCCTACCTGAAACCAAGATCCTTCTTTTTAATATTAATATTTTTGGTAATGTTTATATGTCTGTATGTTGGGGAATATCACAGTCTCTGATGGATTATAGTTACATGTCACTTGAAGGGTAATGGACAACTGCAAAGCAGATGTAAAGACAGCAATATGCTCGCAACAGTCAATCAATCAATGAACATTTATTAAGATCCTGCTGTGTTCCAGGCACTGTGTTAAGTGCTATGGATACAAAGAAGGGCAAAAGATAGTACTTGCTATCATGGAACTCATAATCTAACGGAAGAGAAATCATGCAAACAACATTGTACAAACAAGCTACATGCAGGATGAATTAGAGATAATCAACAGAGGAAGGCACTAGAATTAAGAGGAATCTGAAAAGACTTTCTGTAGAAGGGGAGATTTTAGCTGGGACTTGAAGTAAGTCAGGAGGCTGTGATTAAGAGCATAGGAGTAAGTCAGTGAAAATGCCAGGAGGTGGAAGATGGAGTTTCTTTTTTGAGGAACAGTAAAGAGGCCAGTTTCACTGTATTGAAGAATATGCAAGGTGTTAGAAGACAAGAAAGTTGTGTGTGTATGTGTGTGTGTGTGTGTGTGTGTGTGTGTATGTGTCTGTGTCTGTGTCTGTGTATGTGTGCGTAGGAGCAGGTTATGATGGGCTTTGAAAGACAAGAAGAACATTTTATGTTTGATCAGAGAGGTGATATGGAGCTGCTGGAGTTTATTCAATGGGGCAAGGAATAGTGACATGATCAGATCTGCATTTTAGGAAGACTACTTTGGCATACGAGTGGAGGATGGACTCTGGGGAGAATGACTTGTGTTAAGCAACCAACCAGCAGGCTATTACAATAGTCCAGGTGTGTGGTGATGAATGCCTATACCATGGTGGTGCATAGCGAAGAGTTTTATACCAGAAGTAGTGTTAACAATATTACCTTAGGGCAGTGATCTGAAAGGGAAATAGACCAGTCAGACAGCGAGAATGAAGGATATCAGCTTTAGTGCAGCGTGAGTACTGACATAACATCAAGAAATGTTCTGAAAGTTGTCAATATTTTGAATGAATTTTCTCTGGAGGATTCCTAGGAGATAAGGACAAGAGTTGAACAAGAAAGAGACGTCTTGGATAGATTGTATTCTGCACCGCCGGAGAAGCATTCATCGATCCGTTGAAATGCCGTTGCCGGGTTGTTTTCAGTCCCGTCCAACTTTTTGTGACCCCATTCGGAATTTTCTTGGCAAAGATATTGCCTTGCACCACAATCCACTCAGGTAAAGAGGCAGCTGTGCCCAAGGATGGCTGGTGGATGGTATAGACCTTCAACAATGTTTTTTTTAAACTTTTTTTTTAAAGTTTTTCTAAACTTCTTTTAAACTTTGAACTTAAACACAGTTTAAGAAACACTGAAGGGGTTATGAGTGGAAAAAAAAATTAAGAAGCACTGGTGAGGAGGAGGGTAGGCTTTTTTTGAGGCAAGATCAGGAAAAGGAAATAGCACCACGCCTTTCAAACACAATCTATGGTATCTGGTAGAACACGGCAAGGGAGGGGTTTGTTAGGGAGAGGGTAGTGAGGAAAGCAGAAAGATAGGATTAAAATTATGGTTTTGTCCCATGAGAGTCTTAAAGGGAGCTATAATGTACATAAACTGATACAAAGTAAAGTGAGCAGAACCAGGAGCACATTATAACAGTAACAGTAATATTGTATGATGAAGAATTGTGAATGACTTAGCTATTCTCAGCAGTACAATGATCCAAGACAATCCCAAAGAACTCACGAAAAATGCTATTTGCCTCCAGAGAAAGAATTGATGTTGTCTGAATACAGATTGAAATGTATTTTTTTCTTTCTTCTTTTCTTTTCTTTTCTTTCTTTCTCTTTCTTTCTTCTTTCTTTCTTTCTTCCTCTTTTGTTTTTTTTCTTTCTTCTTCCATCCTTTCTCTTTCCTTCTTTCTCAAGTCTTCCTGCACAAAATGACTAATAGGGAAATGTTTTATGACTGCAAATGTATAACCTATATGAGATTGCTTGCTGTCTCAGGGAGGGGGTAGGGAAGGGAAGGAGGGATAGAATTTGGAACTCAATACTTTAAAAAAAATGAATGTTAAAAATTGTTTTATGTGCAATTGGGGGAGTGAATTAAATATTATTTAGAAAAAAGAGAGACCTATAACTAGGAATTTTGTTTACAATCACTTTGGCAGCTAAGAGGAGGATGGACTAGAATGAGGAGAGATCTGTGGCAGGAAGATCTGCCAGGGTTATGGCTTTAATGCTATTATCTCAGAGATGCTACCAAGTTGTTAATCAAGGAATAAGAATTAAAATTACAAAGAAAACAAAAGACAATGAAAAGATGTATTGTAGGTGTTAAGCAGGCCCAGCATGCCACTTATGATTGTACCTCTGTACCCTCCTTCTATACCCACAAATCCTTTCCTCTCCCCTCTCTCAACCCTATAATCTGAAGCTGGAGTTGAATGATTCTTCTAGCTGGAGTCAGAAATCCTTCTGCCTTTATGTATCATAGGAGGTATAAAGTCATTATCAAAGATACATATGGGAGAAAAGTAGGCTATAGGCACCCCTTTTATTTTCCAATTCTTTGCCACTACAAAAAGATCTGCTATAAATATTTTTGTACATATGGTACTTTTCCTCTTTCTTTGATCTCTGTGGGATATAGGCCTAAGATGGGAATTCTCAATCAAAGGATATTAAAAGTTTAGTAACTTCTTGGGCATTGTTCCAGATTGCTAGATTTTGGGACATGGCCAGCAAGAGAATTTGTTGCATTTATTTATGTTTTTATAAGGATTTTATTTTTTCCTTTTAAATTCTTTGGGGCAGAGAGATAAATACTTGTTAATTGAAAAAAGAAAATGAAAATTTGACACCTTTTCTGCTCTTTCCTCAAAAGGAAAGAAAAGTAGGTGAGCTGTTTATACAGTGAGGAAGAGACAACAGTTAAGTCACCAAGTATTACACAGGTACTCTTAAATATCAGAAGAACAACAAAAAAAGGCCTTCTAGTACCCTGGGGGAGATCCTTTATGGAAGATCTAGAGGAAAACATGGACAAATCATAATAAGACTGGAGGATATGGTGAGGTTATGATTTGTATTGTTGGAGGGTAAGCCAACACCAGAAAAATCATGGATCCACCAAAGAAAAGTATATAGAAAATAATATTGTCCATGGTAATAGATATAACAAAGATAAAAGAGTAAATATTAATCACACAGTTATACTACTATAGTAATTGCAAATTAGTGAAATTATATTTTCCAGAAGAGTCTGCCTTAAGTATTATTTTCCTCCTGGAATGGCAGAGCAGTATGTACTTGTATGAGACCTCTTAGATGATCTCAGAGCTTATGTAATCACCCAGGTCATGAAAATGGTATATAAGAAGTCCAGGAATGAGTCCTTTCAGCCTGTAAGCTGGCCTCTACGATGCTCCATAATCTAGTGATTCAAGTGCTATATGATGGGATATTCCTGGGATCACCAGAATGACCAACACTCATAAATGACATTCCATGGATCTTTAAAAGCCTGGGAAAACCATATGTAGGCACATTTAAAAATAAATGTTCTATAATTCTTTTATATTTTAAACAGTGTATATTTTGAATTTTCAAGTAATGAAGAATAGTAAACAGAATTCTTTCAAAACTCATATGAAATTTAAGAAGTTATACATAAATATTTTTATGCTTATGTACACATCAATATAGAAAAAAGAACACAGTGTAATTTCCAAATAATTCTATAGTGTGGAAAGGTTTTTATGATCTCAAGAAATTAACAGGTTTGTGGCTTTTTTGTATTTTTTTTTTTACATTTTCATCAAGAATAGGAGTCTGGCATCTTAAAATCTTATAATAAAATGTAAATGCATAATAGCTCAGTTTTTGCTATAAACTTGCTCATACACTGTAGGACATTTTAAAAACCTTTACTGTTCTGGACACAATATTGAATCTCTGTCTCTACTGGGTAAATCAAGCAGAAACTCACTACTTTAAGGATAAGATAAGAAAACATAACTTTCTTCAGCAAGGCAATCACAGAATGAGAAACATCAGTGAGTTTAATACTTGGTGTAAACTAAAATTGGAGGAGGGGATAGGTCAAGTTATGATGACATGTTATCAATCTTTGCAATGCAACCAAAGAATACCCATGATGGTAAAAATCTCCTAGCAGTGTGGTTCAAATAATAGAACAGTTCCTGAGGGCAGCATGTGTATTGTTGGAGGATAGGCCAATACCAGAAAATCATAGATCCATCAAAGAAAATCTAAAAGCTCCAACTGAGTCTATTACCCTTATCTAAAAATTTCTCTATCATCAGCTTGCCTGAAATCCCCATATTTAGCAAATGATTCCTTTTGTTTAAGGAACCAGTCTCTAGAATTCTTTTTTTTTTTTACATAGTTCCTGGATAGGTGACATATTTTGCAGTTGTCAACTATTAACTCATTAGTTATGAATTAGTTTTTCAGTAATCAGTAAACCAGAAGACTTAGAACAGATGAGATACGGGATAGGTATGCTATGATAAGAGAATGAGTAGGAAGAACAAATAAGCTTCTAGAGCATAGGGCACAGTCTAGGAAAAGTTGGTATAGGTGGTATGCCTAATCAGTCAGTGGAGCTAGATGGAAAAGAGATACCTACATGATGAAGAAAAGTATATTTCACATGCTTAGCCATTTTGCCTAGACCTAGTTGGCATCATGAGGTAAAATCAATAATTCCATTTAGTAAAATGAAGAGCCAAATAGTCAACTTGTTCCAACTAAACGGAGAAGTATATTAGTGAATAAAGCAATAGTTATCTTCAAATTATTCAGCAAAGTAATTTGTATTTCAATGGTCATTTCAATAGGAAAATTTAAATGAACAAAAAGTAACATGTCTTCCTGAAACAGAAGCAATTAAGTATGCAATAAGGACCTTACTGACTGACTATAATTAAAAGGACAACCCTTACATACAACAGTCATGATTTAGCATTCCTAACTTAGTAAACTAGTAGACTTGAAGGGAATGGGATATATCATCTAGATCTATAACTGTACATACATGTATGTGTACAGATACACATAAACACACATATATGGAATGTAGAATGTAAATAAACTTTAATAGAAAGCAAATGATTGGTAATCGATGTCAGGGTCATTTCAGAATTAGCCGACAGTTCAGTAGTTGGAGCATCACTTTATTAGAGCAAAGATAAAAATCAATATCACATTATAAGACTAAAAAGGGAAAAAAACCCAAAAACTATAGCCCCAAATGTGAAAGGGACAAAAGGGCAGACATTGACACAGGCTATCACCATTGTTTGATGACACTTAACCTATGTAGATCAATCTCTACAGTAAGGAGAACAAAAGAGCCTAGAAACTTCATAGCAGAGGATTAAAAAGAAGATGACATAGGTGTTCTTCCCCCAAGGTCTTCTGCCCTAAAATCTCAAAAATAAACACATTATATACCAGATAAAGTGATTTAACTGAATCCACAAGATCATAGATAATAGCTTTAGAGTCAAATAGGTCCATAGAGGACATCTAATCCAATCACTTCCTTTTGTAGATGATAAAACCCAGAAAAGTTGTCACTTGCCAAAAGTCACAGAGGTGGAAAGTGGTAGAGGTGTGATTTGAAGCCAGAGCCTCTAATTCCAAATTCATTGCTCTTTTGAATGTACCATACCAAAAAGAAGATAGAACTGACATAGACAGTTAATTAATTTTATGAATTAGACTGGAGAAGATAAATACTTGACTCCAGCTTGGTACCCTTAGCCCCCAACCAATTCCAATCACCTATTGAATCAGCATAAACAAACTGACAGCTTGTCATAAAAATAGAGAGCAAATAAAACTTTATAGAGAAATCAAATCACTTTAAACCAATATGATAATATGGAGGAAAATGAACTCACACTACATATTGAAAGAATCCTGTAGACTACTCAAGGATCATGCAACAACAGCAAAACACTTTTTAATGGTTCAAAGGAGAAATGTCTTTTAAAACAAAAATAAAAAAAAATTAGGAATGAATTCTTGTAGGTAATCAGAGTTTTCAATGCAGAGTTAAAAAAAAAAACAAAACCAAAGTTAGAAAATAGAAGAACAGAATAAATGATAGAGAATCTCTCCAAAGAAATAAAAGCTCTAAGGGACCTTAAAAAATACAGAACATAAAAATATCAAAACTAAGGAAAATTTGGCAGAAGAGAATCATAAGACAACAACTTTAATAGAAAAAATATTCCATCAAAAAACACTTCATCTCCCTGCCAAGCAGAGACAGCTAAGGCACCACTAGTTTATATAGGAACTCGTTTATGAAATCTTATAGAAGGTAATATTTTAAGATTATGAGCAATGCCATTTCATAAAATTTCAAGCAACAGTGGAAGAAAAAACAAATTATAAAAAGCTTATCAAGACATCAAATTAAGTCAGGTGACACCAAAAGCATTTTAAAGATATAACTGAAAGACAGCAGACTAGGAAAGGAAGAAATCTGTCAAGAGTTATAACCAACTATTTTGTCCGCCATTGACAGTGAAGCCACCTCAGCCGGACTATGACATCATAGTCTCAGATATGCTGAGTAAGGTAAATAGAAATGAGACTAAAATAAACAAAGATGGAAACTACATTTGATTAAGTATGCCTAGAGAAAGTCCATGTTGGAGGTGAGGGATTTTAAATGTGTTGAAAGATCAGTTCTCAAAATATCTGAAAAAAGGGATAATGCCAAATGCTTGGAAAGAAAATTGTGGCTATTATTACTATTCTTGCCCTCCAAAAGGTGACTGATAAAATATCAATAACTACTGAACAACATCTACTTTCCCCTTTACATACAATCTTTATAATAGTAATCTCTGTATAAATTTAGATTGTACTTTATGAAGAGAAAAGGCAGTGTTTCACAAATTATTTTCTACGGTATTCACATCTTTACAGTCACATATTGACTGAAAGGTCAAATAATATATGATCTCATTGTGCTCATTGTTTGAGTATTAAAAAAAATTGTTTGAGTATTTCATTTGCTAAAATAATTTTAGAAAGTAACAGGATCAATAGGAGTGATTTTTATGCTAGAAAAAAGACCAGTGTATCTTTGAATATGCAGGAGAAGAGGTCATCTGGCTTTTGCTTGAGTACCTCCAGGGAGGGAAACAGGACTTTCCTAGAACCACACATTCTCCTTTGGGATAGCTCTAGTTGTAAGAAAGTCTTCCCTTACATCAACACAAAATTGCTCCTTTGTAACTTCTGTCTGTTGTTCTTTCTGCACTTTAAGACCATGCAAAACAAGTCTAATCTCTGCTTCTTCCATGTAAAAAAATGTTTTTGAAAGCCAAGGTAGAAAGACAAAGATCACAAAAATGGTTTAAATATTAGCTATTACTCAAATGTTACTTACTAAGTCCTATTAGGAAATAAAAATATAAATTAGAATGTACATTAAACCCTATGTCCTTTGCACAGAACCCACGCTCAATCAATACTAGGTAGGTTTTTTATTTAATTAAGCAATATTACTTCCCAGCTGTAGAATCAGTACTTTAAAAAAAAAAATTAGATCTAGGATTTCTTTGGTTTAGGGAACTCATGGTGAGTAAACTACCAATGCAAATTAGAAACAACTACTACCTACAGTTTTAGAGAATTGCCTGGGGCACTAAGAGGTCAAGTGACTTGCCCAGGGCTACTTGGCTAGATATTATCAGAGGCAGAGGCAGGATTTAAATTCAGGTCTGGCTGACTCCAGTCTACCTCCCTGTCCACTTGGTCAGGCTGACTAAGGTGAGCAGGTTGGAAATGTTCAATTATAAACAATGTGCTTTCTGTAGAAACAACTGAATTTTCAGTAGCAAATGCCAGATATACATTATATCTGCCTTATAACTTCTAGAATTCTGTAACTTAAGCATTTTTTGGCATCAGCCTCTTCCATAGAGGTCGTATTGATTATGAAATAAATGAAACCATCTGACATAAATGGTTGTTTGTCCTGGATGAGGAGGTGTGTGTCTGTTTTCAAGATTGGATGACACAGTTTCATTTAATAATTACTTCATTTTCCAATGAACATTTTGTTAGGATTAGTCTGTCTTGTCTAAAAGTCTGGAATTGCTAGAAAATTGTATCTTAACATGAACAATGCAAAATGCTATGTAGTGCTGACTCACATTTCCGGGGGCTGATCAGAATTAAATTATTAATATGGCCTCTTAGTCACTAGGAAGCAGTAACTAGGAGCAGTAACCTGTTTGTTTTTTTTTGTTTGTTTGTTTTAAGCAATCAGAATAAGGTTGGAGCATAATAGATTCAGTGATTTCCTGTACTCCTAAACTTCGTAAAACAATTTCAGAATTTTCTATCCTAAACTTCCTAAAACTATTCCAGAAGTGACCTCACTATTGCCAGTAGACTTAGACAGATAGGTTCAATTACAAAGCAGGGAAGCAAGTAGATACTTCTCCTAATTTCTTTTTACTTCCTACACTATATGGTTAGGTTACTATTGTGAAGGTTTCCTTCTTCCCCTCCCCTCCAAAACCATCCACTGATTTCCTAATATCTATAGTACCTAGACAGATGAGCTTGGCTGTCTGGAGCATGATGCAAGGAGGTCAAAATTGTAGAATGCATTTTCACATGGACCATTTATCTTTGTGCAGTTATCTATGTGCAGTCATAATTAGACCTATGGTTGAACTTCTAACCCAGGTCAGTTTATTTAGTAAATTCAATTCAATTCAATTCAATAAGCACAGGAAAGGGGATAACAGTTTTCATTTTAGGCATAAGGAATGGCCTATACAAAAATGTAAAGGTGGGATGTGGAAAGAATTATGAGAAATAGCAAAAAACAAAACAAAACCCAGTTTGACTAGAACATGGAATGCCTAAAGTACAGCAAATGTGAAATACGTCTGGAAAAGAAGGGTGAATTCAGACTACAAAGGGTTTTAAATGCCACACTGTAGAGTTTGCATTTACTGAAGATTCTAGGGCAAAAGAATGCCATGCTCTGGATTTATTCTTTAGGAAGATTATTTTGGTAGTTGTCTGGAGGATGGTTTGTAGTAGGGAAAGACTGACAGCAGGGAGGTTAATTAAGAAACTCTTACAATAGTCCAGGCAAGAGGTGATGATATGAATTATTTGTGAATAGTGAGAGAAGGGCATGGATGCCAGACATACTGTGGCATTTAACAAGACTTGGAAACTGATTTGATATGGGAAGGTGAAAGAGAGGGATGACTGACGTTTTAAATTTGAGTGACTAGAAAGATTATTGTGATCTCAATAGAAATACGTTTGGAGAAGATATATTGGACAAATGCAAGGTCATGGTCACAAGGAAGAGCAGTTCAATATTAATAACATATTTTACATACTATGTACACATCCTATTTTCACTGATCCTTGCAATAACCTTATATACTAGGTAGTAAAGAGTTATTATTAGCCTGATTTTATAGCTGGGGAAATTGAGGTTCAGAGAGGTTTAATAATTTTTTTTCCTAGGTCATGAAGATAAGGGGCAGAGACAGGCATTAAAGCCACATCCTCTGACCTCAGATCAAATAATCTTTCAACTGCACTATGTTATGTTCCCCAGCATGATGTAAAAAAAACAGTGTTGGCTATGTAAACTGAGAGGAGGTGAGTACAAACCATCATTGCTCCTTAATAAAGGAAAACCCTCAAAAATATTTTTGTAAGGTCAATCTAATATCAGAACTATAACAATATGTA
Source organism: Vombatus ursinus (assembly GCF_900497805.2). NCBI lineage: Eukaryota > Metazoa > Chordata > Mammalia > Diprotodontia > Vombatidae > Vombatus > Vombatus ursinus. The sequence continues at coordinate 65,228,624 of NW_020954590.1, forward strand.
CTTGTAGTTGTAGGGTGTTTGTGTTTTCTTAGATAACTGTTGAACCCATTCTTGTTTAAAGGTAATCTATGCTGTTTTTCATTATTTTTATCCCCAGAGTGTTGCACAGTTCCCTGCAAATAGGATGAGGTTTAAAAATGCTTACTGTAGTCGATCTGCTTCTGGACTTTCATTGTTCACCTCAATGGCTGCCCTTGGCCAACATGAAGTTGTTGCCTTGTCCAGCATCTTTTCTTCTTTATCCTCTCTAGTTTGATGCTTTCTTTGACCTTTACTCTTACAACTAGCAGTTAGACTTTATAGTGAATACAGTAAAGGACTGGAGTCAGGAACACCTGAGTTTGAATCTTGCCTCAGACACTTACTAACTGGGTAACCTTGGGCAAATTATTGAAACCCTCTCAGTCTCAGTTTTCCCATTTGCAAAATACAGATACCATTTGGACTGCAGGAAGCAACAGAAACTTTCAGGTAATGAATTGCAAAAATATGAAATCATGGGTGACTTTTTTTCTTCAATCATCAGAGATATTCACTTTAAAGTATAAATGGGAAATTTTCAGCGGTAGTAACTTTTGATGAATCAAAATGGTAAGAGCACCTACCTCAGGGTTGTCGTGAGGAACAGACTAGATAATATATGTACAATGCTTTGTAAGCTTAAAAGCACTATATAAAATGAATACTAGCTATCATGGTAGTAATACTAGTGAAAGATGGTCTGACTACACATAAATAGTTGATCTTGATATGATACATAAACAATTGATGATAATGCAATATAATACAAAGTAATTGCATTGGACCTGTATGCATACTGCTAGAATAATGACTCGTTTGCATAGCTCTTTAAGGTTTACAAAGCCCTTTCTCTCCCAAATCCTGTAATGTAGGTTATGGTAGTATTATTATCCCAATTTTTACAGATGAGGAAACTGAGGATTGGAAGGTTATGACTTTCCATGATTTTCCTCATATCTTGGTAAGATGGTGTAGGGAAGGTGGGTGGAAGAAGGCAGAGGAGGTTGTTGTTCATGAATATCAGAGTCAGGATTTAAGTACAGGTTCTTCTGATTTCAAGTCTTTCCATTACACCATACTACTACAGGAGGCCTAAGGAAAGAAAATCATTAGCACCCAGGAGAGAAGCTTTCTAAAAAAGGTGGAATTTAACTTAGGTTTTAAAGGATGAACAGGTGGGAGAGCGATTGAAGAAGACAGAGAAAAAAGGAAGGCATTTCAGGTACTCGGAGAAGCATGAGCTAAGGCATAGAGGCAAGAAGGGTATGTTACGTAGGTAGGAGGCTCCATTGGGTGGTACAGTTTGGAGAGAATGTGGAGGGAAATAGCTTAAAATGGATGAATGTACCCCTTGGATTTAATATTATCATATATCAATGAGATAATGTTTGTGAATGCACAATGAAAACTCTAAAGTGCTATAGGAATATAAAATGTTATTATAATTTGATGATTAATATTGATAGGGAGGAACTTAATGATCTCTAGTCCTTTATTGACTTTGGACAAATCCAATCTCACTTTAAGGTTTGACAACAGTGTCAATATTTGCACAGGCTAAGTCTTGGACTGAAACAGTAGAAATAAAACCAGATTACTCAGATTATAAAGAACTCTCCTGCCTCCCCGCTCCCCAAAAATGTCACAGGTGTAGGGATGATACAGAGCTATTGACTAAGGTGAGTCCTCATGATGGAATTAAATTCCTTACAAGCCATTATGTCCCAAACCTAATGTCTCTGAAAAAAAGAATTATGTCTAAATGTTTGGCCCAGCTGCAAAAGCTGCCACAAGGACATTTGTGATAGTCATGCTTCTGCCAGCTGGGGGAATCAGTCAGCTGAAAGTGCTCACTGAGGCAGCACATATCCTCCACTTCATTAAACAAAACATACACTCGAAGGCAGCACCCCAAACAATGGGCCATGTGCTCTGCCACCCTACTGGCTTCTGCAGTATCCAACCACATCAACCACTTTAGCTGAAAAGGTAGAAAACTTAAAAAAACAATAATACAAGGATCAAGGGAAACATACTGAGTTTCCCAGCCTGACTCCAAAAACAAACACCATCAGCAGGTGGAATGCTCCCAGCTACAGCATTGATAAAGCTGAAACATGGATAACCATTACAATATTTTATCAATGGCAGCTAAAGCAAGTCTCCATTTAGACAGATGAGTCAATAGGAACCTCGCCAGGCTCCTCAATGTAAGCTGCTCTTTGTTTATTCTTTCAAGGCATTTCAAATTCAAAATGACTTCACTAATAGACCACATTGGACAGTGTAAAAGACAATGCAGCCACAACTGGGATATTAAATGTTGTCATCATAGGGCAGTGTTGTGGCTAGTAGTTCAACAGCTTTTAAATAATGGCAAATTAATGTAGGCATTCTAATCCTTGTCTACATTTGCTATGGGTGGGCAAAGGCAGGGAAAGCACATAACTATTTTTTATATGGAAACCAAATTCAGACTTCCTACTTATCTATGCATCTTTGCATCATTTATCATTATCGCATCAAGGCGCGTAGTCAAATAGCCAAACGTACGTATTATTACCCAGATGAAAACACCAAACTACTGTACAGAGAAATGTCATCTATGGGATTGGATATAGAGCCTTATCTACTAAATCACAGTCTAAGGCACTGTCCTTTAGACTCTGAAAATAAACCAAGGAAAAGGAAATAATTTTAGTAATATGAAATACCTTCTTCCTAACACTGATACTGCCCTTCAAGTGCTCACATTATACTGCATTTCCTTATAATAGTTTTAGAGGAAATCTTACCAAGATGATCAGTATAGTTATTAAAAAGTGTTTAAACAACAAGAAATAATGTCAAAAACATCCTAGTACAGGAGTTCATTTACCAACACATTAAAATACATCTTATTTTTTTACATCTGCAGGCACCTTGAACACTGATTTTCTTACAGCAGGCTCTTAATAAATGGTTGTTTAATGAATGAATGAGCATTGTTTTATTTTATAGCGGGAAAGAACTGTGAACTATAGGCAAATTATAGAGTGTCCCAGAAGTGTTAGTTTGGTTTAAATCTTTAATAACTTCAGAGGTATAAATTCTACAAACTTATAAAAACTAAATTTGAAAGGTTAATTATTTTAAAATTTATAATATTGATAGATTTCCTATTAAAATTCAGCATGACTACTATCTTATGCCATAGATTGTGCTAGTCAATTTTCAAACTTTGTGAAATTTTTCATCAGTTGATGCTCAGTGACAGAAAGGATTGCATTTGTAATTCTTGTCTTAGAATCACACAAAGAATTACGTTTTGATACATTGATGACAATTTTGATGCGAGCCCACAAGACAAAGGTCTAGTAGAGATGGATCAGGTAATCAGTGTGGCCAAGCAAAATCTGAACTAATGTCATCCATCACCAGAAAGAGAACTGGAGAGTGTAGATTGAAGTGTATTTTTTTCACTTTATTTTTCGTGTGTGTGTGTGTGTGTGTGTGTGTGTGTGTGTTTTCTTTGACAACACTGCTAGTGAGGAGATATGCTTTGTATGACTTCACATGTACAATCAATATGATATTGCTTGCCTTCTCTAAGGATGGAGAAGGAGCAGAAGGGAGGGAGAGAATTTGGAACTCAAAATTTAAAAAAAAAAACTGGGGGCAGCTAGGTGACTCAGTGGATAGAGCACCAGCTCTGGATTCAGGAGGACCTGAGTTCAAATCCGACCTCAGACACATAACACTTACTAGCTGAGTGACCCTGGGCAAGTCACTTAACCCCATTGCCTAGCCAAAAAAACCCCTAAAAATAAAAAAAATTAATGTCAAAATGTTTTCAAATGTAATGGGAAATGTTTAATGAAGCAAATTATATATCATATAAAATCTCTTCTGATCCACTAGTCTAAGAAAATGTCATCTGGAACTATTGCATGTGCAATTCAGAGTGACAGGGCATTCCATCTTGTTAAAATGTAAAAATTATTACTCAAAATCCATAAAACTAATAAGTGTGAAACAAATTTAAATAATTTAGTTTTCAAATGATGGGTTTTGTAGGTTCATAACACTTATACTTCTGAAATTATTAAAGCATAAAACTGCACTAAAACATTTGGGACACCCTTTAGCGCTGTAGTAGGTTTTACATAAAACAGGCTATGTTAGCAGCATCTCACTGAGAGGAAAAGAAATAAAATTTGCACTTGATTAAATACTTATTTCTTTAAAGGAAAACTTGGTTTCATTATTCAAAATTAAGTATTAAAATTATTTTGCTTCCTCTTCCTCATTCATGTCCTCTGACTGTGGATGAATTCAGCAGTTCTTCTGTCCCAAGCCCTGTCCTCTCTTATTTATCCTTTTCTACTTGGTGACCTTATCATTTCCCATAAGTACAATTATTATCTTAATACCTCTGCTTGGTTTTCAAAGCCCTTCAGAGCCTCTGTTAGAGCCCTTCCTTCCCTTCCAGTCTTCTTACACATCACTTCCCTTCCTGTGCTCTTTTTTTTTGGCTAGGCAATGGAGTTAAGTGACTTGCCCAGGGTCACACAGCTAGTAAGTGTTATGTGTCTGAGGCTGGAGTTGAACTCAGGTCCTCCTGACTCCAGGGCTGGTGCTCTATCCACTGTGCCACCTAGCTGCTCCTTCTTCCTGTAATCTTTTAAATTCAGTGATGCTGTCCTCATTGTTCCTCAATCAAAATACTCAGTCTGCAAAATACTTAGTCTGCTAATCGAGCTCTTTCCCTGGATGGCCCCAAGCCTGAATCATTCCCCCAAATGATCTCCACCTCCTACTTTCCTAGCTTCTGGTAAATCTCAGTTAAATTTCCACCTTTTGCAAGAAACCTTCACCAGTTCTAAATCCTGGTGCCTTCCTTCTGAAACTACTCTCAATTAATCCTGTGTGAATCTCGTTTGTACTTAGTTGTTTGCTTATTGCCTACTACTCTTTGAGAGTAGGGACTCTTTGACTTTTGCCTTTCTTAATATCCCTGGCACATAGCAGAAGCTTGATAGATGCTAGTTGACTGACTGACTGGCATCCCAAATCTAACAGGAAAGTTAAAAATCCTCTAGCTCTTGGCTCACATTGGCCCCTGGCAGGAGAAAAGGCTGAGGGGAGAAGGTGGGACATTGATTATCTGGATTTGGCTTCTTCCCAACACCAACAGAATTTGAGACTATGCCCCCACTATCCATGGTCACTTGACTCTGTGTTCCTACCCCTTTAGGGCTCCTACAGAGAAAGGAGGGCTAAGACAATTCTGTCAGCCAGGATTTCTTTCTTATCTCTTCTCCAGACCAAGGACCTAGAGCCCTCAATGGCTGCATGGAGCTCTCAGCTCCCTCCTCTGGCCTTGTCTGGTGGACTGGAGTAGCAGTGGCTTGAGCGGCTGCACAGTCAATAGAGGTTTAACAGATACTACTGGGTGGGGGTGGAGACAGAAGTGTGTGTGGGAGAATCAATCGGAATCTTCATTAACCATCTCCAGTGGAGAGACTGAAGAAATGAGGAAACATAACTCCAAAGACAATGAAGCATTTCTATGAGTTAAGAAAACTCCAGGATTAGACTCCAGAAGAAGAAAATAATTCAGTCATAACTGCAAATGGAATATCAGAAAAGTTACTGGATTGGCAATGCAAATTGTGAAAGCCAGTGACATATTGAGGAAGAGATAAGGAGTGAAATGAGATGTCGTGAGGAAAAACTTGGAGACAGGATAAACAGCTTAGAGGAGAGGCTTGAAACTTTATGAAAATATGGGGCCCCCTGAAAAACAGAATGAAACAATACACAAAAGTTCAGTAATTAAACATATTAGAACAAAGTCAAAAGACAGAAAATTGAAAGGACAGATGAGACAGCTATTATTAAAATCGATTGATCTAGAAAACAGGATGAAGGCCTGGTTAGACAGCAATTGTTCTGCAAAAGATGTCTTTTTGTTTTGTTTTGTTTTGTTTTGTTTTATTTGTGGACAGCAAGCTCAATATGAATCAATGGTGCAATGTGGCAGCCCGAAAAGCTAATGTGGTGTTAGGCTGCAGTAAGAGAGGCTAATGTAGTGTTAGGCTGCATTAAGAGAGGCATAGCTTCCAGAAGCAGGGAACTCATAGGTCCACTGAACTCTGCCCTATTCATTTGGAGCATTGATTTCAGTTCTTGATACTCTAGTTTAAGGAGGACACTGACACAACAGAGAGTGTATTGAGAAAGGCAAAGGATTTGGGCATTTTTAGTTAGGGTTGGGGGACAATGATAGCTGTCTTAAATTATTTAAAAGATTTTATGTCAAGGAGAGTTTAGACATGTTCTATCAGATGCAATCAGTACAAGGTGCAAAAAAGCACATTTGTACTTGCTTTCAGAGAAAAAAAGCCAACAAAACACTCCCTAATAATTAGGTCAATCTAAAGGCTTAAGCAGAAACTAGATAACCACTTGGGTATGTTATAGTGGAGGTTTCTTTTGTGTAAGAGCAGGACTGCTGAGCTCCCTTTAACCTCTCAAATTTTGTGATTCCTTGACACTGTCTTTCATTCCCGTTTTTTCAGAGTTCACCATGTGTTGTATGTTGCAGCCTGCCCACACCCACCATGTATTCTCCATTTCCTTCTGTATGGTACTCATGTCTAATTACTCAGAGGTAGTAGCATTCAATGTCTTGCTGCCATATAGCAACACTAGTAGAATGCTAGCATTAAAAAGATGGGCTTTTGTTTTCATGGAAAACTTAGGGGCAGTAAAGGAGCTTTGCAATTCTCCAAAGACAATCCAGTCTACTTTCCTTCACCGATTTAGCTCTGGGCTCAAATCATTGTCCATTTGTAATGTCTATCCCAGAAACATGTAATATGGACAATATTATGGACATAATATAGTGTGTCAATCCAAATGTGTGACGAAATCTGGACAACAGAATTCTATGTTCATTTGATCTTCCTTGTATGGATGATTACAGCTCCATTCCAGGAGGCTCTGCGATGTTCTGGGGCATGCTATGATTAGCATTGGGTCATCAAAAAAAGGAGCATCAGGAGGATCTTATAATCCATAGGAAATCCCTCTTTGACCCATACTTGGTAATGGATGTCTCCCATCACAGTGGCTAATACTTTTGGCAAACCAAAATCAACTCCTTTTAATGCCTCTCTTGGTGTTTATTATCAGAAGGCCTTGAAATGGTGTTATTTCTGATGTTACATCTTTCATGGAACCTTGACTGATTTTGATTCATGGACGGGAAGCAACTTGTGAAAAATCTATAGTGGTAGTTTATTGTACCAAATTAACTTTTTTTTGGTAATCAATAAACAGTAAAAAAATGGGATCTTATAGTAGCTACAGTTTTTGATTATTAGTGAAATGGTTAACATGTGGTCTTTTGTTGAATCTCATTTTCAACAGTCAGCTTGTTCTCTACTAATACCCTCATTGATTTTCCTTCATTGATATATAGAAGATACATAAAGATGATAGATGAAAGACTTGTAGATTACACAGAAGCTTCATATCTATATACACCAGTGACAAAATTCTATTAATGCAGCTAAGGCAGTAAGAAAAAAGAAATTGTGGGAATGAAGCACAGAAGCAGAAAAAAGCAAAGAAATAGAAACATTGTTTTAATTTTCAGATGATATGATGGTTTACTTGGAGAATTCCAAAGATCCTACAAAAAATCTGAAGGAATATTTTTAGTGACCTGACATGACTGTCTAAAAAATAAAATCATGAAATTCACAAGCATGTCTATATATTAATAATGAAGACCAGCAATAGATCATAGAAAAGGAAAAGCCATCCAACATAACTGAAAAATGCACAAAAATATCTAGGAATTAACCTACTAAGACACACTCAGGATTTATATTAACACAACTACAAAAGTGTTTATAGAGATAAAGAAGGACTTACATAATTAGGAAGATATTTGTTCATGATTGAGCTGTATCAGTATAATTAAAATGATATTTTTATACTGTATACATTAATTTACATATTTAATGTGATGCCATGCAAACTAGCAAGGGAGTCATTTTATTATATAACAAGATACAACAATAACAAAATTCATCTAAAGAACAAAGATCAAGACTATTAAGAGAAATAATGAGAAAAAAAAAGAAATGAAGGAGTTATTCCTATATCTCCAACTATAATATAAAACAGTAAATATCACAAGTGTTTGGTACTGATTAAAAATTGAAAGGTTGATCAAAGGCACAAACTATATCACTAAGCTCCAAAAGTAATCAGACATAATAACTTAATAAGTAATAACATCTCACTTGATGATCTCATTAGTTCATTCAATTATCATCTCTGGGCAAAAGATTCTCAGATCTATTTACCCAGTCCTAATCTTCCTCCTTAAATCTAGTCTTACATCTCCACCTGTCTATTGGACATTTCAAACTAGATATATTGTAGACATCTTAAACTAAGCTTACTAAAAACTGAACTCATTATGTTTTGTCTCAAACTTTCTCATCTTCCAAATTTCTCTTTTAGTATTGAGGTCATCGCCATTCTCTTGATCACCATGGCTCACAATCTAGGAGTCATTCTTGACTCTCCACTCTCTTGTGCACCCCTACCCCAACCCATATTCAATCTGTTGTCAGGCTCTGTCAATTCTATTTTCTTTCTTTGTTTTGAGTATCATTTTCTTCTTTCTTTATTTTATTAATTTATATTTAGTTTTCAACATTCACTTCTATAAGCTTTTGAGTTTTAAATTTTCTCCCCTTCCCTCCCCAAGAAGGCATGCAATCTGATGTAGGCTCTACATGTACATTCCTAGTAAACATATTTTCACATTTACATGTTGTAAAGAAGAATTAGAACCAATAAAAAGAAGAAAGAAGAAAAAGACAGATGGAAGAAACATAGAAAGAAGAAAAGAAGAAATGAGGGAAAGAAGGAATGAAAGAAAGGAAGAATCTTGACGTTGGAATCAGATGCCTTTGGTTCAAACTCCAACTCTGCTCCTTACTAAGCAATCTCTTTGACTTTCAGTTTCTTCATTTGTAAATGAAGATAAAGATACCTGCCCTAAATATTTGATGGGGTCACTGTATCAATCAAACAAGGTTAATAAATGTGAAATCTCTTTGAAATAACCAGACCAATGTAAAGCATTGGCATTATATTTGAATACAGTTATTATCTTTCCGTTAGAGAATTCAGTATTGTTTCCAATTCTTCCAGTCTCAAGTTGCTCCCTCTTTTAAGTTAGAACCTCTGAAAAGGAGTTAGAACATTATTTAAATTTCAGGGTGGATAGAAAGCTGGATTTGGAATCAAGAAGACCTAAATTCAAATCCTGCCTTAGACTCTTTATAGATGAATAACAATCTCTCAAGCTCAGGTCCCTCATCAATAAAATCAGGATAACAATAAAACTTACTTCAAAAGGTTGTGAAGATCAAATGAGATATATTATCTATGTGCAATATATGTACATATTATCTCATCCCACCTTCATATATGTAAGTACTCTGCAAATCTTAAAGCATTTTAATATAAATTTATATTCATGTTAAAATATTAGCTTTCCTTATGTTTCTCTCAGGAGTCAGATTTTAAGTAGGGGATACTTACACTCTAACTCGTAAACATTATCAGTTACATAATATCTAAAAGCAAAGTATGTTTTTGTTTTGTGTTTCGCTAAGAACGGATGCTATCCTTATTTGCTTCAGCACAGGACTAGGACTATTTTCTAATTGCCTGTAAATGTAAAAGTTACTATAATTATATTTAGCTGAAACTTAAGGTTCTATTGGGTATCTTCCATGAAGCATCACATTCATTTTGTAAATTATTCTGATTTGGATATATTTTACTGCAAGTTGAATGAGACAAACTGCAAACTTAACTAAGAACCAACACTTGTCCAAGGTACTACATAGCTATGAGGGTTGGACGTGCCAGGTATATCATTTTTAACTTTTGAGAAAGGTCATCAGTATCACTTAAAGTTATGTTTCAAACAAAATGTTAGGACAGTCACCAACAATTGAGTCCCACAGCGCATCCTGTCTACCAGTAATAAAACTATTTGCTATGTTTCAGTTCTGATATACATTGAAGATAAATGATAGCAGACTATCCAAACAGCTGTTACATTAAAAAAATGAACTGTGATGATGGCAGACAGGCAAGCCAGAGGAAATGCTAAGAGACACATTAATGAATACCTTTAAGCGTTGTGACACAGTGTTTGATTTCTGGAATAGAAAACCATTAGACACTAGTGATTAATAAGTGAGCTAGAATGCCTGGAATACAGAAAGCAGAAAAGGATTGCTCCCTTTGAAATCAAAGGTCCTGCAAACAGCTGCAAAGGCTACTTAGTGGAGATTAGATCATACGTGGATGGAGTAAGCTGCCTCACCCCCACTGGCTTTTCAAACCCTTGTGATGTGGCCTCTCTCTCTGCCACTCTACGGAAACAGCTTTTTCCAAGGTTAATAATGATCTCTTAATTACTAAATTCAATGGCCTTTTCTGAGACTTCATTTCTTGAATTCTGCAGGTTTTGATGATCACGCTCTCTCCTAATTCTCTTGATATCTGATGGACTGATTCTACTCATATTCTTTTGCTGGATCATCCTCCATATATTAAGACCTAGGTCAAAAACCATTTCCTACAGGTAGACTTTCCTGATAACTACAGTCAGTGCTTTCACCTCCCATTCCTAAAATTAATATATATATATATACACACACACATATATATAAATTTTAGGAATATATATATGTGTATATATATAAATTTTAGGAATATATATGTATATGTGTGTATGCCCATATACATACACATATATACCTATATACT